>NW_027185903.1:20742436-20750062 GCF_028583685.1 Petaurus breviceps papuanus | reverse complement strand
CTTCCTTCCTTCCTTCCTTCCTTCCTTCCTTCCTTCCTTCCTTCCTTTCTTTCTTTCTTCCTTCCTTCCTTCCTTCCTTCCTTCCTTTCTTTCTTTCTTCACTTCTTTCCCCTTCCCTTCCTTCTTTCCTTCCTTCCTGTCTCCTTTTTTCTTCCTTCCTTCCTTCCTTCCTTCCTTCCTTCCTTCCTTCCTTCCTTCCTTCCTTCCTTCCTTTCTTTCTTTCTTTCTTTCTTTCTTTCTTTCCTTCACTTCTTTCCCCTTCCCTTCCTTCTTTCCTTCCTCCTGTCTCCTTTTTTTCTTCCTTCTTTCCTTTTTCTCTTTCTATAATGATGCACTTCATCTCAGAAGTCATTTGCTTGTAGGTTACCTCTCTTGTTTTCTTCTCTGGAACAACCCACATCTGCTAGGCCATATAAAAGGATCAGATGAGGGAGCAAGACATATTTAGCTTAAAGAAGGGAAAACCAAAGGGAAGCATGATTGCTGTCTTCAAATACTTGAAAGGCTACATAAAAGAGGGATTAGACTTGGCCTCAAAGGGTAAAACTAAGACAAGTGAGTGGAAGTTATGGACAGGTGGCTTCAAGGAGAGACTTTGTGCTATTATCAAAGGAATTCATGTTTCGGAAAATGGGTCTGAACTGGATAGCATCTGGTTTAGTTATTTTTGCTCCACTATTTGTCGATTCTCTGTATGCACTGGGTAGGGCTGGGAGAAAGGAATGATGGGGGTGGTGGTGAAGAGGGAGGTGGAGAGTGGGAAGGGAGTACAAATCTCAGAACCATCATAGGTTACATGGCATCTCAAGGTCTCTTCCAACTAGAGGACTCTCCGATTTTGAAATCTTCTCTCCTGACATGTATGTGTCAGCATGACTGCAGCTGTCCCCCCACCCACCAACTCTAACCATTGTGGGAGATAAGAATGGATGGAGTAGGCCATCCTCTTCAAATACCACGTACTTCAGAGGTTGCAACATTCTTGGGGAACTAACCAGAGCAGACTTCTTGCTCAATTTTCCAGGGTCACTTGAGTTGCTGGAAATGACAGTCTTAAGGCCAGTTCACCATTTGCCTTGATCAGCCATTCACTGACCCAAGTGAAGAATTTTTTTGGGGGGGGTCTTTTAAAGTTTGGGGGCTGGTGAGCAATTTTGTGCCTTGTGGTGTTTATTTCAGCATTTAAAGGATCGTGGGATTGTAGACCTTGAGTTGGAAGGGACCTAATAGTCAAACCCCCTCATTTTAAAAATGAGGAAACTGAAGCACAGAGAGGTAAAATTTCTTTCTAAGGGTCACACAGATGTAGGAAGCATCACAGGCAGGATTTGTTGATTTCACAGATGTTCATTGCATCATAAATATAGAACTGGAATGGGATCTTACTACCAGACTCTTTTTTTTTTTGGCTTTTTTGGAAGGCAGTTGGGGTTAAATGACTTGCCCAAGGTCACACAGCTAGTAAATGTGTCAAGGGTCTGAGACCAGATTTGAACTCAGGTCCTCCTGACCCCAGGGCTGATGCTCTATTCACTGTGCCACTTAGCCACCCCTACCATCCTTTTTTTTACAGATAAAAGAAACTCAGGCACAGATATTTTAAGTGACCTACCCAATGTCATATAGCTGTAAGTTGACCCCAGCTCCTCTGACCCCAATTTCAGCATTCTTTTCCCCATGTCCAGGGACTTCCTCTATGAAAGGAGATTGCAAACCTTCTATACAATTACCCAGTAGCTAAGGTTATGGTGATAAGACTCTGTCCTTGGCTAGGTTGGCCTCAGGTGACAGCACACTATTGTGTGCTATTGCTAAATACAGACTTTTTCCATCTTGATGTAGGACTCAATTCTATTTAATTTACCAAGATTCCTTTAGTACCTCTTGTGTGCCTGGCACTGTGATATGCCTTGGGACTCTAGAGACAAAAAGGGAAGGGGTCTGTAGCTTCCTGAAGCTGACATGTTCCAGAGGATGTGCCAGAGTTTATGCTCTCCAGTCCTAGCCTCTGCATACCCAGGATCACCTCCATTCCACACTGAGGCCTTGCTTTCCTCTTTTGGAGTATGTACCTCAGCTTATTACATATGTTTATGATTGCTTCTCTTGGTCTCGCCCTGTCTGGGCATGAAACTTCCATGGCTACTTCCTTGCCTCACCATCCCCCAAATGTAACCACCCTTGACATGCACACTGTGAATAGTTTTATTGTTCAAGCATTAAGGTTTTTAATTCTGTTGTCTTTTGCTATTATTTTTGACGTACTACCTCATGTATGTCTTCCTTCTTAGAATATAAACAGGGATGATGTCTATATAAATCAGCCAGAAATGTTGGGACTCAGCACATAAAACAGATGCTTTAATTAGGTTCTCTGATTTTTTTAATGATATTTACATAGAAAGAATAAAATTCTCCTTCCTGTGACATGAGACACTCCTTTTGTATATATCTTCTTTGGAATTCTGAGGGTTCGTGGTATGAGGGAAAGAGCAGGAGGTAGGGACTCAGAAGGCCTGGCTTCAAATTCAGCCATTTAATAGTACAGTGTCCTGAGGTATGTCATATCATAGAACTTATCTGAACCTCAATTCTCTCATCTATAAAATGGGAATGATAATATTTGCACTGTTTCTCTCACTAGTCATTTTGAGGGGAGCTTTTGAGTATAGATACCTCTGATTTATATTATGCACATCATAATCAATTTATTGAGTGCCTTTTACGTTCATGGCACTGTGCTTGTGCCTACGGATATAGAGAAAACTGAGACCCTGTAAAGGGAATGATATCTGGGTCTAGCTGCACAAGAGAGAAGAAAACAGACAGTGCTGGAAGATGGTATCCAGTTTTCAAGTCAGAAGTCTGAGCACAAATCCTGTCTCTGCCATTTACTATGTGAACTTGAACAATTTGTTTCCTCTCCTCTGAATATCAGTTTTTCTCATATGTAAAATGAGAGGATTGGATTAAAGTTCCTTTCTGCTTTAAATCTATGACCTTATGAAAAATAGCTAGTTTATACTCATATAGTATAATAAAGTTAGAGAACACACATATATGTCTATGTGTATACATATATACACATACTTTGTATGCATAGATATGCATTATGTATATATATATGTATGCATATATGTGTTTATATATGTATATATGGGGGGAAAGGGAAAGAGAGAGAGAGAATATGAGAGAGACTAATTTGATCAATTACTCTGTGAGGAAGTCAAGGTAGATAGTATCCTCCCCCACAACATATGAGGAAAAATAGATGTTAAGTTAAGGGTCACATAGTTGGTAAATTGTGGAAATAGAACTTGTCTCCAGAGGTATATTAGCTACAAGTCCAATGTTCTTTCAGCTTTTCCTTACTCCCTAAAATGAAATTGGGAATAAGGGTGGAGGACAGCAATTAATGAGAAGATAAAAGAAGAAAAAACAATTGTAATTATAGGCTTAAGACTGAAAGAAGCTTAGAGATCATCAAATACAATGTCTCCCTCCCTCCCTTTCCATTCATTCTAAAGAGGAGGAAACTGAGACGGAGGAAGATTGAAGGATTTGACTCCAAGTCATGTGGGGAGCCAGTAGCAAAAGTAGTATTTATATGTAGCTTGTTTGTCTTCCAACCCAGCTCTCTTTTCCCAGTGCCACATTGCCCTTCCTTTATTTAGTGAGTTAGGACAGAATTCTCTAGAAATTAGGCATCTGGGGTGGCTAGGTGGCACAGTGAATAGAGCACTGGCCCTGGAGTCAGGAGGACCTGAGTTCAAATCTTACCTTAGATACTTGACAACACTTACTACACGTGTGGCTTTGGACAAGTCACTTAACCCCAACTGCCCTCCAAAAAGCCAAAAAAAGAAACAAATTAGGCATCAAGTAAGATCTTTCATTTAGAGAATTGGACGACTGCTCAGATATGCTTCTGTCCCACCTGTGGAACCAAGAGAGAATCTTCTTCCTTAGAGCAGCAGAAATGCAGCTTACTTGAATCAGGTGGAGATGTCCCCAATCAGATCCTCTAGATATGAATTGTCATTGAATTTTTGCTATTTTCTTAGGTACTTCCTGGCTGTGTCTATGATGGTTCTCCAAGGCCCATGTTCAGTAATAATAACTACTCCTATTTATATAGTGCTTCAAGGTTTTCAATGTGCTTTAAAAATATTATCTCAGTTTGCCCTTACAGTCACCCTGAGAGATAAGGTGCTATTCTTAGTCCCATATTACAGATAAGGAAAGTGAGTCAGATAAAGATTAAGTGATTTGCCCATGGTCACACAGCTAGTGTCTGAAGTTGGATTTGAACTCAGGTCTTCTTGATGCCAAGTTCATTGCTCTATCTACTACTGTGCCCTCTGGCTGCCTCAGAGCTGCCATCTAGAGCTTAAAGCAACCTCAAAGGACATCCAGTCATTCCTCTCATTTTAAAGACCAGGAGACTGAGATGCAGAGAAGTTAAGTGACTTGTCCAAGGTCACACAGATTCTAAATGGCAGATATAGGGTTTTTATTTCAGTCCCATGACTCCAGGTTGGCCCCTCTTCTGGGCTGCCTTGTAGTTTGCTTGCAGAAGTAGGAATCAAAGAGGATAAGTTTTGTTTTCCCTGTAACTGTAGCTTAATAATAATATAAATTGACCACAGTCTAACAAATAAATTATTGATAATTAATTTTCCTTGTAGTAGTTAGAGATGGAGTCAAGGCATGAGAAAATTATTACTGATTTTTTTAATATCCTGAGGTCTCTGAGAACAAAAATACAGTCAAGTTTCCAGTTTATGAACAGGTTTTGTTCCCAAAATTTGAAATGTCATTGTTTGACATTCAGAACAGGATTTTTAGGGTTCAGAGTTAATCTAAAAAAGCCTATTTAACCAATAAGGCTGAACTCATACTATAGAACCTAGCTACAATGTTTAACATTGTGTCTAGGAGAAAACTGTCTGAGTTTCATCTAGGACACCAGAGATGTAGCTCCTTCCATTCAAATCTCCAGTGAGAATTGGATTCTTTTGGCCCTCCTTCCTCACCCTCTTTTTCCTCCCCCCTCACTCTTGTAGTCAAGAAAGTGAGATTGGGAAAAGAAAGGAAGAAGAATAAGGGCAGCAACTCCTGGAGAGAAAAATAGGCATCTTTCCATGAAATATCCCCAGGCAGAAGTATCAGTGGGGGAGTGAGATAACACGTAAAGTGACCATGGAAGAGGTTCCTAGGTTTTTATTCTGGGCAGAATCTTAGAAGTCATTAGTCCAATCTCCTCATTTTATAGATGAGGAAACCGAGAGAGGGGAACTCTATAATTTGGCCAAAGGTTGGTAAATAAACAGTTGTATTGGAAATTCAACCTGGATCTTCTGACTTCCAAATCAGTAATCTTCCTACTACATTCTTATTGGAAAGGCCAGTGAGCAGATCTTAGCAGTGGCTGCTGTAGCTGGAACACTCCCATGACTGTGGCAAGAAGGTGAGTCTCTGGGCAGGGCTGTTGTCCATATGGAAAGAATGCTTCTATTTGTGTGCTGCCTTTAGACCTTCATGATCCAGGACTGACTGAGATCTGTCTCCTTTGGTGATATTTATTCTAGAAGGTTTGCTTCTATTTCTCTAGGAGAAGGAGTAGCTGAATATCATCTCATATACCGTGTATACCATGACACTTACAACATGAGAAATGAAGAAACTGCCTCCTCCTGAATTAAAAGCTAAGCCCAGAGAAAACCCAGGGAAACAATGCCAGTTTCATTTCGCTTGCCACCATGATTTCCCATCTCCGGTTTATGATTTGTTGCCTCTATGCGATAGCCCCTGTACAGGCCTGAAAAAATGGCTGCCTGTTTATATGGCTAGCTCTTTTTGGCATCTTTAAATTCCTAATTGTGCACACAAACTTAGTCATTATATTTTCATGTGCAAGCAATTAAAACTTCCTCCCTTTGGAAAGCTTTGCTTTCCATCTGAGGCAAATCACATTCCTCAGGAACATGCCTGATTTTGAAACAATGTGAGAGAACTGTTCATTTTGTTCAAATTTCATTTGTATACCATAAAAAAAAAGAGGCAGATTGAAAAGAGCAGTCACAAAAAAACTCAGCAGCTGGTCAAAATGAAACATCAAAGAAACTGAGGGTGAAGGGTATGGGGGCAGTTAAAAAATCAATATGACACCCAAATGCCAAGGATAGTCTGATGGACATTTCTCGTGCAAATTTGAGCCGTATTTATCTCATGTGAGTTTTAAATGTGTGAGCACATAGGAAAATTGGGAAGGCCCCTCGTATATCTCTGAGATTCAGCTATCTGGGGTTGTATCAGGCCTTCTAAGGAAGGAGAGTGAGAAAAAACTGAAGAGGTAAACAGGAAAGAGATTGGTTTGTGGCCCTTTTTGGAGAAACATTTCAAAGCTACAGGTTTGAGCAATAATAGTTTCCGAAGGATGCAAAAGATTAGGATGACAAGCTGCCTTTTTTTTTTTTTTTTGCTTGGTTTGCCTATAAGTTTCCTTTAGGTCAGTCTCTACAAAGTGATGTTCAATGAAATCACCCTGATAATGACTTCTCAGAATCACTACTGGTCCATGAGTCTCCAGGTTGCTAACAGAGCCCACACTGGAGAGCTAGGAACCTTGGAATTTGCCAGAGTGAATGAATGGAATAGGAACAGGAACTTTGCTTCCCAATTTTCAAAATATAAACATACCAGAGGATGAGCTCCCTGAAATGACTGGGCTTTCTGGACCTGTACTCATATACCATTTACAGTGGGCCTTTGACAGCATCACCACTATATTTATTGCTTTATTTTCTCAGTTCATAAAATGAATGGAACATATCTTTTAATAGCTTCACAGGACTCAAAATGAGATTCATAAGTTAACATTTTCCAAGTGTTTTGAAATCTTTGGATGAAAGCTGCTATGCAATTACAAAACACAGTTATTAATTGGAGGGTGATTATGCCTGCATGCTTAACATGCATTTGTGTGTAATATAGCCCAGTCTGTCTTCACATAGACACCGGGAGTGGAGGTTGTTGACAAGTTTCCTCTGCTTCACAAGAGTAATGGAGGTCTTAGGGAGCCAAGTCTACCATAGCACCAAAGATCCATCTTAATGCAAAATATGTGGGGAAGATGGTAAGCTTTCTGTGGTTACTCCTAAGCTCTTTAAGGTCAGGAACTGTTTGGTTTTTTGTCTTTCTATCCCCAGTATCTTAAAAATAGTAAAGGAATAGCATAACTGTTTGTTGAATTGAATTGTTACACCCATCATGGCAAAGTTTGGAAAAATAGGCAATGGAAAGTCCTGCAAGCCGGGCCAATGAATTTAGATTATTTCCCATATGCATTGTGGAACCTCTGGAAGTTTGAGATCATGTAAAGGGGGAGAGGGAGTAATGACTGCATGAAAAGCAGTCTTAGGAAGACTAACTTTGTAAAGAATGGACTAGAGATGGAAAATGTTTGGATGTAGAGAGTCTAATTAGAAAACTTGCTGGAGTCTTAGTACGAAGGGGTATGGTACCAAGCTAGGGCATTGAGAATTGAAAAGGTAAATGGAAGTATGTATAGAATGATTAGATAGATAGATAGATAGATAGATAGATAGATAGATAGATAGATAG
>NW_027185903.1:20720124-20742426 GCF_028583685.1 Petaurus breviceps papuanus | reverse complement strand
TAGATAGATAGATAGATAGATAGATAGATAGATAGATAGATAGATAGATAGATAGATAGATAGATAGATAGACATAAACATACACACATATATACACATACATATTGTGTCTAATGGAAGCCATCTCTAGATAGAGTGGGGTAAATGTGAGAGAAAAAAAGACATTTTCATGATAACTTTATTATATATTTAAAAGAAACAGCAAGTTCAACATAATAGATTTGCAGTTTCATGTGGAATCATCTTTTTTATTATACTATGTTATGGAAATGCTTGTTTTATTCCATAAATTAAAAATTAAATAAAAATTTAAAAGAGAAAGAAAAGGTAAGGAAAGGACAGCTGTGACATATTTATTAATGAAGAATTGCCAAGACTGAAAATTGTGCTATTTGAGTGAGTGGATTTCAGATGAAATCTGCATGTGAATAAAACCGCAAAATCCTAGCATGTATCAGGAAAAAATAGATTAAGATCTATGTTCTAACCCTATATTTACCACTGGTTGGCTTTGTAACTCTCAGAAAGTAATTTGTCTCAATGTATCAATTATCTACAAAATGGTAATAATTCTGAAATGCCCCTTTCACCAGCATTGTTCAGGAGTGAGGTCTTTCACTGAGTGAATTCTCCTGATAACAAAGACAGGATCCTAGCTTCAGAGCTGCAGGCGAACTCCGAGGTTCTCTCATCTAATCCCACTCTTCCATTTTGCAGATGAGGAACCTGGTTTGACAAGAGCATAAGGGACTTTCTCATCATTACAGGTGCAGATTTTGAACCCAGACCTTCTGATGCCAAATTCAGCTCTCTTTCTATTGCTTATTCCTTGTGGCTCTTGTTCTATTTTTTAACCATCTTCACAGAAGCCTTACTAAACATGTATTTCCCATTTCCATATTTTCTTTAATTTCCTTAATGTATTTTAACTTTATGTAGATGACCCAGTCTCATCATTGCACTGTACTGCATAATCAGTTATTGTACTGTGCTGAAAAGATCTCAATGGTTAGGCTCATTTAGACATTTAGGCTCAGCTCACATGGCCCAACTCCCACGGGAAATGATGCCTGATCTCCATAGTTGCTAGCACTCCCCTTTTCTCCTTGTCAAATAATATTTATTTGCCAATTGATTTCCCCTCTCTCCCCCAGAATGTAAGCTTCTTAGGGGTAGGACCTGTTTGTTTTTTCTTGTGTCTTTGTGGCATTTAGTGCCTGGTCTTGTATTTAAGTATGCACTTAATTAAAACTCGTTGGATTGAGTTTACTCCTACACTAGGCTTTTCTTTTTCCTTTTTTTTGGGGGGGGGGCATCTCATTATGATGGTTTTCCTTTATTCTCCTTTGTCAGGGAGGGTCAGTTTTCTTTCCTAGGTGTTTCTCCTAACTTATGATGTCAAAATCCCTCAAGCAGAACTGTCACATAAGAGCCTAGTTTGCCTCATCCAGGGCCCTGTCTCTTGACTGACTGTCACCCCTAACAACTAGACCGATTCAGGTCAGTTCACTGGCTTACAGATAGATAGACTAGCAGGGATTTCCACCACCCACTTCAGGGTTTCTGACTCTCTTGAGACTCCTTCAGGAGGATGTGTCTTCCTTGTGCCAAGCCCCAAAGGTTCTGATATAGAGGGACTCATGGGGATACCACTGCTGCAGCCACTGACTTGGGAATAGGGAGGCCAGCTGAGTTTCTGAAGGCCATTTATATTCTGTTCCATGTCTGTATTCCTAGGCCCCAAGGCACCATGGGCTGAGGAGCTGTCAACTGTAAGCTGTGAAAATCCCAATCCTGCTGGCAGTGGTGGTTAGCTATTTCATGCAGTCGATGTCACTGTGCTTCCCTCTAGCAGCGCCCCCACCCAGCTTCCAGTGGGACCCTTCTAATGATCCACTGTATGCTTGGAAGCCAAATAACTCTACTTGTTAGGATGGTGTGTAAAAAGTAAAGAGGTTCTGAGCAATGAGTTTAAGAAGCTCTTTTATTAATGAAACTAATGAGATTGTTAGTGCATGAGCATTGTGATATTTGAGCCATTCGGTTACACTTTTTTTTTTCAAATTTACTCCTAGGTTCTCATTGAATATTTGAGATAAAGTGATGTAAGTGATTTTCAGATAAGTAAGATTTTACTGTACTTCAATAGTCAACATAAACATTGCAGTCAGATGAATAGGCAGCAAGGTAGCACAGCGGCTAGAGGGCAGGCCCTAAAGTCAGGAGGAACTGAATTCAAAACCAGCTTCAGATGCTCACTAGTGGCAAATTGCTCAACCCTGTTTGCCTCAGTTTCCTTATCTGTAAAATAAGCTGGAGAAGGAAATGGCAAACCACTCTGGTATCTTTGCCAAGAAAATGCCAAATGGGGTCATGGGAGAGTCAGTCATGAGTGAAACAACTCAACAGCAAAGACCAGTCTGATCCACAGTTACCTCGTTCAGGCATTTTCAGTTGTGTCGGACTTCATGACCCCATTTGGGGTTTTCTTGGGAAAGATACTGGAGTGGTTTGCCATTTCCTTCTCAGGCTCATTTTATAGATGAGAAACTGAGGCAAACAGGGTAAGTGACTTGCCCAGGGTCACACAGCTAGTCAGTGTCTGAGGCCAGATTTGCATTCAGGAAAAGCAGTCTTCCTGACTTCACACCCAGCACTCAACTATACCACCTAGATGCTCACAACAGTCAACTAGCAAATACTGCTCTATCTGAGGCACTGTGTTAGGCATTCTCTGTGATAAAAAAAAAGATTGACGGTGGGCTCTGAAGGAATTTACATAAGCAACCTTGGGGAAATAAGAAACCTAAAAATGAGACTAAGGGGTAAGTACCAGGTGAATGTTGTAGACAGTCAGGGCTGTGAGGCTCCTGGGAGGCAGAGCTCATTTCCAGTTGGGGAAATCAGAGAAGGCTTCATTGTAGGGGAAATTCAAGTTTGGCTTTGATTACTTTACAAATCTTAGGGAGTGTCTTACTCAGTAATACATGCACTGTTTTCAGGAACAATAAGAGACTCAGTTTCTGTCATGGGAATGATGAACGGGCAACCACTAGCCTTGCTGACTTAAAATTGGCCCTGATAGCACCAATTATGGCCATTCTCCTCAACTATCATCTCCTGGAGGAAGCACGGGGCATCATTGTTTAAATGCTTTCATTTTGCATGTCATCAAATGTCTGAAATGTGTGGAAGAACCACTGGAAATAATGAGTGAGGAGACCTGTGCTGTCTTTCTCACTATGCCACTAACGAGCTGTGCTTGACCTTGGGTAAGTCACCGCCCCAGTTCTAGGCCTGTTTCCTCACATGTCATATGAGAAGGCTATCTCAGAAGTCCCTTCTAGCTTGTAAAATTCAGTAATTCTTTTAAATGTCTATAGATTGTTATCTCATTACTCCATAACTACATGTATAGAAAACCTGACTAAAAAAAATATACGTATGGTATAAAGGAACCATTATACGTCTTGATTTGGAATTGCCTGGGTTAACTTTGATGCTATTTATAATGTGGCTGGGAAACAAATAGTTAAAGAAAAATTCTGTCTCTCTCGGCCAGCCATCGTCTCCAGTTGGCAGGAGTCTTCATATGGAGTTGATGGTTGCCTACAGCAACAAAATATTAGGGACAGCAACATGTTCAGAGACTTTTGATTATATGGGTGACTCAGGGCTGGGAATCCTTTTCCAGTTTTACTAGAACCCACATTAAGTGAGAATAGGCATATGTCTATGCCTATGTTATTCCTATGCCTTGAAGGTGCCTATTATTTTGCCTACTATAATACAAAGGTCAGAGAATTAAAGAGGCAGGATAAAGAGCAGGAAATGTCCTTACTCTTAAAAGTTTGATCTATGAAAAGTAGAAGGTGATCAAGAGCATTGAAGCTTCTAGAGGTCAGAGACATTGCATTTCATTCATTCATTCATTCATTTATTCATTGAATCTAATTTCTTCTTTAAAATTTTTGATACATTGTGTTTTAACACAACAGTCACCTTTTAACAAACACCCAAACAAGCCCCCCTCCAAAGACTATTCTTATAAAACAGTTTATTGATTCTTCACAGAAAGGAATTTTAGACTTTTCTATTTAGATAGCCAATTTTATAAAGTATTTTAGTGTTTACAAAGCACTTTACATATATAACCATTTACTCATCATATAACTCTCTGAGGTTAGTGCTATTATTATCCCTCTTTTATGGATGAAGAAATTGAGGCTTTAAGTGACTTACCCAGGTTCTTTTAGCTAATATGTCCCTGAGGCAGCATTCAAACCCAGGTCTTCCAGATTCCACATCTAACATACTGTCAACTATGACAGTACTACCTACCTTCAATTCTTTCTAACTATATATCATAAATATCCTGTAAAACTGAATTATTACAAACAAATTACTGAAACTAATTTTCTATCTTTATGTCACAGTCACAGAGACCAGGGTGGTACCTTCTCCCTCTAATTTGAATCTTCCCCTGTGCAAAGACTAACAATTTAACAAAACTCAGATACAGTGACCATATTTGATGGTGTATACAGCCTTTTGTTCCAGTAATCCCTGCCCCCCCCCCTTTCTGTAATGAAGAGGGAACTATATTTAATCACCTTTTTTTTCTGGCACCTTCACTATTCTGAGTTTGACTTGCCCTTTGTTGCCATATTTTTGTTCAGGAGACTCAGTTGAACACAAATTTCTCTATAGTAGAACATCTTGGGGTGGGGTGTCATATATTTTCTTTCTTCTACTTTGCAGTCAATCCTTCCTCTTTGTTGATTTTGCTCCATTTTCTTTATCAAAGAATCCCTTAAATCCTGAAGTGATTCCTTACTTCTTTCTTTACTCATCTTCCAAGGCTCTGGTCTTTCCAAGCTGGTTAATGATTTTATTCCTTTCCATGTATCATAAGGCTTTGTTTCTCTTCAGTCACAGCACAGGTGAAAACTGGGAAGAAAAGTTTCATTCAAGCTTTGCTTCTCAAAAGCCTTTGTTTCTGCAGTTTACTAAATTCCATCCTAATTATGTGCTTGGTCAGTGGTGTTCTAACAGAGAGCACAGATTTGTCACATTTATTTCACATTATTTTGACTGTTACTCCCATTTTTAAAGTCTTATGAAGTTCACAGCAAGGTTAAGATCCACTATGGTCTAGTCATATGAATAGAGAACTGGCCTTGAAACTAGGACACCTGGTCCAAAGGCATGATGCATATTGGTTACTATGGGCAAATCCCTTAACTTCCTGATGCCACAGGAGACTCAGAAAGACAAAGCTTCTTAACACCTTTTGTATCATATATCTCTTTGGCAATATGATAAAGTCTATGGATTCCTTCTCAGAAGGATGTTTTTATATGCATAAAATATATAAATATACACATACATTTATATATTAAAAATATGTACATATATTTATATATATAAGCATATAAAATTACAAAGAAAAATAACTGTCTTGAAATAGTAAAGTGAAAACAAGTTCACAGACCCTATATTAAGAATTTCTTCTTTAAGGCTATAACTTATAGAGCTGTTGCCAGTTTTCACATCATTTTTTAAAATATTTTTTAAATAATTATACACATTTTTTTCTGTAATATTTATTAGCTATAACATGGCTAGCAGCTCAGAATACCTTGCATGTAGTAAACCCTTAATAAATATTTGTGTGATTGGATTGTTTCATTTAGAGGTTAGGTATTTAAAGGACATTCTTTGAGTGACTTGAAATACAGGACCCAAGATCAGCCCTTGCACAACAATGCTGAGCCTACGCTCATGTAACTATGGCACCTGTTTTAAAAGTTGGCATTGTGGGGCGCCTAGGTGGCTTAGTGAATAGAGCACCAGCCCTGGAGTCAGGAGGACCTGAGTTCAAATCCGCCCTCAGACACTTAACACAAAAACTAACCTGTGACCTTGGGCAAGTCACTTAACCTCAATTGCCTTCCAAAAAGCAAAAATAAATAAAAAATAAAAGTTGGCATTGAATCCTTTGCTATCAGCTTTGGCTGTGGCGTAGGGGATAGAGTAGAATTCATATAACTTAGTCAACATTTGAAACTCATTTGACCTTAGATCTTGATGTCCTTCTGATCCACTGTCATTTAATTACCTAGGAAACAACCATGGTTTAATGATGCAGCCACTGTTGGCTGACATCCCTTTGTGCTGACTTGTAGGATCTCCAAAACCCACTGAAACTGTTTAGAAAAAAAAAAAAAACAACAGGAACTTATTCTACATATAAACACTGCTGTACAATTGACATCTATATTCTTCAGTGATGGGGGAGGGAGGATACAAGTCATAAAGTACAAAAGAAGGGGATAAATGCTTTGTGTTCTACATGGGGGGAGGGGGGCAGTGGAATGGATGTAATAGTGTACCTGGAGACTGGCCAAAAGGGACTCAGTTCTTTGTACATGTTCAGTCAACTCTTCCTGATGCTAAACCATATTTAGGTCTAGGGAGCTTGATTCTGAGAATGATTAATGCAGAGTTCTGCCCAGTTCCTTTTCCTCACTTACATTTTTTTTAAAAAAATGTTTTTTAAAGTAATTTCCTCTCCTTTAAATGAGTGCCTTTCTTTCTTCTTCTACATTGATTCCACCCCCATATCAGACAAACTCAGTCCACAATACCCAAAGAGGCCTACTGGAAAAATAAAACAAAACAAAAAATTGCCATTGGAGTCTAGGGTTTGCATTCCTCTTCTGCTGTTTACTATCATTGTGACCATGGCCAAGTCACTGAATCTTCCTCTGTTTCAATTTCCTTATCTCTAAATGAGAGGGCTGAACCCAGTGACCTCCAGGATCCCTTCTGGAGATTGGTCTGTGATCCTGTCTTCTTTCAGATGCCTCTCTATCTTATGACCTTTCCTTGACAATACTGAAGTTCTTTCATCTTCCCTTTTAGGATATTCAGTAGCCCAGTGTTACTGCGCTTCCCTTCTCACTTTCATCAGGAGTTGTAATTTTAGATCTTTCCTAGAAGAATGTACTCTGTTCTCTGCAGAGAGTCACCTTGTCCTTTTAATTCCTAAGGAATATGCAGATTGGTTTTAGTTGTTTTTCATATCATCGTCAATAAAGCAGATGATTTAGGTTGAAGAATGGTAGGCTGCCTGGAGATCTTGTCATCTTCTAAAATATTAAGTGAGAAAGAGAGAAAGGGGATGGAAGGAAGGAGGGAAAGAAAAAAGAAAGAGAAAAATAAGGAAAAGAGAAAAGGAGGGAGGAAAGAAAGGGAAGGAGAGGGAAGGGAAGAAAGGGAGAGAGGAAAGGAGGGAGGAAAGAAAGGAAGGGAAAGAGGGAGGGAAGGAAGGAAAGAAGAAAAAGAAAGGAAAAAAGGATAAAGAAAGGAGGAGAAAGGAAAGGGAAAAAAGAAGGAAGAATTGAATAAGAAGACAAAAAAAAAAGAGGACCTCAATCTGAGCCCTAGCTCCACTACTTATGATCTCTGTGATCTTTGGTTAACCACATTACTCTTATGACTCTCAGTTTCCTCATCTGTAAAATGAACCTTATAATCTTAATTGTGCCCTTATAATCTGTAACAGTGCTTAAAGCAAGTACAAACAAAGCTGCTTGAGGTTCTCCCTGTTGAGAACTTCTTCTCTATCCCTACTTCAGGAGGGAGAAAGTATTCTTAATTTACTTTTTAAAAGAACAAAACATGGGGGTAAAATGTGGTTTGGTTGATTAGTACTTAAGCTGTTGTGTTTCACTGACCAACATTTGCCAGCAGCATATGCTTCTATTCCAGTAAAATTCTGCCCAGAGACCTTGCTCCCCTTGTGACACGGGCACAGATCAATCACAGTGCACTCCATGTTGGCCTATTACTTGGCCACCAAGCTGTGTATTTCCTGCCACTTGAAGGTTTGACTACTAGCATGCCAAGGAAATGCCTCAGTCACCTTCAGAGCAGTATGGAACAGTGTGTGTCCTCCAATGATATACATAACACATGCTTTCTAATGATTATTTTTCAGATTCTTCCCCTTTTTCCTTTTAGTTTTGACAAAACCTTTCTCATAACCTAGTTGACCTTTCCAGTTTTCTGTTTTATCAGTTTTAGGGGGAGGAAGAAAGACTTGGTTCTTTCTGTTCTGCTTTGGACCAATTCTGTCTTATCATCCCTAGTCTTGGACTGATCACTCCCTTAATTACTTATGGCTTCTCCCAACACCCCCATCCATCCTGCACCACCACAGCTGTAATAGTAATGAGAAGAGCAAAATTACTTAAAATAAAGGGAAGTGGTTTGTGTTGTGGAAAGAAGTGGGGAAGGAGGCGTCAGCAAATACATTTGGGACTGTTTTCCCCAGTGCAGAGTCCACACAGTGCCAAAATAACAAGTCACTTCTGTCAAATCAAACAACTGATTCTTTCAGTGGAAGGAAAACTCAATGACAACAAAGTGGTGCTTTGGATGATTGGTCCATTGGCCAATGTAGATGTGATCTACATCATTCCCCATTCCCAAGTAGGAAGTTGGGAAGTATTAGAGAAGTCTGACTTTCAAGATACTTTCATACCATATAAGAAAAAAAAAAAGACATTAGGATAGTACTTTTCAGTGTTACAAACTTTATGACTTGGAGAGATCAGATAAGACGTATAGAGATCTGTTCTGTGACATCAGGAAAGGAATGATATTGATCCTCTCCATTCTTGAGGTCTAGACAAACATTTCTTTCTCTGATTTTCTCTCCATTGCTTCTGTGTTCTTCCTTTAAAATCCCCTTCTTTCCTCTCCTTTTCTACATTCTTCTCTTCTCTCTACTTTTCTCCTTGGCTTCTTCCCTCTCCTTCCTTCCATCCTCTTCTCTGGTTCTTCCTCTTCCTTGTCAGCACTTTAACAACAATGATAATCACTCTCATTTGTATACTGTCTTTAACATTTACAAAGCAATTTCTTCATAATCATGTGAGGTTGTAGGCAGTGCAAATAATGTTGATTCCATTTGCAGTGGAGGAAAATGAGGCTTAGAGAAAGGAAGAATCTTGGAATCCAAGTATTTGGAGCTAGAAAAGACCTTGGAATGCTAGGAGGGAGGGAAGGAAGGGAGGGAAAGCCTCAACTTCCTCATCTGACAAATGAGGAAACTGATGTTCAGTGAGACTTCTCCAAGTTGTGCCTGCCACTTGTCTTCTGACTCCACACTTAGTGGTCCTTTGCACTGGCTGTGCCCCATGCCTAGAACTCTCTCCCTTCTCACCTCAGCCTCGTAGCTATCCTGGCTTTTGGAAAGAGCCGATTTAAGTCTTACTTCTGTCAGAGGCCTTTGCTGGTCCCCCCAGCTGCTACTAATTTCCCATCTGCAATCATCTATCTACTCTGTGTATGTCTTGTATGTACCTAGATAATTTACATGTTGTCTTCCCTTAGATTGTGATCTCTTTTTGAGGGCACTTAGCAGGTTTTTGTCTTTCTTTGTTTCCTCAGCATTTAATCTAGTTCTTGGCACATAGCAATGTCTTAAGAAATGCTTTTTGGTTGATGAATAGATTGATTGCCTGGCCACAGTCACACAACTCCTCAGTGTTAGAGACTGGATTGAAACCTAGGTTTTGTGCCTACAAGTCCAATGCTCTTTCCAATATATTTTCCCGTCCTACCTCTGTATCTAAGCCCCTCTTTTCCCCTTTTCCCACCCAAATCATTCCTCCCCTTCTCCACTATTCCTCCTTCTCAAAGTATCATGATTCTTTTTTTTGTTTTGGAGGGGGAAAGGTAAGGCAATTGGGGTTAAGTGACTTGCCCAAGATCACACAGGTAGGAAGTGTGTCAAGTGTCTGAGACTGTATTTGAACTCAGATCCTCCTGACTCTAGGGCCAGTGCTCTATTCACTGCACCCATGATTCTTTTTAATAACAATAACTAGCATTTATATAGTCCTACTATGTGCCAGGCGCTGTGCTAAGCACTTTGCAATCATTATCTTATTTGATCTTCATGACAACTCTGTGAGGTCAGTGTTATTATTATCCTCATTTATATTCCCTTTGTATTTATTATATGTGGATATTTATATCCTAAATCCTATTTTATAATCCTATAACTAAAGCAGAGGTTCAGTGACTTGTCCAAGGTCACACTGCTAGTAAGTGTCTGAGGCTAGATTTGAACTCAGATCTTCCTGACTCCAGGCCCAGTGCTCTGTCCATTATACCATCTAGCTTCCCCAGAGGCTTCTACTCTGTTCTCATCCCTCTTTCTGTGGTTGGCTCTCCAGGCTTCAGCTTTTGTTTGCTCATCACCTTCTCTTTACCTCCCCAGAACAGGTTTGTGTCTAGAGTTCACTGCCTGTAAAGTTGGGGGAGTGTCTACCCAACAGAACTTCTGTGTTACTGACTATTCAGTCCCATTCAAGGAGCTTAGCCAATTTGGTTTTAAAGAGGTTTCCTGCCTAGAGGACCCCTAAAAAAATCTCTTCACAGCTTCTAGTGGCTGCAAACTAATATACTTCTCTGGGAGTGTAACTTCAAGGGAGTAAATTCTAGACCAGAAGCAATCTAGCTCTAGCGTTTCTGGACCAGAAAATAAGGTACGCAGAAGAGTCCAATTACATACTTTGATTTTGGACTTTGAGCAATACTACATTTCCTTGAAACATCTTTCCAGGCAACCAATGTAGAATGGAGTTAGGTTAAAGGGTAGGATGGAAGAATCTTCATTTCCCCTTTTCAAAGGAGTATGGTCATTTTTTCCCTCAGTTTTACCACTTTTTCTTTTCCACTGTTAACTATGAGCAAAGTACCAAGCACGCTGAAAGATTCTGTGGCTAGTGTTTTGGTTTGTTGTTGTTTTTTTTCTGTAATCCCCAAAGCCCTTGTGTCACTTTACTTTGATATGGTAACACACAGAGAAACAGATTGCACTTCACAGTTTGCCTGAGAGAGACCAGCTGCAGAGCCTTCCTCATCTGGCATCGTCTGTCTCTTCAGCATCTGGAATCCAGGAAAGGAAAGGCCAGTGATCTGGACCATGTGGGATGAGTCTGAAAGATCATGGCTGGTCTAGGAGAGCTGACAAGGCTGAGCACTAGAGGTATTTCTCCTGTTTTTTTGCCAAGTGCTTCTTCTTGTCCTCCTCCTCCTCCCTCTCCAAAGCCCTTCCTTTGTCATTCCTGTAATGTCTTCCTTCAAGCTAGAAGGCTCTTTAATCCAGACCTCCCACATGGCAAGCAGTAAATAGTCTGCTGGCCCACTAAACCTGTTTGATTTCCAAAATGCTCATGTAAATTTAAACTGCCCTAGGCCCCCTGAGTAACTGTAGTTCTGTTGATTACTGTGTATGTGTGTGCATGTGCCTGTAATGTATGTATATATAAAGTCTCCTAGAGCCAGTAATTCACCTGAAGAGTATGTAGTAATTGCTTCAGATGATATAATAAAGATAGACAAGTAATAAAAAAAACTATGCTAAAGGGTATGTGGTCCCTCATCAAGCTTGAATACAAACAGGCAAGGAAGGGGCTGATTTTTCCAAATAATTCTGAGTTAGAGTTACTCTCCATCTTAAATGTGAACAAAGATGAATCCAAGGGAGTGAAAAGGGAATGCTTGGGCTGTTTTTTGTCTAGCCTGTAAAACCACAGAGGACCTACCCATGGGATGGAGTCATTGCTAACAGGCATACAACCAACTTACTCACACAGGCAGTCAAAGGAGAGGTCTTTTTGGGACCTTAAAAGAATGATGTGAAGACTTCTCTATGTCCCTGAAATTCTCCATGGGTCTGATGACCAAAATCTTTGCTCCAGCTCCCTCCAAGACCTTCAGAGTCATCCCAATGAGTCCCTGAGCTCTTATGTGTATCTGGAGCCCCTCCAAAATTGACTTGTGGTATTTTTAATGGTATTATTTGATGCTAGAATCAGTTTCTCCATGGTTTGAAAGTTAAATTACATATACCAATGAAGAGTGCAGCAGTCATTCCTAAAGAAATAGTTGGGAGGTGGGGGGAAACTGTGAATTCAAAACAGCATCCTTTTTTCTACATAAGGATCTTTCTAATGTTTGCTAAAGTTTGAAGAATATAGAAAGAACATAATGTTACTGATCCATCTTGCAGTTTTCTTTTGATTCTGATTTCATAGAATCTACATTCATGCGCAGGTGTTTCTGCTACCCCTTTCTAACATGTTTTTTCCACTTTTGTTTTTCTGCGCCATACTTATGGGAATACTCTGCTAGCAGAGCAGAGGAGAAAGAATTACTTTTCTGGCCTTTAAACTTATGATAAATCCAGGGCTGAATACAAACTGTCTTGAAGTAATAGGTCTGGTATCTCCTATTGAACATCCATAATCTGTCTAAGAATTGTGGGTCCTGTTGAGGATCTTCCCCCTCCCAGTTTGTTTTTTTTCCTTTTTTCTAATTAAAGGGGCCATCCCTTGACTCACTTCTTAAAGAGGCCTATTCACTGAATAGGCATTACCTCACTCAAAGTGAGAACCTGAAAAGGCCTTAGCCTAAAAGGGCCAAGGTCTCCCATTGCATCCTGGGCTATCTCCAGTCATCCTGATGAATATCTGGCCACTGAACCAAGATGGCTTTGGAGGAGAAAGTGAGGCTGGAGAAGGCACAGTCCTCCCTCACTCAAATCCAAGTCAACTATAAGTCATGTCATCATCTCCTTGATGTCATGGTCCTCTTCGAGAACTAAGGACAAACACAACAACGTTTTGATTCTGTATTTGTGAAGCATCGTAGATATCTGAGCCATTGTCTTAATAGTGGTAAAAAGATATTTGCTTTTTAAATTTTTTTTCTATAGATTACTAAATCAGTCTAGAATAAGAATGAAGAAAAATTCTAATAAAAGGCATCTTTCCTATTTTATCCAAAAAGCATCCAGTTGTTATTGAGAATATTTAAATAGGAAGTAGGCAAAATGCATACCTCTAGAACCATCCAACGTCTTAGCTAAAATGAAAGAATTGTATGGGCAGCAGGTAAGTGTCAAGGCACTGAGATGAAACCCTAGTTCTGTGTGTACCTTGGCAAGACTAGAAGGGAGGGGTTCCTTATGTGTGATCCACTGACAAAAAATTATTCTAGATGATATGGGAAATTCAGTTAATGAGGAATCCACACAGTACGATGACATTTATTTCAGTTCCTTCAAACTGAGGATGAGCTCTTCCTGTTAGTAAAGATAATAAATCATTGAATAAAGGATGTAAAGATGGGAATTGTTCCTCTGAGTACCAACTCATTTATTGTGCTAAGGAAACAGGAAATAAGTCAGTTCCAAATTGCACAAGTGATTGCTGGACCAGACGGTCATCTGAAAATTATCGCATGTTAAGTAAACCCAATAAAAAGAAATGGTGTAAAAGGCCTAGACTAGTTAGTTCTCTTTCTTAAAGAGACAAGAGAATTAAATGAGATAGAGGAGGAAATTGTGCCCAAACATACAAAGGAGGGTACTTTTTTTTTTTTTGAGGGAAGTTTACTATAACCTGGTTACTTCATCCCCCTAGAGGTTGTCAAAGAACTTCATGGGAGTGTTTACAGAAGAAAAAAGAGAGTTAATGGGGAAGAATGCAGAAACTAAGCTGAAAGTCTTATGTTTCCATTATTAAAGATAACTAAACCAAGATGAAAATTTGATAGATAAAAAAGTAAACTTAAAAACTTGTGGTAGATACTGACAGAAAACCCTAATAATAATAATAAGCATAATAATAGCATTTAAATAATACTTTTAAGGCATTATTTAATGAGAGTACATTGTGCATATTATCTCATTTGATGCTCACAACAACCTTGGGAGGAGGATTATTATTACTTTTATGTTATAATATTTTATATTATTAATATTATGCCCTTTTTGTTGTTTCAAATGCTTTATTAACTTCTGATTTAAATTATTCATTTCTGCCAGATTTTGAGTTACAAATTTTCTCCCTGTTTTTCCCCTACCCACTGCCCAAAAATAGCAGTCCCACAGGATATCCCCGCGTCCAATCTGCTCTCTCTCATATTTTCTCCCATACCCCTTTAGACTTTTCCAGTGTCTGTATATCTTATTTACCAATTACATGGAAAATAGTATTAATAATAGCATATATAGGGGGCGGCCAGGTGGCTCAGCGAGTAAGAGCATCGGCTCCAGTGTCGGGATGACCTGGAGATCGAATCCCGGGCTCAGACACTCAGCACCACACCCAGAAATAACTGGCCGTGTAACCTTGAGCAAGCTACTTAACCCCAATTGCTTTAAAAAATAAAAAAATAATAATAGCCTATATATATATTTAAACATTTGATTTTAAAGCTTTTAATTCCAGATTCATTCCCTTCCTCCCTTGAAACTCACCCTTACTGGGAAGATAAGCAGTTCAGTTGTACATGTGTGGCTAATGCAAAACAATAACATAGTGGATATATTGTAAAAGACCGACTATATTTCCCTCCCTCCTATCCCACATCCCACTTGTTCTATTCTCTACTTTGACCCCGTCCCTTTTCAAAAGTGGGTGCTTCCAACTTCCCTCCCCCCCAGCCTACCCTCCCTTCCATCATCCCCTTCCCCCCTACTCTCCTATAGGGTGAGATACCCTATTTAGTGTGTATTTCATTCCCTCCTCTAGCCAAATTCAATGGGAATAAGGTTGACCCATTCCCTTTTGCCTTCCTATTTTTCGCCTCCATTGTGACCATTTTCCCTTGCCTCTTCTATATGAGATAGTTTACCCCATTCTGTCTCTCCCCATCTCCTCTCATTATATTCCTCTTTCACCTCTTAATTTCACCTTTTAAGTATCATCCCTTCCTGTAAAATTGGTCCTGTGCCTTCTATCTATGTATACCTGTAAACATATGCTCATGTACCCTCATATATAGACATATATAGATATATATTTCTATTCCCTTCGACTACTGCAAAAGGTATCATAAGTTACAATTATTGTTTTTCCATGTAGGAATGTTGAATATCAAATTTTCTATTCAACTCTGGGTTTTTCATCAAGAATGCTTGAAAGTCCTCTATTCCACTTAATGAGCATATTTTCCCCTGAAACATAATACTCAGTTTTGCTGGGTAGGTGACTCTTGGTTTTAATCCCAACTCCTTTGACCTCCGGTATATCGTTTTCCAAGCCCTTCGTTCCCTCAGTGTATAAACTGCCAGATCCTGGGTTATCCTGATTGTGTTTCCACAATATTCAAATTGTTTCTTCCTGGCTGCTTGTAATATTCTCTCCTTAATCTGGGAATTCCGGAACCTGGCTATAATATTCCTAGGAGTTTTCTTTTTGGGATCTTTTTCGGCAGGTGACCAGTGGATTCTTTCAACCTCTATTTTGCCCTCTGGTTCTAAAACATCAGGGCAGTTTTCTTTGAGAACTTCCTGGAGGATGATTTCTAGGTTCTCACTTTGATCATGGCTTTCAGGTACTCCAATAATTTTTAAATTATCTCTCCTGGATCTATTTTCCAGGTCAGTGGTTTTTCCCATGAGATATTTCACATCGCCTTCTATTCTTTCTTTGTTTGGATCTGTTTAACAGCATCTTGATTTCTCATAAACTCATTAGCTTCCATTTGCTCCAATCTAATTCTGGAACAATGATTCTCCTCATTGAGCTTTTGAGATTCTTTTTCCATCTGGCAAATTCGGCTTTTTAAGGCATACTTCTCCTCATTGGCTTTTTGAGCCTCTTTTGCCATTTGAGTTAGTCCATTTTTTTTTTTTGGTGTTATTTTCCTCAGTCAGGCTATTGATTCTCATTTGGTAATTTTCTTGCATTGTTCTCATTTCTCTTCCCAATTTTTCCTCCACTTCTCTTATCTGCTTCTTAAGATCCTCTATGGCCTGTAACCAGTTCATATTTTCCTTTGAAGCTTTTGGTGCAGGAGTTCTGACTTCACTGTCTTCTTCCTGTTCCATGCTTTGCTCCTTTTTGTCCCCAAAATAGAAGTGTAATGTTGGAATCTTCTGTCTGCTTTGTTTCCTTTGCTTGATCATGTTGCCCCTCAGTCACTTGACCCCTGGGCTTTTTGCCACAGTAGGACTCTGCCACCAGATGGGGGAGCTTTCATCCCCAACACTGGGGTTTTCTCAGCTGCCTGAGGTATTAGATGGGTGCCCTGTCTGAGGCCTCCACATGTTCTGGCAAGCTGGACACACACCCCAGGACCTCCACCCTAGATTGCAATCCAGATCCAAGCAGGTTAAAGCAAGAGCGATTACCCCTCAGACTTGTGCTTGATCCCCCTACACTCTGCAGGCCAGGAGCTGAAGCTGCCACGTGGTGCTGGCTGGCTGTGCCTGTGTCTCAGCGGCTTCTCGCCCCAGGGGCAGAAGCCACGCACTCCCACTTACTGGGTCCCAAAGTCCAGACTGCACTGACCTCTCCCTTTGCCCTTCACATCTATGTGTTGATAAATCTGGAAACGGCCACAGCTGCTGCTGATCTGGAGTCCCTTGGGCTGGGGCTGGTCAGGCCCACCCTGGGGCTAACGCCTCTCCCAGAGCACTGCACTGGCTAATTCCTGCTGGCCTACAGGGCTGTCCTCAGCAGGAGGTTAGCTTCTCTGTGTCATTTTGTGGGTTCTGCAGCTCCAAAGTTTGTTTAGAGTCCCCTTTTTACGTGGATTGGGGAAGGTGGAAGCCGGAGCAGCGAGGAGGTCCTGCTTCTGTTCCCTATTATGCCCTTTTTACAGATGGGGAAACTGAGCAGACAAAAGATAAATGGCTTGCCCAGGGTCACACAGCTAATAGGTTTCTGAGACCAAATTTGAACTCAAGTCTTCCTGATTCCAGGCCAAGTGCTCTATCCACTGTGAGGCAAAATTACCTCTATTATAAAGACTTATCTCGGTTGCCACAAAGAATGTTCAGCTCATTTACTTTGATTCTTTGAAGAATCAGTGACTTCATCAGTTTGGATGCCCTCTCCACTGCCCCAGAACACAACCTCTGGAAAACTTATTTCATGTGATTTTTGTCCATATTATTCCATCACTGCTCTACAGATTTCTCATTCTTTTAATTCTTTAGACATATTAGACAGTAAAGTATAGTGGGGAAAATTCCAGACTTGTTGAATTTGAGTGAAATGTAAAATGAAGTATTTTGATCTGTTCAATCATGTCACCAGTTAATTGAGTGAAAAAATATGTAGCTCAACTAGTGGTTTGCCTGAATCAATAGGGAATAGTTAAAGTGGGCAAATCATTTAGAACTGTTCAAGTTCTATTCTTAGGGGCACTTGGTCACTGTTGTGGGACATAAGCTTGCTTTCTTTCTCTTTTCATTTCTTTCTTTTAAAATTTGTTTTAATTATTTCTTTTGTCTTTGCATCACAGTTTCTGAAAAGCAATGACAGCAAACCTTCCCCATCCAGATTGAATCCTCCATTGGAACAAAGGAAAACATTAAAGTAAAAACATCTAGAATAGTGAGGACATCTGATATTGCATATGCCATTTGGGTGTAGCAGGCCCCTGCCTCTCAAACTGAGGAGAGAACTATGTTTCATGATCTGTTCTCTAAGATCATTATTAGGGTTTGGGTTTTTTTGGTGATTTAGAAATTGTTTTCCTTTTTGGAGTCTTTTTGTGTAATGGTTTTTATAATTCTTCTTATTTCATTCTGCATCAGTTAAAACATATCTTAAGATTTTCTGAATTCCACATATTCATTTCTTCCTGAACAATAATATTCTATTCACATATCACATTCCACCACCTATTACCCAATGAGACATAAACTTTTAACAAATTATGGCTTCTTTATTACAGTCATTGTTTTCTGATTCAAACCAAAAAAAGTTCCTCGTGTCGACATGAATTCAATTTCCTATTTTTCAGTTGTGACTTTCTATTTGTTTTTCCATGTTATTCTAGGTATTTGTCAATCAGAAATTAAAAAGCCACCCTTTATTTTAAAAATAAATAAATGAATATGTAGGCACAGTAGTTAAACTTAAGAAATTATACAGACAGGATAAAGAGGATAAAGGATGGAGATGTGCCTATAATTCTAACTTGAAGAAAAACTTTTTTACTTTTGAAGGCTATGAACTTCAGCATTAATATCTACTTTATTAATGTAAAAACTGACATATATTCAAACAAAAATCACTCTACTTTATTTTCATGTAATTTCTGCAGCAGGATGCCATATCCAATTATGTTCTCAACCTAGGATCCTATTGCTCAATTCCATATAGCATCTCAATGTGCAAAACCAGTCCAAATTAATTTGGAAATATAAATGCATAAAAATCCCTCAACAATTTGTTTCATGTGTGGTTGTGTAATTTAGATGAGATGGAGTGTAGCCATTTTCATAATATGATTAGAAGAACATGACTCTGGTATTAGAAGCATCAGAGTTTAAATCCCAGTTTTGTAATTCATCACCTTGTGTGACCTTGGCCAAGTCATTTCACTTCTGGCTTTAATTCGTTTATTCCTCTGTAACACATAGTTAGATTAGGATCCAGGGGTGGGAAACCTTGTGACCTCAAGGCCACAAGGTTCCCCACTCCTGGTAGATGCTCTCCAAGATCCACTTCAGCTATATATTGTGTGATCTCTTGAACATGCTCTCTCTCTGCCTCTATCTTTGTCTCTTTCTCTCTGTCTCTATCTCTCTGTCTCTGTCTCTCTCACACACACACACATACATACACGAAAAAACTTTGTATCAACCCTTTCCTCCACATAAAAAACCCTAATTTCTTAGTATTAAAGACATTTATATGCTTTTTTAGTGACTTCCCACCTTCATTACTTCTTCTAATAGCACATCTAGAGCACAGGACAATTTTTGAATTGGATGAATGAAAAATTTGAATTTGCACATGGATGCAAAGGTTTTGTGTCTACTGTAATGATTTGTAGAAAGAGCGTTTAAAAACAAAAACCCAAATTTCCTTAGTCACTCTTTTTACCTTATTTCTCACCATAAATTTTTTCCTTTAATTTTTTTGGGGGGAGGTGGAAGGAATTTTTTTTTTGCTTCTTGGAGGGGGGATGGTAGGGCAGTTGGGGTCAAGTGACTTGCCCAAGGTCACATGGCTAGTTTTTTTGTGTTAAGTGTCTAAGGCCCGATTTGAACTCAAGTCCTCCTGACTCCAGGGCTGGTGCTCTATTTACTGTGCCCCTTAGCCACCCCAGGAAAATTTTTTTAATTGTGTTTTATTTCATATACTAATTTTGCATGTTACTTTTCCTTCAGTATTTTTAAATATTAATATGCTTATATTAAAAACAGCTAGGGATTTGCCTAGAGATACAATGCTATACTCCAAGACTTAGTTTTCATTTAGCGCATGATGGGGCAGGGGATAGAGCACCAGGCCTAGAGTCAGGAATATCTAAGTTCTAATTTGACTTAAGACACTTACTAGCTGTGTGACCCTGAGCAAGTCACTTAACCCTGTTGGTCTCAGTTTCTCAGCTAAAAAAATAAGAAAACCCCAATGGACTCATGAAAAGTTGGACATGACTGAAACAGCTGGATGACAATCCTACATAAGGATATTTGACACAATGCTTCCAAGGTAGTCATGGATATCTGGGCTTTTTTTCAATTGAGGACTGGGCTGCTTCTGGAGTAGGTTGTTAGAACCTCTCCTTTGGGCTTTTTTTTTTTTTAACTAAATCATCACTAGTATTTTAATTTTTTCCCCCAGTTACATATCAAGAAAATTTTTAGCATTTAGTTTTAAAAGATTTTGAGTTTCAAATTTTTCTCTTTCCTTCTCTCTACTTTTCTCTTTTGAAAATGAGAGGCAGTTTGATATAGTTTATGCATATGCTATCATGTAAAAATGTTTCCATCTTAACAGGACTTTTCCTTCGTATTAAATATTCAGTCATCCTACCAGAGTTTAAGCCCATTTCTTATTGTTCTGCTCTTATAGAAAAATTGTTCCAAACTCTTCCACCTAACTCTTCTTCACATATGGAAATGATCAAGGATGATTAAATTCATTAAATTATTAAATTGATAAAATTATGTGCTACATCTCTTATGTAGCAGACCTGAGTAAAGATTGTTACAAAAATAAGGAAAATTGAAGGCAAGGTATTCACTAGGAACACTTGCCAATTTACTGGACCTAAACTGTTCAGTTCAATTCAATAAGCAGTTATTATGCTGGGGACATAAAACTTAAAATGAAAATCCCTGTTATCAAGTCACTTAAATTCTGCCTGGGGGAGGGGGAAGAGACAATACACTGATAAGTAAATAAAAAATTCTAAGTAAAAACTAAGTAGTTGAACAGGAAAAAGGAAGTACTAAAAATCATGGAATTTTAAAAAACCTTTTGTAGGAAGTATCAAGTGAATTGCACCCTGAAGAGAGTTGGAGTTTCTAGGAGGTGGAGATATGGAGAAATTTCTTTCCAGGAATTCCACAAGATGGGCTATAGAAAGATGCAGAGATGGGAAATGAAACTCAATTTTGGAAAACTGGTCAAATAGTATGTAAAAAAAGTGAAAAGTATGTAAAGGGAAATGATGGCGAATAAGCCTGACAAGATAAGTTAAACATAGTTTATGATGGACTTCAAAAACCAAGTCCAGGAATGTGTATTTAATCCTAGAGGCAGTAAAGAGTCACCGAAGATTTTGGTTAAGAGAAGTCACGGTGAAATCTGTGCTTTAGGAATATAAATTTGGCAGCTCTGTGGAGGATAGAATGAAGAAGAGAGTGACTAGAGATAGGAAGATCAAACAAGAAGCTATTCCAGTAGTCCAAGGAAGAGTCCTGAACTGAGGTAGTGACTATATGAGTGAAGAGAAGAGGGCGGACATGACTGATGCTGATTCTTCTCCTATGACAATACTTGTTGGTCATGCTGACTTGGAGATCAAAAGCTTGTCTCTCTTCTTTTCTGAATCTACATTCTTGCCTGGCATCTCATACACTGCTTCTTGCAGGAAAGTTATTTTGGTAATACACTGTAGCCTTAGTTATATTCACCATGTGTCTCATTTTTATTTTTATTTTTCTCAATGAATAAAAATCTATTTTCTCTCTCTTCCATTTTCCCTTCCATTGGGAAAAAAAAAGACAAAACCCTTGTAAGAAGTGTGCATAGTAAAGTACAATTGATTAGAGAAATGTGATTTAAAACAATTTTGAAGTCCCACCTCACACCTATCAGATTGGCTAATAGGACAGAAAAGGAAAATGACAGATGTTGAAGGGGTGTGGAAAAATTGAGACACTAACACACTATTGGTGGAGTTGTGAGCTGATCCAGCCATTTTGGAAAGCAATTTTAACTATGCTCAAAGGGCTATTTATACTGTGTATACCCTTTGATCCAGTAATCCCTCTACTGGGTCTGTACATCAAAGAGATCAAAGAGAAAGGAAAAGGACCTATATGTATAATAATATTTATAACTCTTTTTGTAATGGCAAAGAATGGTAAATTGAGGGGGATGTTCATCAATTGGAAAATGACTTGAACAAGTTGTGGTACATGGTAGTCATAGAATACTATTGTGCTATAAAAAAACAGTGACAAGCAGGGTGATTTCAGAAAAACCTGGGAAGACTTATGTGAACTGATGAAAAGTGAAATGACCTGAACCAGGAGAACATCATATACAGTAACAGCAATATTGTACGATTATCAACCATGAATGACCTAGTATTCTTACCAATACAACGATCCAAAACAATTCTGAAGGGCGTATGATTAAAAATGCTATTCACCTTCAGAGAAAGAACTGATAGTATATGAATGCAAATTGAAGCATGCTTTTTTTACTTTATTGTTTTTGGATTTTTTTAGTTTGTGTTTTCTTTTGCAACATGACTAATCTCTAAATGTTTTGCATGACTGCACATGTATAATCTATATAAAATTACTTTCATCTCAAGGAAGAGGTAGGGGAGAGAGGTAGGCCAAGAATTTAGAACTAAAAATTAAAAAAAAAAAAGAATGTTAAAATTTTTTTTTGTTTATGTGTAATTGAGAAAAAAAATTAAAATTAAGTGGAGCGAGTATGAATAATAAAGTACAACAAATTCCTTCATTGGCCATATCCAAAAAATATGTGTCATTCTGCAGCCTGAGTTCATCTTTCTGTCAGTAGGCAGATAGCATGCTTCATCATTGATCTGCTAGGATCAAAATTGTTCATTGCATTTATCTACTTTTTTTGGTGGGTTTTGGGTTTTTTTTTTTTTTTTGCTTTTTTGGAGGGCAATTGGGGTTAAGTAACTTGCCCAAGGTCACATGGTTAGTTTTGTGTGTGTGTGTGTGTGTGTGTGTGTGTGTGTGTGTGTGTGTGT
>NW_027185903.1:20705922-20720024 GCF_028583685.1 Petaurus breviceps papuanus | reverse complement strand
TGTGTGTGTGTGTGTGTGTGTGTGTGTGTGTGTGTGTGTTAAATGTCTGACGCTGGATCCAAACTCAGGTCCTCCTGACTCCAGGGCTGGCTCTTTACTCACTGCGCCACCTAGCCACCCTGCGTTTATTCACTTTTTAAGGGATACAAAGTTATTTTTGTTTACCTTGCTGTTATTATTATTTAAATTGTTCTAGTTCTGTTCACTTGACTTTGCATCAGTTTAAACAAGTCTTGTCAGGTTTCTCCAGAATTGTCCCTTTCATAATTTCTTACAGAACAATTATGTTCTATTACATTCATATGTCATAATTTGTTGTCTGGCCAATGGAATGTAAGCTACTTGGGAACAGATAGTGTTGAATTTGAACACTATACATCTTTTTTCTCACCTTCTCCCTGTTATTAATAGCTTTGTAATACTTAAATCCTGTAAAATGCTATATGCCTATATAGAAACACAACAAATAATTGTTATGTTGAAAAGGTCATTTTAGAAATAGCTACATATGCAGATAACCTATAAATGGGAAAAATAGGAGACCAATAATTAAAAAACAGGAAAACACCACACATGAGGGTCACTGAAGAAACTGACTAAAATCAGAAGGCCCAAATTAAAATTCAGATCCCACCTTTCATCGTCTGTCTTCCCATTCCTCCTTTCCTTAGTTCCTTCAACCATGGTAGTTGTCCTCAAGAATTCAGATGGCTGCCATGTTGAAGCAGGATTTGCTTTGTTCTTATCCCTCAGAGGGTAAAAGTAGGAGCAGTGGGTGAAAACTGATTATTTTATGGATAAGGAAACAGGACTGGAGAAGTCAAGTGACTTTCCCAAGGTCACACAGCTATTAAGTGATGGAACTGGGTCCAAAACTCAAGATTCCTAACATCCAACCAGTAAACATTTATTAAGCACCTATTGTGTGTACTGTGCACAGGCACTCTGCCAAGCCCAAGGATTCAGAAAGAGGCAAAAGACAGTCATCTGATGCCCTTTCCGCAGCATTTGGTGTTTTTGTAGAAGCTATCCCAGACTTGACTGAAAAAGGACTGAGGCAAAAAAGATTTCCTGTCTACTTCCAATGAAGTAATCTGCTGAATGAGTCACCTCCGTGTCTTTGTGATATTTCTGCTACGTGTACTGATGTTTAAGGAAGCAACCAAAGAAGTTTCCTTTTCAGAAGTCATTGAGAAATCCCTGGCAATTCTCACAGTTGTGGCTGCTGGGTACTTTACAAAAGGGCCTGGAATCCTGGAAGGGAATGAAAGTGAAAGCATAAGAGGGTACTTTATGTCACTTTGACAGATTTTGCTTTATCCTCCTTCCAATCTTTTATATTCAGACTTTAGCAGTCACTTTCAACTTTTCTGAATTCAAATTCAGTTTTCTATACCAGTAAAATAGAACTTCTTGGTTGTAATAAAAAGGTGGATGTGACAGGGAATGAAAGGAAGCTCTTTTAACTTCTGGGAAGTAAAATAGTTTGTATTTTTAAAAGTAAAACATCATTTTCATGAGATAATTATAATTAATATGAATCATAATCATATGAATACTTGTGAATCTCTATAGACTTCAGAACACAGTTGAAAATGACTAGGAGGCATCATGGTACCGTACAAAAAAAACCCCAACTCTTAAGTCAAAGGGACTGGGTTTAAACCCTGTTTGTTATCTGTGTGATCCTGGGTAAGTTGTCTCAGTTTTCTCATCTGCAAAATGAAGGCATCCTACTAGATGACCTCTAAGAAATCTAGGATGCCTAGCTCAAGCCCTTTCAGATTTGGCTGAAGACTAAATGTTTGTGAAAGAGTTTGAGATGTTGCGTTGCTTCATAAGTCACTCAGAGCAAGTTTGACCAAGTGTCTTAGAAATGTTTGTGGTCCTTAAACAGTTATATCCATAGTTCTTGATGACTTTCAGTTATCCCAGAAATTAACATTTTCCTAAAAAGTACCAACTCTGTCAACTGGAGCGGAGAGTTTAACAAGATTTTGGAGATACATTGAGAATCCTATAGTTAATTTGTAAAATTAAATTCCCAATTTTTTTTTTTCATAATACCACCATCCTCCTTGCTGTCACTCAGGCTCAAAATCTCAGTCATCCTTGACCCTTTCCTTCATACATCTCCTACGTCACACAATTTGCCAATTCTGTTGATTCTTCCCCCATAGGATCTTTTGTGTCTGTCTCCTCTTCACTAATAACCTCAAAACCTAGTTCATACTCTTATCATCTCTTGCCTCTTCTGTTGTGATAACCTTCACACTGGTCTTCCTGCTTAGAATTGCCTCTTTGTCCCATCTCTCTATCCATTGTCAAAGTAAAGTTTTCTGATGCACAGTTATACCTGTGTCACTCCATCACTCAAGTAACTTTAGAACTAAAAGAAATTATAAATAATCTAGGCCAATGCATCATTGGAGAGATGAGGCAGCTGGCTGCCTAAAGTCACATGACTAGGAAGAAGGTGTTCAAATTTGAAACTAAGTCTTCTGAATTGCAGTATGATAACTGCTAGCTTTATGTCATGTAGCAGCAAGCACCCCAGCATCCCCAGGGTGGCTACCAACACAGGTTCTTAGATCTGCTTTACTAAAGGAAAGCAACTCGAAATGGGCTAACAATCTTGCTTTAATCAAACATATGTCATTTACCTAGTTCGGGGGGAAAAGGTCAGCACCCCGAACTTCAGAGAATACAAACAAGTTACAAGCAGACAACAAATACAGAGAAACATCAGCAGACAGGCTTCCAACTGTCTGACCATTACATCCATACCTAGTCAGTTACCAGAGAGGGAAGCACCAACATCTGGGTGTTCAAAGCCAAGGGGCTCAACATATGAGTCTCATATGGTCAAATCATAAAACTCTTCTCAAAGTGATCCCCAAAACAAAATCTCACATAAGGGTATATATATATATAGCCTTCTCCTGGCTCAGAGAATGTCACAACCCTCTTGACCCACTGCCCAATCACAAAGCAACAAGGTGTGGGCATTCCTGAAAAACAAGCCTCCTGCCACAGGCTCCATATGATCACATTCAGCCTATTAGGGGGCAGAGTATATTTTCAAATCTGCGAAGGTTCTCAGAGTCACTTAAGCCTATCAAAGGGCCTAGGGGAAGGGAAGATTTTAGATTCCCATTCCCATAACACATGTAGAAGAGTCACAACTAGAACTTTGCTCTAGGAAGGAAAGAGAATGGAATATAGCACCTACTACGTGATAGGGACTGGACTAAATATTTTACTAATATTATCTCATTTGTTCCTCCAAACAACGTTTGAAAATAGGTGCTATTATTATCCCCATTTTACAGTTGAGGCAGCAGAACCAAACAGAGGTGTTAAGTAATTTGCCCAGGGTCACACAGCAAGTAAGTGTCTAAGGTCAGATTTGACCTCTGGTGTACCTATTTCTAAGCCCAGCACTGTGTCCATTGGGCCAATTTGCTGCCCCACAGTGCCTAATTTTGAGAACACTCATAGCACATTCTTGCAGGTACTAGACTGAAGGCTGGGGTGAGCATCTCCTCATTCCTTCTAAGATTTTCTGCTCCTGAACTGCAGCTGCCCCAACAGTGGTTTCATAGCTGTGTTCCAAGGTCTCTGTTTCTACCCCTTTATGGGATAATGCCCCTCCTCCCCCTTAGATATGGTTTGTGAAACTTGTCACATGCATTAAAAAATCCTAATTGTAATTCTTTTGACCCTGTACAAATCCCTAGGCCCCATTTGAGTTTCAGTTTCATCAGAACAGAATTTCAGTGTCATCATACAGAAGTGGAGATGGTTTACACTGCCTGCCTCCTAGGGTTGTTAGAAAGAGAGTGCTTTGTAAACTCTCACTCTATATGAATTGGAATTGTTGCTATACTTATTATTTTTCTAGGCATCTGGCATACTTGGGCTCCTTTCATCATTCTCTCTTTCAAATGAGAGCTGATAAATTCATTCCAGAAAAGGAATATGCAAATAGCAATGCCTTATGGGTTATTTTTGCAAGTGGTATTTGTATTTTTGCAGGATGAAAGGAATTTAGTTGTGGAATTATCAATAGCAGCTGATTAGGTGAGCAATACATGATGGACAGGACTGGAGAAGTGGGAGATAAGATGTCGATTTTTTCAGAGCCTCTTGATATAATTTCATTTAAGTTACCACCTGTCCCTTTGCCTGCAAAAGGTATCTCTTCTCTTGGAGCTTATGTATATCCAGTTAAGATTGGTTGGACCCTTTTAATAATAAAAACGATAACATTATTGATCACTGAGAAGTGTTCATATTTTCCCAGCTACTGGGAGATTATCTGTGCCATAATGATAAGGTTACTTGCCATTTCCCAGCCCCCACCCTCACCAAAAAGAAAATAATGACCTCCTGGGGTAAAAACAAACAAAAACCCCAACCATTGGAATGCAGAAAGCTCCTTTTTGATTTGGAGAAAAAGAATTCGATGATTGGAGAAAATAATAAAACCAAGGAACTAAGTTGTTTGCTAAGTTTTCTCTCTGAAATAATCTCTGACTGATCATCAAGGTCCCTCTAGACCCTTGTGCTTTCCTTACTAAGATAATTTCCTTTCATTTCCATATATATTACATTAATCTATTTGTTCATGTGTCTCTCCCTTTACTATGTAAATCCCTGAAGGGCAAGAACCATTTTTGAATTTTCCCTTTCCAGACATTCTCAGCACAGCACAGTGCCTGGTGTGGACTTAATAAACACTTGCTGATTGATTAATTGATAATAGTGAATGAAAAGGTAGCTTACCACAATGGAAAATTCAGTAGCTATTAAAGTTTTCCATTTCTGTTTACATAAGGTATTTTTGCTGAGTGAGTTTTTTAGGACATAGCTTTATTATTCCAGTCAACATAGACATTATGGAACCAGGCAACTACTTGTTCCAAGGAATTGGTTAATCCCAATATTTTTATGACATATTTTGCCCCAGTTCTGAGTATTTGAACAGTATGCAAATGCATGTTGTGGGACATGGCATGCCTAATTTTCAGGCCAAGAATGTGAGGCATTGGGCTGGAAGTGTACTCAGACTCTGAGTGCCATTTAAAAATTTTAAAGCCACAGGATCACTTGATAGAACTGCAGCATGTAAAACTCCTTCCATGCATTGTCTGAGTGCAAGCTGAGATGCTTATATTTGATCCCAACATCTCCGTGTCAGCTGAACTGAAATAGTTGCCTATAAAGGGGGATATATACTTTTCAGGTAACAATTTACTTAGATGTGGCCTGTGGCTGCACAAATTTTCACAAGGGGTTCTTAATAACATAAAATAGTTTTTAAACTAACCCTCCTGTGTGTATGTGTACATACATATATCAATCAATCAAGAAACATTTATTAAGTACCTACTGTGTGTTACGCATTAGGGATAACAATAGAGGCAAAATATAGTTCCTGACCTTAAGGAGCTCACAATCTTATTATAAACAAATACATGCAAACAAGCTAAACACAGGATAATTAGGAAATAATTTAAGAAACAGAAGGTGCTAGAAGTAAGAGGGGTCAGGCTTCCTGTAGAAGATAGGACTTTAATTGAGCCTTAAAGGAAGCCAGGAGGCAGAGATGAGGAGGGGGAGCATTCCAGGAATGTGGGACAGCCAGAGAAAATGCCCAGAGCTGAGAGATGGAAAGTCTTGTTCATGGAACAGCCAGAAGGCCAAGGTCAGTGGACCACAGAGTACATGGAGGCAAGTAAGGTATAAGAAGACTAGAAAGGTAGGAAGGGCTAGGGCAGGAAGGCTGCTGGCCTTCATAAATGCTAGACAGAGCGTTTTCTATTTTGATTCTAAAAGCAATAAGGAATTACTGGAATTTATGGAACAGGGGGTGACATGATCAGAACTGAGCTTTAGGAAAATCACTTTAGTGACTGGATGGAAGATGGATTAGAGTGGGGAGAGGCTTGAGATGGGTAAACCCACTATTATAACTCTGTAGCAGCAAGCACCCAAGCATACTCAGGATGGCTGTTAGCACAGGTTCTTTGATCTGCTTTTCTAAAGGAAAGCAACTCAAAAGGGGTTAACAGTTTTAGTTTAATCAAACATAGATATCATTTACTTAGTACAGGGGGAAAAAGTCAGCACCCTGAAACTTCTGAGAAAATACAAACAAGTTACAAGCAGACAAAAAAAATACAGAGAAAATAACACAGATCAACAGGGCTTCTAGTTGTCTGACCATTACATACATACATAAAGTGTTAATTACCAGAGAGAGAAGCACCAACATTTGGGTTTTTGAAGCCCGAGGGTCATAATGGCTGCCCAGAGTCTCATCTGGCCAAATCACATAACTCTTCCCATTAGTGAGCCCCAAAGTGAAACCTCAACTCAGGGAGTATATGTAGCCTTCTCCACAGTCAGAGAATAGCACAACCTTCATGATCCACAGCCCAATTACAAAGTAACAAAAGGTATGGGCCTTCCCTGAAACACAAATCTCCCCTAAGCAAGCTTCTCTTGTTGGGCTCCAATTGAGCCCCATTAAAGGGCAGGGAAGATCTTCAAATTCCCTTACCATTACATAGTCTAGGCATGAGATGATAGGGTCTGTACCAGCATGGTTAACAGTGTCACAGAAGAGAAGTGGATGTAGTCAAGGGATGTTGCCAAAGTAGAATCTATAGGCCTTGGCAACAGATTGGATATGGGGAGTGAGAGATAGTAAGGAGTCTAGGATGACTCCTTGGTTGAGAGCATTAGGGACTGGGAGAATGGTTTTGCCCTCTACAGTAATTAGTGGGTAGGAGGTTTTATCAAAGCCTAATTCATCTACCCATTAGGAATAGGCTAAAGGAGAATGATTGAGAAAAATAATTGACCTTTGACTTCTGACTCAGAATTGAATGAAAAAGGTATAAAGGAAATAACTGAATATTAAGGAGAACTTAGAAATAATGGAATGCATTATTCTAGACTCAGCATAATATAGTGGAAACAGTGGTAAGCCTGAGATCAAATTCTGTCTCTGCTATTGTGCGACCTTGGGCAACTTACTTAATGTCTATAGGTCTCAGTACTCTCATCTGTAAAATGAGGGGGTAGGGGTGGGGTTTAGACTAAGTGACTACTAAGGACCTTACCAACTTTAATCTATGTTCCAATGATAAATAGAACTGAGCACTTTTTTCATTGTAAAGTCTCAGAAAGTGTCGCCAAACCAAATCATGTTACTTTTGTTTCAATGAGATAGTTATTCTGCATGTGTTTTTATGTATGTGTGTACGTGTCCTTGTGAAACAAGTACCAAAGCCATCATGAGAAACATATGCACAGGATGGCTTGCATCAGGCCTACAATTCTCAAATCAGAGAAGGCATCATTTTTTCCTGAACAAGCTTAGAACAGTAACTGGTCCTGACATTTGGCTTCAATCTTTTTTTTTTTATATTTTATTTATTTATTTTTAGTTTTCAACATTCCTTTCCACAAGATTGTGAATTAAAAAAATTCTCCCCATCTTTTCCCTACCCCCACCCCAAGTTATTGAACCTACTGAATACCCCTTCCCCTAATCTCCTCTCTCTTATATCCTCCCCCATCCCCTCTAACTTTCTTTTTTTTTTCCAAATGCTTTATTAATGTCTGGTTTACTCCATTCATTTCCGTCAGATTTGGGGTTACAAATTTTATCCCCATTTTTCCCCTACCCACCTCCCCAAAATAGCCGTCCCCCAGGATATTCCCTCCTCCTATTTCCCAATTACATGTAAAATAGTATTAATAATAGTATATATATATATATATATATATATATATATTTAACATTTAGTTTTAAAACATTGAATTTCAGATTCATTCCCTTTCTCCCTTATCACCCACCCTTACTTGGAAGATAGCTAATGCAAAACATTATCATAATACATATATTGTAGAAGACTGATTATATTTCCCTCCCTCCTATCCCATCTCCCACTTGACCTATTTTCTACTTTGGTCCCGTCCCTTTTCAAAAGTGTGTGCTTCCAATTTCCCTCCCCCCCAGCCTGCCCTCCCTTCCGTCATCCTCCCTCTCATCTCCTTCCCCCCTACTCTCCTGTAGGGTGAGATACCCTATTCAGTGTGTATGTCATTCCCTCCCTGAGCCAAATTCAATGAGTATAAGGTTGACCCATTCCCTTGTGCCTTCCTGTTCTTCCCCTCCATTGTACCCATTTTCCCTTGCCTCTTCTATATGAGATAGTTTGCCCCATTCTGTCTCGCCCCATCTCCTCTCATTATATTCCTCTCTCATCTCTTAATTTCACCTTTTAAGTATCATCCCTTCCTATTAAATTGGTCCTGTGCCCTCTATCTATGTATACCTGTAAACATATATATATATATATACACATTCACATATGTAATCATAGGTCTATATACCCTCCAGTACAGACTATATATTTCTATTCCCTTCAACTATTTTCATACTGAGAAATGTTTTATCAGTTACAATTATAGTTTTTCCATGTAGGAATGCAAATAGTTCAACTTTGATAAGTTGCTTATGATTTCTTTTCCCTGTTTATCTTCTCATGCTTCTCTTGCTTCTTGTATTTGAATGTCAAATTTTCTATTCAACTCTGGTTTTTTCTTCAAGAATACTTGAAAGTCCACTATTCCACTGAATGACCACATTTTCCCCTGAAACATGATACTCAGTTTTTCTGGGTAGGTGATTCTTGGTTTTATTCCCAGCTCCTTTGACCTTCGTAATATCATATTCCAGGCCCTTCGATCCCTCAGTGTAGAAGCTGCCAGATCCTAGGTTATCCTGATTGTGTTTCCACAATATTCAAATTGTTTCTTCCTGGCTGCTTGTAATATTCTCTCCTTGATCTGAGAATTCCAGAACCTGGCTATAATATTCCTAGGAGTTTTCTTTTGGGGATTTTTTTCAGGAGGTGATTGGTGGATTCTTTCAACCTCTATTTTGCCCTTTGGTTCTAAAACATCAGGACAATTTTCCTTGAGAATTTCTTAGAGGATGATTTCTAGGTTCTTTCTTTGATCATGGTAGTCCATGATCTATTTTCAGGTAGTCCAATAATTTTTAGATTATCTCTCCTGGATCTATTTTCCAGGTCAGTGGTTTTTCCCATGAGATATTTCACATTGCCTTCTATTCTTTCATTTGTTTGGATCTGTTCAACAGCATCTTGATTTCTCATAAAGTCGCTAGCTTCCATTTGCTCCAATCTAATTCTGAAGCAATGATTCTCTTCATTGAGCTTTTGAGATTCTTTTTCCATCTGACAAATTCAGCTTTTTAAGGCATTCCTCTTCTCATTGCCTTTTTGAGCCTCTTTTGCCATTTGAGTTAGTCTGTTTTTTAAGGTATTATTTTCCTCAGTCAGGCTGTCAACTCTACTTTCATAATTTTATTGCATCATTCTCATTTCTGTTCCTGATTTTTCCTCCACTTCTCTTATCTGCTTCTTAAGGTCCTCTATGGCCTGTAACCAGCTCATATTTTTCTTGGAAGCTTTTGGTGCAGGAGTTCTGACTTCACCATCTTCCTCCTGTTCCATGCTTTGATCCTTTTTGTCCCCAAAATAGGAGTCTAATGTTGAATTCTTCTGTTTGCTTTGCTTCCTTTGCCTGGTCATGTTGCCACTCAATTACTTGACTTTTGGGCTTTTTGCCACAGTAGGACTCTGCTACCAGACAGGGGAGCTTCCGTCCCAAATGCTGGGGTTTTCTCAGCTGCTGGAGGTATTAGTTGAGTGCCCTCTCTGAAACCTCCACAAGCTCTGGCATACTGGTCACACACCCCAGGAACTCCACCCTAGATTGCAATCCAGATCCAAGCAGGTTAAAGCAAGAGTGATTATCCCTCATACTGGTCGCTTGGTCCCCCTACACTCTGCAGGCCAGGAGCTGAAGCTGTAACGTGGTTCCAGCACAGCACTGCACCGAGGCGTCTCAGCAGCTTCTTGCCCTGGGGGCATGTAATGCCAAGCACAGAAGCTTTCTAGAAGAACTGCTACTGTGAACAGCTTTTTTTTTAGATTCTTATTACTCAGTATAGTGATCACTCTATTCCATAACAAAAGCAAAGCATCCATGGAAAATCAAGGTACAGTATAATTCAAAATACAGAATTCGCCACATTTCAACTTATCACAGAAAATCACAATATAATATTCACAACATAGTCTCAAAATAAAATAGTCACTCTTAAGTTAATTCAATCAGTCACAAAATAGTCACTCTTAAGTTCATTCAAACAGTCACTTATCAGTAGTATCAAATTACACAGTCAAGTCTTCTACTCTTGGGGCAAAATCTTGATTAACTCAATTAATCACTAATCAGTAGTCTCAAAGTCTTTCACTCTTGGGGCAAAGTCTTGATTAACTCAATCAGTCACTAATCAGTAACAATAGTCACAGTACTCAAAGTACAATTAGTCACTTATTCAGTAAAGTCTTACTAAGTATCATACACAAAATCCTTCACCCCTTAGGTCACTAGTAAACTATAATTCCATAATTACTCAGTACCAAGGAGAGGTCTTTTCTTCATCTTGACTTGGGGCCTGTTCTCAGATTCCCTGGATTTCCTTCCATGGTCCCAGATTCTACCTGGATTCAATGGCAGACAGTTCCCAGTTCCTTGACCAGCTTTCTGGGCAGGTCCTGCTCCACACTGGCGTTCACAGGGTCTGGTCCATGTCAGCTGCTTCACTATTTCTGCTCCAAGGAATTCAAGGCTCAAACAAGCCACAAACAAAGTCTCAGAATTCTGGTCAGGCTTCAGTCACTTGGGCTCCTGGGCTCCAGGCTCCTGGCTCCTGGCTCTGGATTCCTGGGATCCTGTTCAGAAGAAGTTCCACCAAGACAAGTTCTCAGGACTCAGTTCTCCATTCTTCTGTAGCTGTTCTGCCACCAGATCTCAGTCTCAAGGAAATTCTGACTGTGCTTCTCTGGGGCTTTTCTTATATACACAGTATTACCTACATCACTTCCTTCAGCCAACTTCCTGTTACGTACTTCCTTCAGCCAATTTCCTGTTATGTCAGTAACAAGGGGACAGGAGTTCATACCTTCTATTCCCCCAATCAGAGGCTTAATCATTTACTAAGTGTTAAGTACCTTCTACTTTTGCCAACACAAAGGGATCTTCAAATTCAAAATTACATTACCATTACAGGGCAAAAGCCAACACTCTCCCAACTACTGGGTTCCAAAGTCCACACTGCACTGACCTCTCACTTTGTCCTTTGCATCTATGTGTTGATAATTCTGGAAACAGCCACAGCTGCTGGTGATCTGGAGTCACTCCAGGCAGTGGTTGGTCAGACCCACCCTGGGGCTAAAACCTCCAGCTCACGCAGGCCTGGGCTTGGCTCCCAGAGCGCTGTGCTGGCCGATTCATGACAGCCTGCCGGGCTGTCTTCAGCGGGAGGTTAGCTTCTCTGTGTCATTTTGTGGGTTCTGTAGCTCCAAAGTTTGTTCAGAGTCCCCTTTTACATGAATTGGGGAAGGTGGAAGTTGGAGCCACAAGGAGGCCCTGTTTCTACTCAGCATCTTGACTCCACCCCCCTTGGCTTCAATCTTGATATGGGAATTGTAACTAAAGAGATTCCCCAAGGACTTTTACTTCAACATTTCAAAGACTAAAAGATTATTTTGCTTGCTAGAAAACCTCACTGTGCCTTGTAACTAGAAATAATTAAAGCCTTTAGCTGTGTTAGCCAAGTATTCCCAACTGAATCCTCTTATTCATGGAAAAAGTCCAGTTACTGAACGTTTTCTCCAGCCACAAATTCATAGAAACTTAAGAGGTAGAAAAGAAATTGGGAGGCCATGTAATCTAATCCATACCTTCCTAAGGAACCCCTTCTATCATGCCCCCTGATGAGTGTTCACCAAGCCTGTTTTCAGGAGTGAACTCTTTGCCTCCCAAATGGTACATTCTGTTTTTGAACATCCCTCAGTCCGGGTCCTCACAGAGAAGTACCTGTCTCCCTCTTTGCGTCTTCATCATGATGCTTCTGGTTTGGCTCTTCAAGGCCAAGCAGATCAAGTCTAGTCCCTCTTCCAACTGATAAACCTACGTACTTGAAAAAGAAATCTCGTAGCCCCTTTGCCAGGCTAAAGTCTCCCATTTTTCACCCTGTTCCACTACGGCATAGGCTCCAGTTCACTTGTTATTCTGGTCATGTCTTTTTGGACATGCTTAGGCTTGTGTGAATCATTCCAGAAATACAGGATGTAGATTTAATCATGAGACTCCTGAGACAGTGCGGGCAGCAAGGTGGTATAGAGGATAGAATGCTATACTCTCTGATAAGGAAGATGGGGATTCAAATCCTGCTTCCAGTACTTATTAGCTCCTTGATCTCAGGCAAGTCACTTAGCCTTTATTTCTGCATGTATGAAAGGGAGATCATATGTCACCTGCCTCCCAGGGTTGTTTCCAGGGTGAAGTTAAATAATATATCTCAAGTGTTTTTCAGACCTTGAAGTGCTATGTAATTGTTACTACTACTGTTACTACTGCTGCTGCTATTGCTTCTACTACTGTTACTACTACTGCTGCTGCTAGTACTACTACTAATGCTTCTGCTACTACTCAGTCTGAGCAAGACAGAGTGCAACAGCATTATTACCTTTGCATTTATTACATTCAGTGTTATGGTATAATTATTTGCATATGTTTCTTATTCCTCCTTTTAGATTGCAAGCTGGTGATAGGGTCTGTCATCTCCTTTTCCTCCTTGTGTGCACAGTGCCTCCCTAAATGCAACTTGGGGTAGCATTAGCTTTTTTGACTGTCTTGTTACATCGTGGACATATAGTAAGTCAAATACTGTAATCTTTTTCAAAGAAATTATTGTCTAGCCAAAAAACCATACTTGATTGAATTAACTAATTCAGGATTTCCTAAGCATTATTTTTGGTTGTTCAGTTGTTTTTCAGTTGTGTCCAACTCTTTACGACCCCATTTGGGGTTTCCTTGGCAAAGATTCTAGTGTGGTTTACCATTACCCTGTCCAGCTCATTTTATAGAAGAGGGAACTGCGGCAAACAGTTAAGTGACTTGCCCAGGGTCACACTGCTAAGTGTCTGAGGCAGGATTTCAGAAAGATGAGTGACTGCCACTCTATACACTCTGCCCTAGCTTTATGTGCTAATATTTTCCTTTATCTGACATTATTTCACAGATCACTTTTTTTTCTAACTGATCCCTTCATCCTAACCCTTCCTATAGTAGAAGGAAGTTTTATTTCAGTTCAGAAAATGTTTATTGAGCATTTAAAGATAAAAACAAAAGAATCTCTTCTTTTTATTGTATTTTTTAATTTTTATTTATTTATTTTTTAAGCACTTGGGGTTAAGTAACTTGCTCAAGGTTATACGGCCAGTTATTTTGTGTGGGTGCCAAGTATCTGAGGCCGGAACCAATCCCGGGTATCCAATAGCCGGGGCCAGCGCTCTTACTTGCTGTACCACCTGGCTGCCCCAGAATCTCTTCTTTTTAAGGAGCTGATACTAGACAGCGGAGATTTGATGTGTACACAGATAAATAAACATAGATACTTTCAGAAGGGAGAGAACATTAGCAACTGAAGAGATCAGGGAAGGTTTCATAAAAGATTTGAGATTTGATTAAGCTCTGAAGAGATATAAAGATAAGAAGAGGGAGAGATGAGAAGGGAGAGAGTATATTCTAGGCTTGAGGGACAGCCTATACCAGTGTGAGTTTGAGGAACTCAAGTATCTAGTTTGATAATTCTACAATGTATATGAAAGGAAATAATGATAAATGAGGCTTAAAAAGTAAGTTAGAACCGGAGGCCCTTCAGTACTAAGGGGAGGTATGTGTATTTTGTCCTGGTAGAAATAGGGAACCACTAAAGTTCTTTGAACAGGTGAGTGACATGGTCCTACCTATGCCTTAGGAAGATTATTTTTATGACTGGGTGGAAGTTGTTGGCAGACAGAATGGCCCTGGACCTTTTGGTTTTAGCAACAACAACCTCTCAGGGATGAATAGGTAGGTAGGTAGGTAGGTAGGTAGATAGATAGATAGATAGATAGATAGATAGATAGATAGATAGATAG
>NW_027185903.1:20699222-20705912 GCF_028583685.1 Petaurus breviceps papuanus | reverse complement strand
TAGATAGATAGATAGATAGATAGATAGATAGATAGATAGATAGATAGATAGATAGATAGATAGATAGATAGATAGATAGATGTTACTGAGTTGTTTCAGATCCTTCATGACCCCATTTAGGGTGCTCTTGGCAAAGATACTGGAATGGTTTGCCATTTACTTCTCCATGTCATTTTACAGATGAGGAAACTGAAGTAAACAGGATTAAATGACTTGCCCAGGGTCACACAGCTAGTAACTATGTGGGGCTATATTTGAACTCATAAAGATGAGTCTTCCTGATTCCAAGCCCAATGCTCTATCTACTGTATCACCTAGCTGCATAGATGGATAGATTAGATAGATAGACAGACAGACAGACAGATAGATAGATAGTAGGAGAGAGATACACATACATACATACATACATACATACACATATATGCATGTGTAACCAGCATCGTTCAATCCAAAATTAGGAGGGTTATGCTGTGGAGAAGGGGTAAGAACAATTTCTATTATGCTATCAAATGCTTTTGTATTTAATTAGTATACATAGTTTGTATATAGATTATTGCCTTCCAGTGGTCCTGTGACTTCACCACCTTACTACCTAAACTAAAGCTTCTTTTCTTCCTCTACTTATAAATATTTCAAATTAAATAGAAAGATAATGATTTCTAAAGCCACACACTTTTTTTTATTAGTATGTGTTTTTATGCCTCAAGTATCTATGCATTTAGACGGCAAAGAAGAACATAAATAACATTACTCTTCCATTAGAGTTATCTGAGGTTGGATGGAAGGAAGTTAAAGAATGACAAAGAATATCATTAAAAGGATGGATTTCCTGGTCAACTGAGGTGTGCCTGGAAGAGAACAATTTCATATCTTCCTTAGTAATCCAGACCATTCACAGAGCCTCCTTCTCTTTGCTTATGTTACTCTTTCATGCACCCATTCACTTTTCATTCATGTCTGCTTTTATGAAAGGGTCTAATCACTTGGCATCACTATCTTTCAGCAGAGCTAGCAGGTGCTTGAGTGAGGGAGCTGTTTGAAATGTTGTGTAAAATGAGATCCTAGAGTTTTTCCATAGATTTCTTTTATCCAGTATCCTATTACCACATATAACTAGGAGTTGACTGTATTATGATCCTGAAACAGAGATACCCAAGGCACAGAGAATTCCCTAACCTCTTTGGAACAAGACCTATGGGAATTTCTAGGAGATAACGTCAAGCCATAATGAGCTCTTTTTTTTTGGACGTTGAAGAAAAAGGGGCTATTTCTGATCCCCCTCTCCACACCTCTTCCTTAAAGATGTTTAATAGTAATTGTTTAATTGAGATAAATATTAATGCTTATGTAAAATCAAGTTCAAATTCAAACATTAGTTGAATATCCACTATGTGAAAAAGTTATGGTATTGAATGCTGAGGAAAATACATAGATAATTATGACATGGTGGAATGAAATTATCAAAAGAACAAATTGGAACTATAAATACCATATGAAAATTTGCTTCAAATCACCAATAGCAATAGAAATGCAATTCCAAAGTATCACCTTATACCATGTCCATTGACAAAGATGACAAAAATGTAAACAGTCAAAGTTGGAGGGATTGTGGAAACACAGGCACATTAATCTAATACTGGTGTAGTTATGAACTGCTTTGGAAACAATGCAAGGGACTAAAGTGTTTGTAGCCTGTGACCCAGCAATCCCTCTCCTGGGCACATGCCTGAGGCAATCAAAGACAGAAATAAAGGTCCGATATATACAAAAAATCATTTGTTCTCAGAGAAAATTAAAAGAGTCTAAATAGATGTACTAAAAAGATATCTAAATAGATGTGAGAAATGTACAAGGACTGAGTAGCCAGAAATATGTGCTGTCTTTAACAGTCTGGTCACTTATGCCTTTGCATGCTGAGCAAATATTGAGAAGTTAAACATAAGGTCTGGGATTGCTACTGTTTAAAATTCTGATTGGGAATCCTGGGATATCCTGTAGTTGTTGCCACGTGTTGCATCTTGTTTCAACTGAAGTCTACGCCTATCTAATAGGTATTTATGAGTGCCTCATAAGGTACACAGGTCCTGGAGATACAGTAATTAAAATGGTATTCCCTGCCCTCAAGGAGTTTACAGTCTAACAAAGGGAATACAATGCATGCCCAGACAAGCAGGATATAAGCTAGTGCTTGAGAGAGGAGACCTAGGCTGCAGTACTCTAGAAAATTTGAGGAGGAAAATATTTTCCACTGGGAATATCAGAGAACTTGGATGAGGTGGTACATGAGCTGAATCCTGAAGGAACAGAAAGGGTTCTTGGAGATATGGGGGGAAGGAATACACTGTAGATACAATGGAAAGCCTGCAAAAATGTGCAAAAGCAGGACACAACTTGTTTGAAGAACTGTTTGGTTTGATTGCAGTGCAGCATGTGTGAAAGGACAATATAGAGTAACACTAGGAAGATAAGTTGGAGACCGATTTTAGAGGGTTTTAAATGTCATTGTGGAACGTACTGCACCCTCTCCTCATACACAGGATAACCAAAATAGTAATCACAGGTTGAAGATACTCTGTGAATATGTATCCTCTCTTACGTTGTGGCTCAGAAGCCCCCACTGGTATGTTTACTTTTCCTCTAGTCAGTCATAGGAAACAGTTCAAAGCAAAAGCTTGAAGTCTTGGTTCTCTCTTTAGTGAAATAGTATAAGGGAAATCTCAATAGAACATTCTACTCATAAAAGAGATTCACCCCCAGGGCATATTTTCCCACAAATATGTACACTGTCACTGAAGAGATTTTTGTTGTTCAGTCATTTGTTGTGGCCACTTTTCATGATTCCATTTGGTGTTTTCTGGGCAAAAATACTGGAATGGTTTGCCATTTCTTTCTCCAGCTCATCTTACAGATGAGGAACTAAGGCAAATAGGGTTAAATGAATTGCCCAGGGTCATAAGCTAGTGTCTGAGGCCAGATTTGAATTCCAGAAGATGAGTCTTCTTGACTTCAGGCCTGGTGTGCTATCCATTATGCAACTGATCTAAAAATATATATGTATATATATATATATATTTATAGTTATAGAGAAACATATCTAAACTTTATTGTGACCTTCTTGAGGGGAAGTGGGGTTAGGGGGAGGGAAAAAAATCACAAAGTAAAAAAGTGCACAGCAGAGAACAAAGGAAAACTCACAAGGAAGCAAAGATGGACAGTTCTCAACACACTGAATATTATTTATCATATAGGCTTTCTTGAAATGAAAATTTATTGTTAGATATTTTGAATCCTCTCTTATGTTCTGCTATGCACATGACATGCTTCTATTTCTTTCTAACTTTGTATTTAAGTTCCAGTATTTGAGTTTATGATATGTTTTTGTTTCTTTTTTCTGTTCTCTTCGTGTTCTGGCATTTGAGTCTAAAATAAAATTTTGGAAAAAAAATAAAAAGAAAAATATTGGGTACATATAAGGATCTTATATGAAGAACATACTCATAAGGCCTATGTGTGGAAGAGCCACTCATGACCCCTGTTATTACAGAACCATGAATATTCTGATGAGCTGGACCATGGAAGTATTCTGGTGATACCATTATGGTTTTCACTGGGCCTGCTTTATTATGATGGTTATATTCCTGTAGGTCATATGGTGACTAATAGGGACCACTAGGTACTGTCACAGCTGGATTTTTCTCCACTAGTTTTGGGTGGTCTTGGGGTAGCTACTGCCAGCTGGGCATGTAGTCTTCACTGGGCATTGCTTCTTGTGACCAAATTCTGTTCTCTTCAGAGCCACCTCATGTTGCCCTCAGCTCTATGCATTGAGGGCATGATGGCTAGAACCTCCATCTCTGTTAAAGGCCAGCTCCCAACTCTTTAGTCCTAACTGTTATACTCAACTAACAAAAGCCAGATGGCATGGTCTCAAACTAAAATTAAGTCTTTTTCTGGCTCTTGCATCTGAGTAGAGATGATAGTTTTAGCTCTCCCAGCCCTCTATCTAATTTGGCTTTGGACCTTCATAAGTTTTTCTCTGATTTAATTTGCAACTGGATTTTAACTAGAATAGCAAGTAAGCTAAGGAATCCAGGCCATTGTTCTTACCTACTTACCTTGTTATTAGCATTTCTGTCCAGACTCCCGTTGCTTCAGTGCTCTTTTTTGGGCAGAGGAAATCCTCAGCCTCCCTCCAACAGACAAAGACATTTCTATTTTAACTCAGAGGAAATACTGAAAAGTTTTGGAGCAGCACCATAGTTGTCCTATATAGACATTGTATTTGCATGAATTCAATTATTCATGCTAAAAATTGCTGCTGCTGCTGCCTGCCAGTTCACTCAATGACTCAATACCCTAGAGCAACTGTGAGATAGGAGATAGATGTGATTCTGTTGTTGCCTCAGTCAGTCTCAGTTCCTAATGGCCTTTCACAAAGTGAGCATCTCACTATGCTGAATGTGATTTTCTGTCTTCTCCATCATACCCATAGTCTGTTACTCTGCTTATGCTGGTGGAGTTAATGAGGTGAATGGCTTTAGTTGGACTTCCCAGCATTCTAAGTTAGTTGGAAGGCCCCTATTGCTTTCCTTGTACCTCTCTCTGTTGGGTCCTATCTTGCCTCATGATAAAGCAAGAAGAAAAAGTAGTTAAGTTGTAGTATGTTCACCCTCTAATACAATAACTCTCATTTGTGAAATGCGTTCAAAATCATTTTTCCCCAAATCATTATTTTGATCTATAGTACTTATCTGTGTTCATTTTATTCTATTCAGGTAGAAACCCTGAGTTCTTTCTCTCCCTCATCAATTGTTTAGCTGCTTGTTGTGACAGAAATTTCCATTAAATTGTTCCTTTTTCAGCTATCTCAGATCCATCTACTCTTTAGTAGACCACCTTCTGTTGCTGTTGTTGTTATTGTTGAGTTGTGCTGACTCTTCCTGACCCCAATTGGGGTTTTTCTTGGCACAGATATTGAAGTGGTTTGCTATTTCTTTCTGCAACTCATTTTACAGATGAGGAAACTAAGGCAAACAGAGTTAAGTGAACTGCCTTTAGCAAGTCACATAGCTAATCTCTTGTTTCTGATTAGAGATGATAGTTTTACCTCTCCCAGCCCTCTATCTAATTTGGTTTTGGACCTTCATAAGTTCTTCAATTTAACATGCTAGTCACAGTCACAAAACTAGTATCTGAGGCTAGATTTGAACTCAGGAAGGTGAGTCTTCTTGACCCCAGCCCAACATTCTGTTTTAGCTTCACCAAAAGAGTGCCACCTAGCTATCCCAAAAGACACTAACCTCTTTAAATTACAAAATGCCATACTATATTTAATGAGCAATTGAAGGAATTTACAAAGGTAATTTTAACTATATACAACTTTTCACTTTCACACCTAGCCATTGTTAAAGATTTGACTCCAATGTAGTAAGATTTGTGCATTAGTTGTAAGACTAGTTGGTAGCTGCCAAAGAAGGGGTTGGAGCTCTCATCAAAAAAAAAAAAAATGGATTACAAGTTTGGAATAAGACATGCTTTGTCAGACCTGACCACTGTCTGATTTTGTGCTTAACTTTACTTCTTTGTTGCAAGGGAGGCTTCTGTTGTAGTGGGACATAAATCATTGCAGAGGGGTGGCAATATTTCAAAAAGATAAGCAGCTAAACTTTTTTTAAAGGATGAACTGCAATCTGGAAACAGTTGGGAAGCTATTACACTAGTCCAAACAATAGCTAATGAGAACCTGAGCCAGAATGGTGCCAGTATGTATGGGGAAGAGGCAATAAATGTTTAAAAAAAAAAAAAGAAGTAATTTTTTTTCAGAGATAGAAACAACAGGACTTGGAAAGTTACTGAATTTGAGAGCCCAGAGAAAGGAAGGAATAGGAGTTACAACTCTTGTTTTGGTCCTGAGGGAATGAAAGTGTGGTGGTACTAGTTAAAGAAATGTAGAATGGGGAAGTTTGGAAGAAGGGTTCTTATGGAGCAGGAGGAGATGATGGCTCAGTGTTAGATATGTTGAGTTTAAGGTACTGGGATATCATCCAGGTAGAATGTCCAGGGGGAAATTGCAAAAGTGAGAATCAAACTCAGAGAGATTAAGGCTGGATATAAAAGTTTAGATGTCATCTGAATGATAAGGCAAAGAGAAAAGGGTCTAAGATAGAGCCTTGGAAGATACCCATGCTTCATTAATTGACAAAAGATAAATCAATGAAAGAGAAGGAGAAGGAATAATCAGAAAGATAAGAGAACCAGGAGAGAAGAGTGTCATGAAAATACAGGGAGGAAAGAATGTCCAAAGAAAGTGGTCAGTAGTTTTTTAATATCACAGAAAAATCAAGAAGTTTGAAGACTGAGAAAAATGAGTGGATTTACTAATTAAGTGGTTATTAATGACCTTTAAGAGAGCAGTTTCAATAAGAGTGATGGGGCCCAGTTGCAAGCTGATGAGAGGTGATAAAGAAGTTGAGGCAGAGAATATTGGCTACTCTTTCTAAGTAAATGGAAAGAGAGTAACAGAAAATAATATGAGGAGATGGCCTAGGCAAGAGAAAAAAAATTTTTAAGTGTTTTTGCAAAAGAATCTCTACTTTTAATAAAGGAGATCAGTCGATAGGGGGGAGAGAGAGAGAGGAAGAAGGGAAGGAAGGAAGGAAGGAAGGAAGGAAGGAAGGAAGGAAGGAAGGA
>NW_027185903.1:20673392-20699212 GCF_028583685.1 Petaurus breviceps papuanus | reverse complement strand
GAAGGAAGGAAGGAAGGAAGGAAGGAAGGAAGGAAGGAAGGAAGGAATCTAATAATCCATGCGACAGATTTCCAAAAGATACAGGAAGGAATGGGATGAAGGATGCAAGTAGAGGGGTTGCCCTTGGCAGAGGTCACTTCATCTTCTGAAAATAGAGCAAAGGAGAAAAGAATGGATGGTGATCCATTATTTCACAATGGTTTTGAGGTGTTGTGACAAGGACTGAACCCACAAAAGATGTTTTCAATTTTCTTAACAATGTAGGAGTCAAGGTTATCTACTAAATGAAGTGGGGGGGTATGACTTCAGTATAGATTTAGAATAGGTACTATGTGGAGTGTGATGGAGTGGCTATCAAAAATTAATAACAGAGATCACTATGTAGTGAGGATCCAGATGAGCATGAATAATGAATTTCTAGTGTATTCAATCATACAACCTCATGATTTCTTCCAATACCAGTCCATAGCTCTGAAGGAGAAGTAGGGAAAGCAGATGATGGGAGTTTTCCTTTTATAAGTCTTCTTTCTTATCAGGACAGAGATGTGGAAGCTAACCTGATTTGTCATTCTTCCTGGAACACATTTCACCAGAATTCTAAGGAAAATGAGGACATGATGTTGACTTACAAGACTCAAAAGTGTAACCAGTTTCAAAACTCTACATTTGGGGTGGGCCCCAGAGGACCCAGGAGTTTCTGAAAGGAGTAGACTGAAAGATGACTGAGGAACTTTGGCAAAGTTCTACTTTGTGACCTAAAATTCAAACTAACCTTACTATCACTGACACATTGCACTTCCATTCCGTGTTCCACAGAAAATTAGAGAGGAGAGACAGGAAACTAAAAAAAGGTTATGACAGCTGCCCAAGCGCTGGAACCACACTTACGTGAATATATTGTGTCTTTGACTTCTCTACTGTGTATGAAAGGTTAAAAGTTTCCTAGAGAAAACAACCATCACTGCCATTTGCCAAAGTACTCATAAAATGGTCTGATTGCTAGGAACAAAAAAACAAACCAAACCAAAATAAAATGAACCGAATACCAACAGAAATAAATGTGCCTTACATGTAACTGGATGATCACCAAGCATACTCTCTCAAAGACCACCAAGAAGAGCAGATTCCAAGGATGTGAGCCCTGCCAGTGACTTTGACTTCATTTCCAAGATAAGATCATTCCAGTCAGTCTTGACTATAGAAAAATCACAGAAAATTAGGTGAGAGACCAGTCTCTCAGGTGTGACTGGATCTCAGGTCATTCTAGGTCTTAGGAAAATCCTCTTGCTAGATCTTTGAATTGCACATAAATTAGGTAATTCATCTCAACCAAAAAGCTGAGTCTCTGGGCTCAAAGCTATTAAAATAGACCACAAACCAAACCACCTGCAAGAAGCTAATTCAGCAAATGTCCTTATGTGAAATGCAGTAGTAAAATATTGAAACTGAGGGTTAAAAAACATCTGAAAACTTAACCAGGGATCACAAATGCAGTGCCTTGGGGGGAGGGGGGAGAAGAAAGTGTTCCATAAGTCTAAAAATGATGATTTCCAGAGGTACTGAAGCTAAAGACCACCATCAGTATATGGGGGGGGGGGGGGTGTGAGAGTACCTAAGTCCTATAATGTGTGTGAATGAGAGACTAATGTGAATTCATACATTGTGTGTGAATGAGAGACTAATGTGAATTCATACATTGGAAGAAAACTGCATCTAAAAACAGTGACGTACATAAATCCAGACAACAGAACTAGACTTATATTGTAATGCAAAAATGGAGCTTATTTTCCTTTACACCACCAAATATGGGGATAATTGGGTAGGAGAAGGAAAGAATGGCTTTTATTAATTTTTTTTTTTGCCTTTTTGGAGGGCATTTGGGGTTAAGTAACTTGCCCAGGGTTACATGGCTAGTATTTTTGTGTGTGTGTGGGTGTTAAGTGTCTGAGGCCAGAACTGAACTCTGGTCCTCCTGACTCCAGGGCCGGCACTTTACTCACTGTGCCACCTAGCCGCCCAAGAGTGGCTTTTAAAGATTGTAAAATTCAAAGCAATATATCTTTTCAAAGGAAAATAAAAACCTCTTTCCTACAGACAATGTTATGAGGACAACATTTATATTATTCTAGGTTGTCATTGAAATTACACGATGAAGAAGACATAATAGTTTGTCCTCAGAAAGCTCCCTTCTTTCAGTCATACCTTAGTGTTGTGTTGGGAGAGGAAATAGTCAGTAGCCTTAGAAACCACTAAATACTAACTGGTAGTGGCCAGGAAGCAGGTATGATGATAAGAACTCACAGGGATAGGGGTGACTGGGTGGCACAGTGAATAGAGTACTGTATCTGGAGTCAGGAGGACCTGAGTTGAAATCTGGCCTCAGACACTTAACACAAAAAAACAGCTATTTAACCTTGGGCAAGTCACTTAACCCCAATTGCCCTACCTTCCCCACTCTGAAAAGAAAAAAAAAAAAAAAAAAGGAACTCACAGGGATGTTAAGAAGAAAAATCTAATAGGCAGCCATCATCTTAATGGAAATCAGTAAGTCTTGAGTTCAAATTCAGCCTCAAATATTTACTAGTTGTGTGATCCTGGACAGATCACTTAACTATCTCAGCTAATAAAGGGGATAACAAAATAGCATCCCCTTGTTTCCCTTGGTTATTGTGAGATAATGAGATAATATTGAGATTAACTAGAAAAATGAGATATTTGTTGTGTTTGGCAAACCACAAAGTGTTATATAGATACTAGTTATTGTTATTGTTGTATTATTATTATTTCATTTTCCTCTCACTGTCTTACTCAGCTATATATTTTATTCTCATTTCATCTTCCACATTCCCTAGCATCAGCACCAATGAGTTCAGGGAGTTACATCAAATGTCTTAGTTATCTCCACTTCAGGCAATGGGGTTTATCATCCAATCTTCCTAAAGAATCCAGTACAATGTTTCCATTAGAGTCTGAGGAGGAATGCTTAACACGGGCTTCTTTTATTTCCCACCTGACCTACAACATATAATTCCCTTGTTTCTTCTGGGTTTCATGCAACAGCAATTTTGAGTATTGTTTTCTTTGTGGTATACATCTAATTCCCAAGGAAGAAAGGAATGGAAAAGGAGTTTTCAGTCAAGCCAAAGGGATAAGCAGAGTGGTGGAAGCCAATACATTCCTTGACTCATGTAGCACAGAGTGATGTAATAAACTTTTGTCCTGTTTCAGTACAATGATGACCCTTCAGTAGAACAGGCTAGCTGTGCTCCTGCAGGAGCTGGTGCCATCACATGTCATGGGGAACATTTAATGTGTTTCATCATTTCTGAAAATTTTCATTGGTGGTCTGCCTCCATGTCAGCTAAGCACTTATTAATACTTTGGAAACAGAGCTGAGAAAATAAAAATTTTTTTTCCTTTGGGGCAGATATATTAACCCTGGAATAATGTCATAGCTTCATACTACTGCAGGTATAACTGGAATTCTGAGACGATTCTTCCCACAGAGAGGAGGGAAATGGCATCCTTGATGCTTTGTCACCAGAAGTCCACATGTTGCACATGTTAACCTTGCGATGATTGTGTCTGAACACCATATTCTGAAGTTTCATAGAGTGGGAAATGTGGTTAAGGTATTGGGAAAAGCACAACCTAAATTCTTAGTTCTTTGCATGGGCTCTAGGCTCTAGATTCTTTGCCTCATCTTACATGGGTAGGAGATGTTCTCAAGTGGGTCGCACTGTGTTAAGTGCTGTCACCAGAGCTACAAGTAGCAATTCTACCAAGTACCATAAACCATACCCAAGGCAAACAGCATGAAAATTAGGGTTGGAGAGAGGTAGAAATGTTGAATCTTGGGGTTTTTCTATGTGGGAAGAGATTCCAGGACACTGGGTTCAATGAAGTGAGGTCCTAATGGTGCTGGAGAGGCAACATGCCATGCCAAAGAGAGCTCATCTGGAGTGCAGCCACCTGAAGGAAGAAACCCATCTGTTTTCATCTTATTTAAACTAATTGTTCTTGCTAAATAAATTCCAAGTTCCTATTGAAAGAGTTCAAGTGTTTTCAGTGCCCTCAAAATTTCAGTATGGGCAAAGCCCAACTCCCTCTGCCCTATTTGATTTTAGCTTTAGTTATTTGATATGCAACACCAATTTTCTTTTTCTTTTTTCTTTTATTTATTTTGCAGCGCCAGTTTTCTAGCATTGTTTTTCTCTTACGGTGTTTACATCATGCTTAAATTTAAAGATTACAAGTAATAGTAGTAATAGTATTTGTTGTTGTTGGATTCAGCTAAGTCTTTCATCCTAAAGCACATAAGCTCTTGTATAGAGTTGAAATATTTAAATAGAAAATTAAAGAATTGATGGGGGGGGGGGAGACAAAGAGTAAAGGATGATAACAGGAAGGGGAGATTTTTTTTTTAATGATTCAGTAGAAGGAGTAGTGACTGTGAGTAGGAAGAAAGTACAAATTGAAACCAGGCCAGGCATTGGGAAAATACCACCTTCTGTTAAAGAGTCAGCCGAAGTACTTTAAAACCTACAACATATATTCACTTCTGAAAATACTTCCCTCTTGGGTACAGCCAAGAAGTTATTTACTGTGATGCAATAACACAACCTAATAGTTTGATTTGAGTTAGAGTAGAACTTTTTCTCAGTGGAAACACAGATTTAAACCTTCCTGAAATGCTGGTATGGTAAAAAATGTTTGGAAGGATTTTTATTGTCTTTTAAGTGATCAGGCCTTAAGTATCTTGTTTGGAAACTCAGGAACTTTTATCACAATGCCAAGGTCAGAAAAAGTAGGGTTGGTTTTAATGTACCCAGTTGAGTGTTTCCTATGGTAACATCCAGCCTACTCCGATATTTGGATTTTCCTAGAAATCAACTCAACCAACGGGTGCCTCAACCATATTGTCCATTACTCTGGAAATTTCATAATATCATAGTTAAGCATGATTTGTTTTAGATTTAAATTTTTACTGTGAACACTCATAGAAAGCACTTTATAAAACTTGTTGGTTGATTGATTATTTGAGAGACAGGTAGAGAGATCTGGCTTTGAAGTCATGAAGACCTGGATTCAAGTTGGTTTGTGGAGTCACTGTGTTATCTGAGGCTATTTAAACTCTCAGGACTCCAGGGAAGTCTCTAAGACAGGAAATTGCAAAGCTGTGACAGTTGACATTACTAGAAGGAGTTTCTTCTTCCCTCCTCCTCCTCCTCTCCTCCTACAAACACACACATCAATGAAAAACCCTAAAGATATCAGCAAAGCAATGAAACCTAATTCTGTGTACTGTGAATCTAGGTCAGGGTTTGTTTATGTTTAAGATTCTCATACTGCTTTGTCTTCAGGGCACAAATACCTTTTGGGGGGGGGAGTATTGTTAAGAGGGCAAATTATCAATTGTTTGAATTTAATCCATCTCAGTGGATGAACAGTGGATATGAATTTACTGGGTTTCTCTCCATGCCTTACCTAGAGCAAGTGAGACTGGGAATTTTTCCTAGGGCAAGGAGACTGAGACTTTTCTCCAGGGCATTGAAATTTCCTTACCTTTCCTTTCCTTTATTAGAATTGAAATTTCCTTTCCTTTATTAGAACACTCATAGTCCTTCAGGCAAAACAGAAACAAAAGCCTTTCGCAGCTGTTAGTTAGGAAGAGTGTGTTAAAAGAGAAGCTACCATTAGTACACTTTTTTTTCCCCCTGTGATACTTAAGGTTAGTACTTTTAAGCAGCCCTGAGGTATCTTGAAGTTGTGATGCTTTCCCTGCTGCAAAAATTGCTGGTTAGTTCTCTGGTTGTTCTCATAGAACAACTCCAAAATAATACCCCAAATACTGTAATTAAATGAGTACTTAACTGTCCCGTCTACCAAAGAGTGCAATGGAATTAGCTTGTATTGGCTGGAGAGATGATTGTTAAATTTTCTTCATAAATACTTATACCTTAAAAATTGGCAAATACTACAAATTAGGGCTTGGTTTATTGTTTCGTTGATTTCTAGACAAGTAAGTAATGGAGCATTGTTAATACAGATTAAATTTAAAAGTGTGTCTTGTACTTCGGAAAGCTGGTTCTTAAACATTTACCAACATGCCCTTTCATCTACTTGATGTACATCAGTCAAGCATTGCGTGTAAAATCAGCTCCTATTATCTTCTATAAAAGTTCATAGTGATGATTGAAGACCCAAAATTTGTTCACATTTCCTTGGTTTTCTGGGGAAATCCTTTAAATATGATTGTTCTGCTTTGACCAGTTCTAATAACATGATGAATAAAGCACTCCTTTATTCAGAAGAAGGAAAAGTAGTTATTCTGTTTCTCCATCTGTCCCGATTGCCCTACTTCAACTGTACACATATAAGTGAATCAGCATTGAGCTGCCTCATAAATTAGAGAAGGAAATAGTGGTGCAATAGAGAGATCTCTGAACTTATATTCAGAAAGACCTGAATTCAGATTTGATATCCTGTACTTAACCAGCTGTGTGATCCTGGGCACATCACTTCATTGCCTCAGTTTCTCTTATCTATAAAATGAGAATGATAATAGCACCTAACTCCCAGGGTTATTGTGAGGATAAATCAGGTAGCATATGTAAAACACTGTACAAGCCTTAAATTCTGGTTATTATTATTGTTATTTTTAATTATTTTAATATCATGGTATTCTTCCCTAAAATAACCAATAATATACATGGGGAATGAAAGCAAATAATGAGAATTTTTGTTCAAATAAGTGGGGCCAAAAGAAATTCCATTTTGGCCAGCTTCTCCTCCTCCTCCTCCTCCTCATTTTTCTTTTTGGAGGGGAGAAGGCAGGGCAATTGGGGTTAAGAGACTTGCCCAAGGTCACACAGCTAGTAAGGGTTAAGTGTTTGAGTTCGGATTTGAACTCAGGTCCTCCTGACTCCAGGGCAGGTTCTCTGTTCATTGGGCCAACTATACGCCTCCTCATATTATTTTTTGACTGTCCATTTCCTGGGAATAGAATAAAACTCACTAAAAATAAAAAGAAAGCAACATTCAGCCTTCAGCTGTGTTAAAGATCTTGTCAATGTGTTTTAATTTAGTAATGTGGAAGGATTATCCAGCATTTAGATACAAAATTGAAACTCATTTATGAAAACTGGACTTATTAGTAAACAAAAAAAAAGTCTAGGCTCTTCTACTATACAAGGTCTTTATTTCAGTTATGACCTAGGTACAGCTCAGTTGACAACTAAAAAAAAACTAAATTGATTTGAAGCAGTCTTTGGGTAATTTAGCCTAGAATTGGGAAGATGCTACCACCATCTTTCTTGTCACTTAGGTTCAAAACCCAGGTGTCATTTTCTAGTAGCTTCCTGTTACCTCCAGGATAAAATATAAATGTCTTTGACTTTTAAAGCCCTCCATAACCCGGCCCCATTCTCCATTTCCATTTGTTGTTGTTCAGTCATTTTCAGTCATTTCCAATTTTTTATGTCCCCATTTCAGGTTTTCTTGGCAAGATATGGAATGATTTGCCATTTCCTTTTCCAGCTCATTTTAGAGATGAGGAAACTGAGGTAGAGTGAAGTGACTTGCCCAGGGTCACACAGCCAGGAAGTGTCTTCAAGCCAGATTTGAACTGAAGAAGAGGAGTCTTCCTGATTCCTGGTCCAGCACTCCTATCCGTGGTACCATCTAGCAGCCCATTGTATGTCATCATTCCAATTTAAATAAAAAAGCCTGTCATAAGGCAATGTGATGTAAACAAAGGGATGCTGGACTGGGCTTTAGGAGACCTGGGTGCCTGCCCCAGGACAGACACTGACTGGTAGTATAAGATGGGGCAGTGACTGCAGAGGGCAGTGTCACCAAAAAATAAAAACAAAAACAAAAGTCCAAATCATTCATTGAAACTCAGTTGACCTTGGTTTTAGTCTTGTCTCTGCCACTAACTTCTCCTGGGGCCTCAATTTCTTCATCTATAAAATGATGAGGAGATTGGACTAGATCAGAGGTATGCTGGTAAATGATTTATGACCAGCCCTCTAGGGGAAAAGGTGAACAGGATATACTTTTAAATTTAATATGTGTTGTCAACATTTTCCCATCACTTTCTTAAGCCTAAACAATTAACAAACACAATTAAGCCCTGATTTCTAATATTTGCTTGTTTCTAAGGTGTAAATGCTCATACAGAGAATTTAAGGATCAGCTCTTCTAAGCCACCAATGGATGATCTTAAATGGTCCCTTTCAACTCTAATTCTGTTTAACTCTTTAGCACTAAATTCCCAAGAATATAAATTTTTTTTGAGTTGTAGATTACATAGTTCATAATAACAAATGACTTCTTCTGTGACTTAATTACCTATATCTGGAATGTAGCTTGTTTTTTATGTTAAAAATTAGAAAGGAAGACCTTTGTGGACCAGACTTCAGTCCTCAGTTTTCCTAAGTGTGATAATGGCTTCCAAAGAATTTCTTTGTTAGGCTAGTGAAAGAGAATCTGAATGTCAAACCAACAGAAAGCAGTCTTATTGTGTTGAGCCACAATAATGCCCAAGGCTAAGGATCAAAGCCATAGATGTTTGAGCCTTCTCCTTTGTCACAATTAGGTATATCTTCTCCTAGGGGTAGATTTTATCTTGTTATATCCTTCAAGAGTCTTATTTGGGGGTAGCTAGGTGGCTCAACAGCCCTGGAGTCAGGAGGACCTGGGTTCGGATTCGGCTTTGGCGTCAGACAATTAACACAAAAATTAGCCTTGTGACCTTGGGCAAGTCACTTAACCCCAGTTGCCCTTAAAAAAAAGGCAGAACAAACAAACAAGCAAAAAAGGGGTCTTATTTGATTTCTCTGTACCTGGAATATGAAGCAGAAACTGCAGCAAAGAGAATATTCTCATTCCAGCCCATCCCATCTCTACCTACAGTAACCTTGAAAACCTTAAAACCACCTTAATTGGCATACAAGCTTTTTATTTCCAAGATTGTTTTAGTGTGTGGAATTAGATAAGGAGTTCTTAATCTTTTTTTTTTTTTTTTGCATTACAGACTCCTTTTCTTTGACAATCTGGTGAAATCTATGACCCCCTTCTCAGAACTTTTGCTGTCCACATTCTTAATTGAAGGAAATGTTAAATTACAGCTAGAGGTTAAGAAAAATGAAGATGCATTTTTCCCTCTTCTAAATTCATGGAACCCCTGAACTCTTTCTATACACCCTGGTTAATAATCCCTACATTAGACTAAGAAATTGTTCTCACCCTAAGGAAAAATATGCTTGCCTTTTTTTAATAGTTTTTTTTTTCAAATTGATAAAAACAAATAGAACAGCAGCTATAGCATCTATTGTTATTTTTTCCTTAAATGCATCTTTTAAGCTACTGTTTCCTTAAAGCTTCATGAGCATTTACTAAAAATGCTAAATGTTAATCTCTTATTTAGCTACTGCTTTTTTTTTTTTCATCCTCATGAAAAACCAGAAGGAAGGGCTTTGTTGCACTCTGAAGAGATGAATCTGGACTTTATCCTGGAAGCTAGTCCTGACTCCTGTGTCCTTCAGATATAAACTAGGCATGTTTGGAAGACTGGGTCTTATGCAGTGCACTGGAAGGTTAACCATAGATCATTTCTTAGCAGAAGCTAAAAGATAATCAGAAGCAGTGTTGATTGATCTCCCCAGGGAGCCTTGACTGGGAGAGAGACACATACACGTGCAGGTATTTAGAAGTGAAGCTTCTGTGAAAGCTAATTAATTCTTTTCTACCTGGCCTTCTTCCCTCTCTCAGGGGTCTCTTCTTCCCCAACACCATTATTTCCAGTGTCCCTTCAGTACCTGAAAGGACTCTGTAGCTTTGAACCTGTCTCTATCAAGCTGCACTCTTGATGGGGGGGGTGTTGGGGGAGGAGGGGGGTCTTACTTGTTGGTGCTTGAAGATAGGGTAGTAGGAAGAAAGACTGACTCCCTTTTGCTTCAGAATTCCATCCCACAGATTACTGAAAACTCAAGCCCTGAATAAGAGTAGCCTCAGAGGGCTGGTTTCTGATGTCGCACTAAGCATGATAAGAATGCCATTGACGTCAGCAGAGCCATCATCAGGCAGAATGGCACCCCTGCTCTTGAAACCACACCAAGCAATTGCAGAGCTTTTGAAAATTAAAAGCTGGTGCTGGGGGGAGGGAGAAAAGAATATGGGGAAGCAGTGGCTCCAGCTGAACTCTATATTTTCTGTGCATTTCTGTATTTTAAAACATTCTCTCTCTTTCCCTCTCCCTCTCCTTCTCCCTGTCCCTTTTCCTCTTTCTCTCTCCCTTCTTCCTCCCCCTCTACTCTCCCCCATCTATCTTTTTTCTCTCCCATCCTTCCCCTTCCCTCTCTTTCCCTCTTCTCTCTTTTCCCCCTCCTATCCCCTCCACCCCCAAATGTGTTTGAGGAAGAAACTTAAAAGCTCACACTAGCTTCAAAGGGAAAAGATAATTTAATTTTGTCAAAATATCTGAATTCAGGGAAAATGAACCATGCCACCCAGATTACTGGACAGAGGCCCTGAGCCACAGGAGAAAATACAAGCCACTGAGAATGAAATATCTGAGCTAAAAGAGATACATTTTAGCTGTGTGTATGTGGAGGAATAGATTGTAACTAGAGATGTAAAATATGCTAGAAGACCTGTTTGTAAGGGGATCTCCCCCCAAATGTCATACTAATTCACTGTGCCCTCAGAACGGTTAATTGTAAAATTAAAACAGTAAAGCAATGGCTTTGGGAAAGGGAACACTGTCTATGCTGTGCAGTTGGTCTAGTTTCACAGCCATATCCAAAAACAGAAGCAGCTGTAAGTCGAAAAGAGCTACCTGGATTGGAAAATTTTGTTGAGGTTAGAGAGAGAGAGTTCAAAAACAGCTTTGTAATGTCAATTGTTCTCTTTCCGCTGGTCCTCCCCCTCTCTCCAAGTGCCAGTTGTTTTCTTCTTTGCCAGCATCAGGCTCCTCCAAATCTTTGTAAAAGTAACATAGCATCAGTGTGGATTCCTGGTGATAGCTGCAGTATAATGTACTTTAGAGCAGGCGCCGGCAGGATCCCAACCCCATATAATCATTAAGTAAACCTGTCTTTGCATTGCACATCCATAACCTTGCTCAGAGGTTCTAGACAAAGCTGATTCTAAGGTGTGTGTGGAAAAATGAGCACAAGCATATTCACTCACAGTTTCAAATGTGTGCACACAAAAACAAAAATTAGATAGGAAACGCGCATTCAACAAATTGACTCATGTAAAATCTTTGTTTAAAGGTACAGGCATCCAAGGGGAGTGGGGGGAGGGACCAGATAAGGGAGATAATATCAGTAGATCACATTTTTATAGCCCTGGTAGGTTTGCCAAGTGCCTTCCTCACAACCACCCTGTGAATGCAAATATTCTTTATCCCCACGTTACAAATTAAGAAATGAGTGCTCAGAAAGAGGTTTTGTCTTGCCCACAGCTAACAAGGGGAAGGGAGGTTCAAAACCAAGGCTTAAAGGAAAGCTAAGCAAATCTGTCATATGTACAAATACTTTTGATAGAATTCTTCCATAGTGCATGTTAGTCAGCTGAGAGTCAAGTATGATTTCCAATGGGTTTCAAAGATCTCTTCTGAAGAAGTGAATAAAGGAAGCAAGGTACATCTATAGGTCTATACTTAACCTAATCTGTGTAGAAAAATAGGCGTGAAAAAACACATTATTCACATAGGGTTTTTATTGTGCTTTGAGATGGGATGTGGGAAAACTCTAAAGCTCAGTTACATGAGCCTATTTTTTTTCAAATTTTCTCTGAAGCTCACATGCAGAACCCTCATTGACTTCAAACAGTGTTAAGACTGCCAGACATAGATCATATTGCCAATGACTTTCATTTCCTTTACTGCTCTCCCCATTGATGAACCACATCTCTCCATCTATCTCCTCTAATCCCAAGAGTCTGCCTTCTTTGGTCCAGTCATGTCCACCTACTCCTATACAGGCTAGGTCTGCAGAGCCACAAGTGGGAATCTTTTGCAAATGGGGCTGTCCAGACCATTATATGGCATTTCAAAATGTAAGGCCCCAGAGGAGAATGAGCTTTCAATTAGACCCTTACACTTCTCCCAACAGAGCCCAGTTTCCCTGATGCCTCTGTTTCTTTCTAGCCCTGCATTGGTTCCAAATTCTTCCCACCTACAAATTTCTTTTTTCTCTGGCATGCCAAGGGAGTGCCTCAGCCACAGAGCCTTTTTTATTTGATTAAGCATTTCCTGATGACTGCTCATCCTTTTCTGGCCCCAAAACAGAAAGTTGCATGTTGGGGCTCCGTAGACATGGCTGTGTTCTGGAGCTATCAGGTTGGAGTGAGCTAGGTATAATAGTATATTTATACCAGGAAGTGCTAGGAGGTTTGATGATGCCAATTAACAAGAGGGAAAGGGGATCAACTGCCATACACCGGAGATTATGAGTAAAGGAACAATTTAGAAAGCAAGAGAAACAAATTCTTCACAAATTAGTTGTTTCCTTAAGAGAAGAATTATCATGGATTTGGAGATTTAGAATGCCTTTAATCTTTCTTTTCCCAATAGTTTGACCTAATTTAATAAGGTATGAACAGGAATAAAAGATAGAATTAGATGATGTGTGCAGAAGGGATGCTAGGTGGTGTAGTAGATAGGTTGTTTGACTTGGAGTCAGGAAAACCCTAGTTTAGGTCAAAATGTGTCTCATACATCAGTTAGGTGACCCTGAGTAAGACATTTAACATCTCTCAGCATCAGTTTCCTCATATGTAAAATGGCTTGGAAATTGTGACTAGTGAGTACAAGATAAAGCAAGAAGTCACTTATTGGATTTCAGGCTAGTTCCAGAGATAAGAGTCCAAGTTTTTGGAGAGCTGGGGGGAAGGTTTGAGGAAGAAAATAAGGGAGATGACTGGAGTTACCAACACAGACAGGGGTGGGTAGGCCAGCCTATATAAAGGAGATAGCTTTTTAGTTGGACTTTGAAGGGTGGCTAGGTTTGGGGAAAAGAGGTTATGAGGAAAAATGCAACTTTTTACAGCATTAAATGCAAAAATTAAGAGAAAACAGCAAGTTTATTTAAAGAGTGGAATGGTCAGAGGGGAAGATTTGAGTATGATCTCAATAGGAATGAAATGGAGAAATGGAAAACACTGAAATGAATGATGATGAAATTGCTTTACAAGCCAAGAGCTGTGATGATGACAATGATGTAAGGCAACGCATGAATAAGATATATGGCATTGGGAGGAGGAAAGGAAATATGACTTTAGAGAAATTGGGAAAGGAAAATGAGGATTTGTAAACACCAGCATAATGGGAAGGAGAGAAAAGGAAAATGAAAAGATGTCTTGAAAGTGTTTTACTCTCTTAAGTTAAATTGGCATTGAGAGGAGATGTTAAAGAAAGATATGTAGGCAGGAGACTGAACAAAGGAGATGGGATGTAGGGATGTAGGAACAAAGGAGAAGGGATTCAACATTCATCAACCCCCAGAACTGTCGAATTTGACTGAAAAGAGGGTTTACAGAAAGGAACATAGCAAAAAGGACCACAGAGCAGTTAGTGCTAGAAAGGTCCTTAATGGTTATCTTAACCAAAATATCAAAATCCATAATTTTATAGATAAGGAAACTGTGGTCCATAGAGGAGATGCGCACTGCACAAAATAACACAGGCAGTAAGGGGAAAAGCTAGCATTTGCACTAAATCTTTACCCTCCAAACACAAATTCAGTGCTCTATCATACCATTCCACTTTCCAAGAAAGGATGCAAAGATGAATATCTAACCACTCTTCACTAATTTTTGGTGGGATATTCCCCCCAGATCCATGATTTCATTGGTCTGTCTCTGTCCTTTTGGACATCTTAAATTGGATATCTTGTAAGCATGTCCAACTCAACATGTCTAAAATAAGACTCATCATCTTTTTGCTCAAGCTCTCCCCATTTTCCCAGCTTTCTTACAATTATCAAAGTACTACCCATCCTTGTGATCCTCAACTCCTCACTCTTACACACAACATTCATTCTTTTGCTAAATCTTGTTATTTTTAATCTTTTTTTTCAAGATCCCAAAATGACTTTAATTTTATTTCCTTTGCTTAAGCCAGATCATTAGATCTCACAGTGATTTTGGATGAGGGGACAAGGAGAAGGCTGTGAATTAGATCATGGCAGAGTGGGGTAGGATCAGTGGGGCCATAGGTTTCACTGGGGAAGCTGGAGGAGCACTGACTGTCTGGCGGGCAGGTAGGTGATTGTTCCAAGATCGGGAAAGCTGATATGCGATGTCCTCTGCGGCTTCCAGCTTATGAAACTCTCTATTAGGCCATCTCCCACTGTGGCCAATGAATTAGCAATCAGCTCGGCTGCTTTGGAGTCACCCTCAGCTGAGATGATGGCTGCTTTCTTCTGTTGCTCAGCCTTTTCCACTACAAATCTGGCCCTCCCTGCTTCCTGCTGAGCCACCTGTTTGGCTTCTACTGCCTCCGTGAACTTCTTCCCAAAGGTCAGATGCGTCAAAGAAACGTCATCTAGGATGAGCCCCAGGGTTGCCGCTGGCTCTGTGAGGTCATCGCTCACTGGAGACTAGTTCTCTCTGGGTGATCCAATCGAGCTGCCGCTGACTTGAGGATCTCAGTGGTTATGGACCACAACACCCTCTCGTCATAGTCCTCACCAATGCTGGTGAAGATTCGGGGCAGCTGATTGGCAGCAGGTCGGAAGAGAATATGTAGAGTGATATTGACATTCTGTAAATCCTTACTACCAGTGATTACTGGGACATTCCGTGGCCGGGAACTGCAGTCAAAAATAATTGGTTTCTGTACTCATGGGATGAGAAAATGAGTCCCTTCCCCTACAACAATGTCTTGGACTCCACAGAACCTATCAAAGATGACAGCTCTGTGGCCAGCATCCACATTATATAAAGCAGAGTTGACAACTCCTCCTACAACAGCTAAGCCCAGTCCAAACTTGTCAACAGCTTCAAACACTTTAGCAGCCATGTCTCCTTCAAACAGTCTTGGCCTTCTGCCCTCTCAGACCAGACACAATTCTGACCTCCACGTGAATTCCCCGTTATTTTTAATCTTAACAATATTTCTTGTATATATCCCCTTTTCTCCATTTACACAACTATCAATTCTAGTTCAGGCCCTAGTGACTGTTCTTTTAGACTATTGCAAGCACCTTTTCATTGGTGTCCCTGCCTTAAATCTCATTCCACTCCTCCTACATGTAGCTAGCAAAGTGATTTCCCTAATGTTCAGGTCTGATCACAACCTTCTGCTCCTTGCTGCTTAATAAACTTCAGTATTTTCCTATTACCTTCAGAGACCTGTGTTTTATTTAGGGTTCACCTTGACCTGTCCCCTTACTGTCTTCCCAGTTGTCTGCCATTTTACTCTGTGACTCAACTCTATGGCCCACTTTCTGCTCCTCATACATAAAAGGCCATCTCCCATCTCTGGGCCTTAGCACTGGCTTCCTTCATGTTTGGAATGCTCTCCTTCTTCACCTGTCTCTTAGTTTACCTGGCTTCCATCAAAAATCAAATCAAATGCTACTCTTCTGTAGGAAGTCATTTCTCCTGTGTCCCTCCCTCTCTCACAAGCCCTTGGTAGATAGTACCTTCCAATCACAGACATATCTTCCTCCTTATATAACTAATTATTGTCTTGTTTCCTCCTTCATTGGAATGTGAGAGATCCTTATGGGCATAGACCATGTTTTGGGGTTTTTTTTGTATACCCAGCACTTAGCATAGTGCCTGGCACATACTAAATGTTTCACTGACTTAAAAACTGACTTCCAACGCCACCTTCATCCACACCTGCAGATAGACATTTCATTTATAATTTTAGAGTCTTAGAGAGTTACCTGGGCCATTCCCAATAAATACTGATTGGTTTATTCATTGATTATTGGCTTTCCTGTCAAATCATGAAGAAAATAATGCCTCAATTACTGGATAAAAGTAAACTAAACAACATAAAAAAGCTATTGAAGATTGCTGGCCTATTCTTGAAGCCTCTCCACATTGGTAGGACCTGAAAGGGCATATGATTTATTTGTTCAGCCTTAGAGAGCCCAGTGTTATCAACCCTGAATGATGAGACATTAGATCAGGACTTTAGTAGAGCACCTTGTATATAGTAACTGATCTGCAAATATTTTTTGAATTCCCTTTAATTCAATGGAAAAATGAAGGAAGGGAATTAGAAGATTAAGGAGAAAGGAGGGAAAGGAATAAGGATTTATTTATATAGCACTTACTATGTGCCAGGCACTGTATTAAACACTGTATAAATATTTTCTCATGAAGTGAAATGTCCTTAAATAAGAAAAAAAATAACTCTAGGTCACTAGGATTAAATGGGAATTAAAAAAAAAATATATATATATATATGTGTGTGTGTGTGTATGTATGTGTGTGTATATATATATATATGTATCTAATACATATATAAATAAAATTTTGTTTAAGTGAATTCTACAGTCATTAAATACCTATATTAGAAGCAGTGTTGGTACCAGGTGCTCTGTTGAATGGCAGACACAAAATAAGGCTAATGTGTGCTCTTTGTCTTTAAGGAACTTATATTTGTGTGTGTGTGTGTGTGTGTGTGTGTGTGTGTGTGTGTGTTTTAAATCACCTGGTGTAGTGAAAAGAGCCTATACTAGTACTGAGTTTTGAGTCTGGCACTTGTTTGATACCATGAGCTTGGCCAACTCACTTAGGCTTTTTAAGCCTGTTTCTTCATCTATAAAATGGAGATTGGTCCCATAACCTTATAGGGTTGCTGAGGAAATAAAACGTGATCATGTATGTGAAGTGCTTCTTGAAATCTAAAATACATCACCTATTATTTGTGCAGTGTATAGAGTGTTGGACATGCGGTTAAGAAGACCTGAGTTCAGATCCTGTCTCAGATGCTAGCTGTGGGGCCCCAGATAAATTACTTGATCTTTGTTTGCCTCAGTTTCCTTAATTATAAAATGAGGTAATAGCACTTGCTTCCCAGGGTTGTTATGAGAATCAAATAAGATATCTGGAAAGTTCTTTTGCAAACCTTAAGGTACTATATAAATGTTAGCTATTATTATAGCCAACTGATATTTTCAGGTGTGTATGTGTGTGCATGTGTTCATGCTTTAAATAAAGTGTTGTGTTTTTTGTCACAGGTAGCAAACAGGATTTTCATTTTTGCTTTTCTTCTAATCTCCCTACTATTTCATTTATCACTTTCAAACCTTGTTCCCTGAAAATAAACTAAATGTAGTAGAATGAAATACATTTGAAGGTATTTCCATTTCTTGGACATTGATATCCCATTTTGGAGCAGAGTTTTTTTATCTGCTCTCACTCCATCTGTAAGTGTATCACGCTCTCTTTTCTACCATATTACCTCCAACGGGGCACGTTGCTGGACTAATTCTATTCAATGGAAGATAGCATTCATGGACCAAAATTCACCATATCTTAAGTAGTATTTACTTTGGTTTGTACTGTAACCATTATGACAATTATACCATTCATAAAATTAAAGCAGTATTGAACAGGAATCCAATGAAATTTTGTTGCATTGACTCTTTAGAAAATTCAAGTGAAAAGGCTTGGGGTACAGATTATCTCGGTAATTGCCACAACTCACATAGGCCCAACATATGCCAGTAACAATGGCATTAACTTGCCTCTCTAGTTTTGATACATGAAAATTAGATCCAAATGTTTCAGACAGACTCTTAAAATTACTTAATGCTTATTGATGTGTTAGATTTCATTTGCTGTAGAAATTTAACCAATCAGACAAACTTCACCTGTATGAATGTAGTGAAGCCTAGATACTCTTTGAACATATACCTTAAGGGGAATGAGATAGTGAAACTCTGTGGAGAATCTCAGGGTTTAATAATAATACCTTGACTTTACATAGCTTATTATAGTTAGCAAAATGGTTTGTGTACTTCATCATCTTTGACCCAAATACAATTCTAAGAGACAGATAAAGTGTTATTATCCCTGTTTTACAGAATAAGAAACAGAGACTCAGGTAAACTGCCTTGTCCATTAAAGGCTATGTGGCAGAAGGTAAAAAGCTCTAAACTTCTTTATGATTTTAGACTCTAGAAGTCCTGAGAACTTAGTTCAATTCCTGACCCTGGTAGTTGTCAGCAATGTGACTTTAGAGAAATCACTCTGCTCTCAAGGCTTTGGTTTCCTCATCTGTAAAAAGAAAAAAAGTTATATTAAATGTCCTTTAAAGTCATTTTCAGAGTTAATATTTTATGATTTTGTAATGGAGAACCCAGGACTCTGTTGACTCCTAGCCCAGTTTCCTTCCCATGATATTATTTATTTATTTGTTTGTTTGTTTTTAGTATGTGGAATAAAGCAAGCATTTCCATAACATAGTATAATAAAAATATGATTGCACATGAAACCGTAAATCTATTATGTACAACTTGCTCTTCCTTTTAAATATATAATAAAATTATATAAAATTCTTTTCTTTATTTTATTATTTTTTTCCCTGTAACAATCAGCTTTCAACAATCTTTATTTCATTCTCCTCTCTCCCTCCCCATTCCCCTAACCCCTGTGACATCAGCAAAACTTTCATGCCCCACCTGTCCCCTGAGCTCATATGTTCTCTCTTCAGGATCCCTCTTCCCCCACAACACACAGCAAATGAGGGGACGTGATTTTCAAGATTGGAGATCTTTACAAATGTGGCTAGGTTTTTCTTATTTGTTTTTATGATATAGAGTCTCTCTAGCTAAGGTAGGGATTAAAGAAGGAAAAAGAGACAGCAATAAGTACATGGAGACACAAAAAGGAGCAATGGTCACCGAGCAGGGTTATAAAGGAGGATGATTTAGGCTTCACAGAAGTAGCAGACAGAGGAGGGGAGAATAACAACGGTCTGGATTAAAGTTGTAGTTCTATCAAAGCCTCTTTGAGGACCCATGCCTTGATGTATCTCACTGGAAGTCACAGGGAACATAATCTAGATCTGGAACTGGAAAACCAAGCTCGGGTCTAGAAAGATCAAGTGACTTGGCTGAGATCACAAACTATGAAGTAAGTGTCAGAGGCAGCTTTTAAGCCCACATCTTCACTCTGTTCTTTCTAGTGTAGCACCCAGTCTGAATGAATTTAACAGATTCTTTCTCACACGTACAGTAAAAAAATTCCCTTGAAGAGCATCCAAAGCAGATTCATTTCATATCAGATTCTACTCCACATCATTTGGCAAAAAGAAATCTATAAATATGTGCATGCGTGCATGTGTGTGTGTGTGTGTTTCTCAAAGGTCTATTATACTAGGACTTCTTCCCATGGGTAATGGTGAGCTATGAGAGGTTTGTGAACAGAGGAGTGACATGTTGAATTCTGAAGGATATTTCAAAGTTTGTATTTGTGTGTGGTGTGTACACATGCACACACACATGCATTTTGAATCACTTGGTGTAGTGAAAAGGGCCTATACTGGGACTGAGTTTTGAATCTGCCACTTGCTTGATATCATGAGCCTGACCAACTCACTTAGGCTTTTCAAGCCTGTTTCTTCATCTATAAATAATAGTGAGCTTCTGGTGCATAGCTCTGATCATGTCTTTCCAGGCATCCAATGAATGATAAATTTCTGTCTTTTCAATGACATATTATTGCAGTTTTTACAATGTCAATGCATAATCTGTCCTGTTCTGAATGCCTTCAGGATAGCTTTTCTATAATTTCTGGTGGCAATGACTGAATCCTGAATCCCTTTGTTTCTATAAACAAACAAATAAATTCAGCCATTTGTTCCACTTTCTTGAATTCATGTGGATATCACCCTTGGATTGATTTTTTATTCCACTCCTATATCTTAACCATTTCAAAACTTTTTTTCAGAGATGAATCACTTTCAGTTACTTTCAAATCCAGCCACATTGTACACTTGTTTTTTTTTTTTAAAGCAATCGGGGTTAGGTAACTTGCTCAAGGTTACACAGCCAGTTATTTCTGGGTGTGGTGCTAAGTATCTGAGCCCAGATTTGATCCCCAGGTCATCCCGACACCGGAGCCGGTGCTCTTACTCACTGAGCCACCTGGCCGCCCCAACACTTGTTTTGAGCTTTTATAGTTTCTTTATGAAGTAAAGTTTCTTTTATAAATTTTTAATTTCCTTTTTGGCAAGGAAGTGTTGATCATTTCTATAGCTTCTGTGGGTTGATGATCCCTGTAGTTCATTATTAACATTGTATGGGTTTTTATCTGAACTCTTAAATCTGTTGTGTATTTTAGTATGCTTAAAGTATATGTTGATGCTGCTGTTCTATAGATTTTATTGACTTTAAATGTGTTCTTCACATTCACCTTGATTTCAGGATGCCTGTCAGTTTTTTCTTTTCTTTTCTCTCTCTTTTTTAAACATACATAACTTCAGCTTTCTACTTGATAGCTTTATGCTGAATGTGATTTGCTAGAGAAATCAAGTATCATCTTTATCCCATTTGACCTCTGGATTCAAGCTTTAAAGTCTTCCATCTCTTTTCTTCATTGGTATACATTAAAAATTTCACCACCTGTCAAGTCCAAGTGGCATTTTGATATCACTGGAAAAAGTTTCTTTGAGATAAGGTAGCTGTTTAATATATTTTCCATGGAAGTTATATAACTGTATGTACAGTATACATTAAGTGTTTAATACAGTATTTTGGTAATGTTTGATCCAAACCCCCACTATGATTTAAAAGTTATATTCAGTTCTCTTTAGCATGAATGAGCATGAATCTGATGCTTAGCAGAATCATATCAGACTTAAGCTGTGTTCCTGGAAGAAACCACATTTTATATCAGATGTTCTTGATGCTATTGTGTGGGTAGCATGTTTTCAAAAGAGAACAATTTTCCGTGTGCATATACTGTACTTGGATTTTAATCTATATACATGTATTTACATATGTACATAATATGCAGTACATAACTAAGCAATGAATGTGGAACTACTGCTTTTGTAATAATCAAGAAATGTCATGGAAATGTTACAGTACTTTGGATTGGCTTGTTCAATAATCACTAAATCAATAATGAATTATTCTTTGCATCCCTGCAACTTTTTTTGCTCTTTGACCAATGTATATGTATATGTGTATGTGTATTTATAGGTCTTTTTAATGGTATAAGCTGTGTTTTCTATAATGTACATAAACATATAATTTACTTTTATTGGGGAAGTCATAGGTATTCTCATCTTTTGGTAATAAATGTGATGGTTTCTTTTAAGAAAGATGAGATTGGGGCGGCTACATGGTGCAGTGCATAGAGCATCGGCCCTGGAGTCAGGAGGACCTGAGTTAAAATCCGGCCTCAGACACTTAACACAAAAACTAGCCATGTGACCTTGGGCAAGTCACTTAACCCCAACTGCCCTCCAAAAAGGAAAGATGAGATCAGGTTTGAATCAGAAAGGAAACTAAAGAAGTGCTTTGCTAGTAGTTTATATGCTACTATAGAGCATTTGAACCAACGATCATGGATTTTATCCAAACCTGTGACTTTCTGGTTTTGCAGGAAAGTGGAGAAAAAAAGGAAGATGCATTTTGTCTATATAGACAACTAGAAATTTTCTACATCCTTCTTTGAAGGTTCTACCTGCTCCAATTTCTTTGCTTCTCAAGGTTCTCTAGCATGATTTTTGACTTATGATAAATTGTTCATTTTGTTCTTTAAACTGCTTTGACTTCTTATATTACCTCAATCTTTGGGGTTCTGCTTTCAGTTTTTATTAAGAATTTTAGATAGTCTTTTGTTTTCTTAATAGCACTGGTGCATATTAAAAACATGTATGTCTTCAGTCTCTTTCCTGTGGATTCATGATTTTCTGCTTTAATGGTCATCGCCATCCTCACTCAAGCATTTCAGCAGGTTCTGATTTGTCCAACTTATCTTGCCTTCTTGTAGTATGAGAACCTAAAACTACTCCTACTGTCTTCCTCATCAAGCTATTCATCATAGCAAATTTGAGTAGAGTCAGCTTCCAGCTCAATGGCACCCCATCTCTTTCTTAGATTCATAGGGGAGGTTTTTCAGACATTGGTAGGAAAAAAAAAAGCCCGTTGGCCAGTATTTCAAAGATCCTGCCAGGTCTCCATACTCTCTGAAGTAGTCCTGGACCAAGACAGAGTACCCATTATATATAACCCTGGCTGGCATTCCTTTAATTTACTGTTTTGCACAAACACGCACGCACACACACACACACACACACACACATACTATCACCTTTGCCTCATCACAAATAATTGTTGGAAGCGCAGCTGAGTAGTACAGTGGATGGAGAACCAGGCCTGAAGTCAGGAAGACTCATCTCCCTGCGTTCCAGTGTGGCCTCAGATACTTCCTAGCTGTATGACACTGGGCAAGTCATTTAACCTATTGACCTTGATTTCCTCATCTGTAAAATGAGCTGGAGAAAGACATGTCAAAACACTATAGTATTTGTGCCAGAAAAAAACCCAAATAGGGTCACAAAGAGTCAGACACAACTGAAATGACTGAAATGTGATCGACTTGGTGTGTTATTGTTGTTTTTGTTGTTGTTACACGCAGTGTGGACTCAGAGGAGAGAGTCCAGAATTTAAAGTCAGAGGTCCTGGTTTTTGCTCTGCCACCAGCACTTGATAATTGTGTAATTCTTGGCAAATCACTTAATTTTCCTATACCTTAGTTTCCTCATCTCTCAAATGAGGGGTTGAACCAGGTGACTTGAGATCCTTCCCTGCTCTAAAACTGTGATCATAAGTGTAAATTATTATTATTATTAAGAGAAAATTACAGGTAGTTTGGAGTTTAGCAGAATGTTTTCTTTTTCCTTTGAAGATTTCTAAAACTTGCTGGAAATCTGTTGCTGGGTTCTTTATCCTAGGATGAGGCCATCTGATGTGCTCATCCCTGTTGTTTCATTTTCCTTTTCCTCTCATGTTTTCTGTTCCCTTATCTCAGTTTTTCCTGCTGGCCGAAATGGCTTTCTATTCACTCCTCTCCTACATCTTGTACGTGAATATGAGTTACCATCCAAGCATTTGTAGCTGATATCACTTTTCAGCAGAATTCCTGCTGTCATGTGGTACGTGCAGAGCACCTTCCTTCTCAGTCTCTTAAATCATTTTCAAGTGGTGTCTCATAAACACATTTCTTTGTGCCTTAACAATGGGGTAGTTATGACTTCTCTTTATTACAATTAATCTGATATTTATGGAACTCTGATTGAGAAAAAAGGGGAAAAGTAGGAAATTATATGTTCATAGATGCTCTAAACAGGTTTGTGCATGTCCTTTGCGGATAGCCTTTTCTAAACCTGTCTGTGCAGATTTTCATAAAGTTCAGTAAATCAAGGCTAGCCAAGTTAAAAATGAAAATAATTGGTTTTAAGTCTTACTGTGTAGAGTAATTTTATATAGCATCTCCATAAAAAAAATAGCCAGTGTGACACAGTATAATGAAATGATGAAAATTCTAAAAATGATATCTTCTTTCCTAACTAGCTTAGATTTCTTTAGGTGTAATTGTTCACGTGAAGCCACTTAAACTCTTTGGATGCCCCTTGCCCCCATTCCAGAAAGTACATACAGTGCAGTCCCTTAACTATCTAGACTGAGATAAAAACAAGTTAGTAACAAGTTTGGGCAGAGTTCTCAGTTTCTTGCCATTGAATTTTTTATATATAGTTTCAGTTTGTTAGTTGTAAGTCTACATACAGCAAATAATAGAGATGGGACATATGTTCTGTGAGAACAATTTTAAACAATGCAGGGTTTTTAGTTCTTTCATTTATGTTGTAATAGGGCTAAATGAAACCAACAGAATATAAGTTCCTTAAAGGCAGGGACTTTCATTTTTGCCTTTGTATCTTCAATGCCTAAGCCAGTACATAGTTGTTGTTCAGTCATTTCAGTCATGCCCAACATGGTCTTCCTGATTCCAAGCCTAGTACTCTTATCTACTATACCACCCAACTGCCCAAGCATTTATTAAGTACCTACTGTGTACTTGGGCAGCTAGGTGGCACAGTGGATAGAGTGGAGGGATTGCAACTAGGAAGACTCATCATTGTGAGTTCAAATGTGGCCTCAGACACTTACTAGCACTGTGATTCTGGGCAAGTCACTTAACCCTGTCTGCCTCAGTTTCCTCATAAGTAAAATGAGCTGGAGAAGGAGATGGCAAACCACTCTAGTATCTTTGCCAAGAAAACTCAAATGGGGTCATGAAGAGCTGGATATGACTCAACAGCAACAACAAAATAAATGCTGTTGCTTAATTTAAATATAATTTTTAAAACTATTGTTTTCTCTTCTTTTGTATTATTATGTAAATAAATACTATAAAGGAAGATTTGAATATTGAATAAAGGGAATCCCTTTGGGTGGCTGGGTGGTCTGGTGAATAGAGTACTAGCTCTGGAGTCAGAAGGACCTGAGTTCATATCCGGCCTCAGACACTGAACACAAAAACTAGCTGTGTGACCTTGGGCAAGGCAACCCCAATTGCCCTACCTTCCCCCCTCCAAAATGCAAACAAAAACAAAAACAAAAACACCACCAAAATCCCTTCCTAACACTGGTCTTGTGAAATAGGATTGATACGTGTTAATATGTTGGTGGTGTTGTAGCAGGTTTTTCAGTATGTAACTACATAGTAAACGTATTTCTACTATAATAATGATACCTCTAGTAGCCGGAATTAAGATATGTAACAACCTAACCTATGTAGGACACAATCAAGAAACAAGGAGGAAGTTAAAGAGGCCTTTAAGAAGCCGAACTAGCGTCACAAAATCTGCATGCTGAGTTTTGTGTACTTAACTCACAGGAAGGCTCCTCGGGTTCTCACTTGAAGCCCATTAACTCATTTTATCCTCACAGTTATAGTAAGCTTAGCATAATGGAACAAAGCAACCTGTTTCAAAGAAGAGAGCTGGTACCTACATGATAGTATCAGGGAAGGTGTCGTGGAACATGTGACATTTGAGTTGGGCTTTAAAAGATGGTAGGAATTCAACAGATGAGTCAGGGAGGCAGGGTATCCCAAGCATATGGAATAGTTTAAGAAGAGGCAAAGTGTGAAAAAATTCACCAGCCTATGGCTGGCAAGTTATTTTCTCCTCCTGTCTATATTCTGTGATTCATAGTTTTGGGGCTGTGGCTCTCCCAGCTCTCCTTCTGTGCTCATGTGTGTTCATCAACCTCAGCTCTATCTGCCTAGAGTTCCAGTTCTGCTTTTCTCTTCCTTTCAATGATGCCCTCTGGAGCCACATTCTATCATTAACAAGCTTCTTCTCATTGACTGTCTCTTTTTCTGCCCTTTTCCATTATTTTGTACTCACTGGGAGCTGGTTTCACCCTGAATCCAGTTTATCCCTGGCCTCTACCCTCCAATATTATATGTAGAATCTCTCATGTCCTACAGCACACTGGGCCAGGAGGATGAAGAGAAGGCATATTTCTACATTCTCACTGACAATTCCAGACTCTCCGCCTTCCCCCATCATTCAATAGCCTCTTCTTCTTTGAGCTCTACACTCACTCCCTTACTATAACTACTTAGAGAATAATATGAGATACACAGTGGATCTGTGACTCCATCAACATAGGAAACTCCTGGTGTGAGAAATCTGTACTTAAGTAGTGATGATAGTCCATCCTTAATCTTAGGTAAAACCTAGGGTGTTACCTGAGGCATAAAGAGATCAAATAAGAAAGTGACTTGCCCAAAGTCATGCAGCTAGTACCGTGTTTCCC
>NW_027185903.1:20672957-20673292 GCF_028583685.1 Petaurus breviceps papuanus | reverse complement strand
GGGGACGGTGCATACAGAGGGTACCGTAATGTAGCATGTAGCGCAGGGGATCACCTTCACTACAGTAGCAATCTCAATAGGGCTTATTTTCGGGGGAGGGCTTGTTTTAGAGGAATCTTACACAGTAAGGGGAGGGCTTATTTTTGGGATAGGTCTTATTATCGGGAAAACACGGTAAGTGTCAAAGGCATAGTTTGAACTCAGGTTTTATTAACTCCAAACCCAGAATTCTACCCACTCTATCACATGTTTGTGTGTGTATACACATATACATATGTATACATACATTCTCTCTCTCTCTCTCTCTCTCTCTCTCTCTCTCTCTCTCTCTCTCT
>NW_027185903.1:20619680-20672947 GCF_028583685.1 Petaurus breviceps papuanus | reverse complement strand
CTCTCTCTCTCTCCCTCTCCCTCTCCCTCTCTCCCTCCCTCCCTCTCTCCCTCTCTCTCTTTGGATATGTGTATTCCAGATGAAAATTGCTAATGTTTTTATAGTGCCCTTAAGGTATGCAAAGTGCTTATATGTTACCTCATTTGATCTTTATTGCATCCACTAAAATAAACATTTACTAAGTACCTACTATGTGCCAGGCACTGTCCTAAGGGCTAGGAATACAAATAAAAGGAAAGACAGTCTGCCTTCAAGGAACTTACAATCCATGGGGGGAGGGGGGGACAGCACAAAAAGAGGTGGGAAGAAGTACCCCTTGCTGGGGTAGCTGATAGGAAATGAAGAGTTTGCTGGGCTTCTGAACCCTCTTTATGTGGAACCTTTGGAAGGATTTTTTTGCTCTACTCTCCAGCCATCCAGTCACGGGGGCAGAGGGTTCTGCTGAGGTGTTGAGTACCAAAGCTAGAACAGACTCTGTGATGATGCATTTCTCTTTTTCACACAGAGGGTAGGTTAGAGAGGAGAGAAGGTAGAGGGAATGATGATGGTGGAGAGGCATACAAAGCATGCCAAAAAACATCTCTGTGAAATCAATTGTATAGGTATTAATAACCCTATTTTATGCATGAGAAAACTAAATTTGAGACAAGTTAAGTCACATGGTTACATAGTTAATAGATGTCTGACTTGGGTTTTGAGATCTTCCTGCCTCTGTCTTCCTTTCCTCTAGGAGTTCACTGCCTGACTCTCAACATTCTAGTCCCTCTGACCTCTGCCCTTAAACTTCAGGAATCTTGCTGACCCTTAGGCTAGTCCTAGGGCTTCCTAGGAGCTAGGCTGACCTTCTCTTCAGACAATATCTAATTGATTGAAGCCCTTCTGCCTTCCGTGATAGGCAGGCTCCTCCTATTTTCCAGAATTCTGAGAACCCTAAAGTTACCTATACCTGCATCAATTCTGCCTTCTCTCTCTCCCCATATAGCAATCCCACTACATCACCCTCTTCTGCCCCATGGATCAGAGTGAAGGCTAGTGGAGGACTTATAAAGGTGTGAAAAGAGAATGATATATACCCTCCCCTACTCCCAACACACACACATATACACACAAAGGGGAGAAAGTACTCCCCCTTTTTTGTTAGCACCTGGAAGAAATCTGCAGCTGACTAATTTCAGCTCCAACTCTCTCCATCCTCAGATGATTTTATAATTACTTATTTCTATACTTATTGTATTCCTTGCCCACCTTCCAATTGTTTTTATTTTTGTATCCCCAATAGCTGAAACTATGTTTCAGTGTTTTATTGAGTTGTTTATTGAGTTAAATTGAGGGTAGCCATGCTCTAAGAGGCTTCCTGGTGGATTAAAGGATGCCAAGTAGCTCTCTAACATATCCCTGTGAACCAGCAAAACCTTCCCTACAAGGAGGGGCTCCAATTTTGTTGACTACTTTGTAGATTCAGAATCACTCTTGTAAAGAGTCACAGCCTAAAAGGAAATAAATTAAAGCTCATGCAGGAACTATTCTCTGTGAAACCATGGAGTAAGCCACGAGGGGAAACGATTGAAGCCTCATGGCTTAGTCATCACTAACTGGTTTGGATGAAGTACCAGAAGACTGGAGGGAGGGAGATGGGGGAAACAACAGCAATAAGCTGACAGCAAGGAGAAGCTAGAGAAAGCTGTGTTGATGGTCAAAACATGGAAATTAAGCCTATTTCCTAAACCTCTTCCATTTCTCCTGTCCCCAAAGAAATTTCAGTGGAGCTAGCTTTCCTTTATGTACACACTAAATCTATCCTTTGATTTATGAATGGTCTTTTACATTATTTTACTTCTCTGTGGTGTACAGCCAAAGGTGTGATCATTGTCCTTTCACACCAGATGTTGAGAGAAGAGAGTCAGAGGTCGCAGCCGGCTACGTACCCAGAACCAGCCAGCTACGTACCCAGAACCAGCCAGCCTTAGATTCTGTAGGAACACCAAAGTAGCCCCAGTACTCAGACAAAGAACCCACTCCCCTCTCCGCTTTCTTATTAGGCATTCCCCTTCTCTGCACCAGCTCCTGTTAAGGCAGAGCATCAAGAATGTCAAAAAGAAGGGAAGATGGCAACATTGCCTCCGGGGGTTTAGCACTGCTACTTGTGACTGGTGTTGTGGCTTGTTATTGCCTCTCATGGTTTTCAAATGAAAATAAAAGAACTGATTTCATAGGGGTATTGTGTATAAAAAAACTCCCTGAGGTCACTTTCTAAAATAGAAAAGGAGACTCTCACACAGTTGTATGGGGAGTATGTAAATAGTTACCTTGGTGACATGTCTCAGCTTATTTAGTGAAAATCACTGGGTGAAGAATGGAGAGATAAGCTGTAACTTCTGGGCCTCAGTTTCCTCATCTATAAAATGGCAAGGTGGTCCCTAATGTCCCTTCGGTCTTTAAAATTTCACTGTATTTGCTATTATTACTTTTTGTCACATTTTTGGCTTAATTATTTTCAGGTGTTTTTCTCATTGATTCTTCCCATTGACGGGATTTTCAAGGAAAGAAAAAAAGAACACCTATTTTGGCTTATGAAATAGTGAAAAGTATTTTGTGAGTGCCTACTCTGGGCCCATCACAGTGTAATATGATCATAAAAAAGTTTAGAAATACATAATATAGGACCCACAGGAATTGACAAGATAGAAATCAATCCCCACAATTATCCCACTCATGTCATCATTTCCCTTATGTCATGGTCCTCTTTGAGAATGAAGGACAGACCACAGAACACAACACACACACACACACACACACACACACTCTCAGACTAATTTCTTCATTTGTGTTGTGTTAATAGCAATAACAACAATAATGACGAGGATAACTGGCATCCATATAGTGCTTATTATGAATACGATAAGTTGTTCCTGTATTATTTTAGGTTGGCAAGTATTGTCGTGTATCATCTCATTTGATCCTCATAACATCTTTGTGAAACAGGAAGTAAAGATTGTTATCCTCATTTTGAAGATGGGAAATTGAGGTTCAGAGAAATTACACGACACATCCATAGTCCTGCAGCTAATCAGCTTCAGAGTCGGTATTAGAACCCAGGTCTTCCTGTTCTCAAGTTCAGCATTTTATCCACAATCCCACAGTGCTATTCAATGAGTTATTTTAATGCATATTTTAAGTTATTCATATATCATGTTAGTAATAGTTATTCTGAATCATTTTAACCAGCTTAGGTATACTTTGAGAAACAGCCTTGAATAGTAAATAGGGAGCCAGCCTTAAAAGCCAGGAAAACCTGGATTCAAGTCCTACCTTTGACCCATACTGTCTTTATGACCCCAGGGAAGTCACATAATCTCTTAATTTTCTAGGCAGCTGTGTTAACCTCTAAGTTGCAGGGGAAAAACATCAACTTGCATTGGTAAACAAAGTTTCCTTACTGGAAAAATAGTCCCCATCCCTGCCAGGTACTTTCTGAAACACAGTAAAGCTGTGAATAATCAAGTAGTCAAATTCTTTTTCAACAAACCAATAAAATTTTCATCAGTTACTTTTAAAACAATCCAATCATTATACTGGTCTCCTGTGTACCAGCTCTGTCTGCTTTGCTATCATTCAGCTTTCCTTTTTCAAATTATTCTAAGTATCGTGTAACTTTTCTACTGGGTGGGTAATCATTGGTGTGTTGCAGATACTAGACATTGCAGAAACTCTTCTGGTTTTCTTGATGTCTCCCTGACTACTTCTGGTATCTAATGTTGACTTCATCTCCACCATCCACCGATTTCATTTGCATGTTTTCTGACATCTCTGTGACAGCTTCATCCACCTGTGCTTTCTTAACCTAGACTAACAACATTTCCCTATTTCTCAGGAAGAACATCTGTCATTTTCAGTATTTCTATATACTGCATCATGGGCTCAGCTTTGAATGTTTCTATTTTATCATCACATTATTACTTCCCTAGTGAGAGTTTCTAGTCAGCCTAGAAAGGCTTTCCTCAAGAAGGACATCCTTATGAACCAGTCTAATGCACCAATTAGTGAACCAACTAAGGAACCAATCTCTAAAGGATGAGGGATTATTTCATTCTTTAGATTTTTATCCCCAGCGCCCAACATACTATCTAATATATAGTAAATGCTTAATAAGCATTTGTTGATTCATTAATTAAATCATTAAAATGACTTTTCATCAAGAAAGTATGTATTGCTTTTGTGATCCTTAGGCACAGGCAAGTCAAACAAGTCCAGATCTTTCCATGGCCACTACAGCCACCATCTTGTTGATAAGAATCTTTAATTTCCCCCAATCCCCTATTCATTTACAAATAGACAATTGAGGATTAACTAATTTATCCTAGTGTGGTATATCCCACCTACTGTTCCATAGCAATTTTTTCCCCTCTTCACATCAGTTTTTACTAACAAAGGTCCTTATTGCTTAAAACATTTCAAATTCACATAAAAAAAAAAAACCCGTCACGTACTTTGGCTCAAAGATTCGAGCACAGAAAATACATTTCAAAGAGGTTATGGACAGCAGAAAAAAACCAAATATACAAAAATATTCTTAGCAGCATTATTTGTGATAACCAAAAGCTGAAAACAAAACAGAACCATGGGTTTAGAGCTAGAACTTAGAGTCCATCATCTTTTCCTTATTTTATAGAGGAAACTCAGATAGATAAGGGAATTAGCCAGGGTCATCCTGGTAGTCAGTGACATAGCTGGGATCAAACCTATGTCCTGTGACTCCGAGTCCAATACCCTTTCAATCTTACTACATGGTCTCTCAGCATGTGCCAAAATATTGGGGAATGACTGAACAGAATATGGTATATGAATGGAAAGGAATGTTCAGTAAATAAAGCATGGTAAATAATAGCACCTACCTTCCAGGGCTATTGTGATGGTCGAATGAGATATTTATAAATGCTTTGCAAAACTTAAAGTGCTACATAAATGCTAGCTACAATAATAGTGATGGTGATGAAGAGGTAAAGAATGGCAAATACAAAAATTAATAGATTTTTTTCTTTCATTAGGGGCCAAAGTTTCCTGATCTCTGGTTGTGTTCCCTTGTGTGATCACAACACTCACTGCTGAATATCATAGGGGTGGGAAATATCCTACTATAGATACTGGCCACAAGGTTCCATTGTGCCTAGGTAACACCTGGGTATCAGGGGTGGGGAACTTGAAGCCTCAAGGCCACATGTGGCTTCTAGGTCCTCAGTTTTAGCCTTTTGACTGAATCCAAATATTACAGAACAAATGCTTTTATTAAGGGAATTTGTTCTGTGAAGTTTGGATTCAGTCAAAGAACACTTGAGGACCTAGAGGGCCACATGTGGCCTCAAGGCTGCAAGTTCCCCCTCCTGGATATTCCTTGTCCCTTCCCACTCCTGACTCCCCTCTTCCATTCCTAGGTCACAACACAGGGATACTCTGGGACTGTATAATTATCTTTTTAGGTTGACAAGCTGATTTGTTTTCCAGGACTTGTTTTTTTTAGATCAGCTTTAGAGTGGTCTGCCAATAGATCTTTCCATATTTTTATTACTGTGCATCTTTAAAAAAAAATTTTTATTGTGAACTTGACAATCATTTGTATTTATTGATGAACACAACCATTCATCAATAAACAACATTCCAAAGGCAAAGAACAGCAAAAAGACTGCATAAGACTCTGTAGTTGGGTTTTTTTGTTTGTTTTCTTAAGCATTGTAATAAGTTTAACAAGGTAGTAACAATATTGCTGCTTTTGTATATCTGTTCTGTGCATTTAAGAAAGTTTTATTAATGTTTTTAGTGGTATATCATTACCTGCTAATCAACCTTCTCCTTAAACCCATCCCATCCCTATATCTCCCGTATAACAAATTTGTTTAGTCAAGAGGAAAAAAAAAAACCGCTTTGAACATCTGAGAATACATGTGTTCTACTGTATGAGAAGTATGTTTCGTTTTCAGTCTTTTGAAGTAATGATTGGTTGTTGCTATGATCAAAATTTTGAGGTCTTTCCAAGTCTTCCCTCATATTATTATTGAGATCGTCATGTAAATTCTTCTGGTTCTGTTCATTTTGCTTAGCATCTTGTATACAAGTCTTTTCATTTTATTTTTATTTTGCCCTATTCATCATTTCTCACAATATAATAAAATTGCATTGTATTAATATGCCACAATTTGTTCAGCCATTCTCCAATTGATAGATACCTACCTTATTGCTTTCTTTTTTATATTTGCTATAACAAAGAGGGTGGTGATGGTCTTAGACACCCTCTATCAATGCAGATCAGCAGCCATTCTGCACCTAAGTTGTCTGGGGTCCTAAGAGGTTGTGTATTTGCCCTGTGTCCCAAGGTCAGTATGCGCTAGAGGCAGAGTGTGAACCCAGGTCCTTCTGGCTCCAAGGCCAGCTCTCTCTCTCTCTCTAACACCAAGCTTCCCCTCAGAGCACAATTGTATTACAGCCACTGTTAGAACTAAAAAAAAAAAAATGAACTCACTTTAGGTATTCTATCAGAGATTCTTCCTGCTTTCTTTTTGCTGTACACATTCTCTTTCCCTCAAACACATACACATATATTTACACACCCATATATACACCAAGTCAACCTGCTGCTGCCTGCCAAACCTTACACGAAGGCATGTAGCTCATTCCTCTCAGACATATTGAGCTTGTAAAGTCTAGGCACCCAGATGCAGTTTAAAGAGAATTACTATGGAAAAATTCACAGAGAAAATCTCTCACTTTGGGATTTGGGATGTTCCGCCCTTGAATACTCATAATATGCAGCAATCAATTAATTTACCTTCATTACTGAAATATGTATACACTTTTCCAAGTTCATTTGCATTTTCTTTTGCACTGAGTACACTGTATGTAGGAAAGAGTACAGTAAGTGTGAAAGCAAGAGGTTTTTCAAAGGTAATTCATGCTTCTAAGTTTGTTTTCTTGTGAAGAAAAAGAAATCTCAGTAGCATGATTACTCCATAGCTGATATAATGAATAATAATCATAATAGCTAACATTTATATAGTACTTAGTATGTCTCGAACACAGTGTTTAGTCCTTTATAATTATTATCTCTTTTGATCCTTACAACAATCCTGGGCAGTTATTATTTCCATTTTATAAATGAAGAATTGAGGCAAATAGAGGTTAAGTGGCTTGCACAAGGTCACAGAATTAGTGTCTAAAGATCACATTTTAACTCAGGCCAAGCCCACTATCTGCTGTGCCACCCAGCTGAATATTTTTGTTAATTTAATTCATTTTCAGAAGAAGGAACAGCACCTTGGTCAGTGTGGTATAACTAAAGCGCTGAGATCCTTCCTTCTTAAAAACTTGTTTAAAAAAAGCTTGTAAAAAGAACAGCCTTTTTGGGTTACATTCTTTGGATAACAAACAGAAGAAGGTTTCTAGTCCCCTCACTGAGCCCACAACAGCAGTTTCTCAAATTATACTTACTTCAGTGGAAGGTACCAGTAACCTCAAACTCCCTGCCCTCCCCACCAGAAAAGTTTGTTGGAGAATATGGTAAAGTAATAAGATCAGATCTTTTGGTTTCCCCTACTCAAATTCAAAACAGAAAGAGAGAAATAAAGACGATTTTCTATTATCCACAAGTAGCCTAACCATTTAATGGAATATTTATTCATTTCTCATTTTATTTATACCCAAATTGGAACCATATTAGAAATTAGTTCAAAAGAGAACTTGTGAGCATTATGGGTATCTAGATGTATTTGCATGTATCTACATATAAGCCAGTGAAATTACTAATGAAATGCTTTTTTTTTTTTTTTTTTTTGCTTTTTGGAGGGCAATTTGGGGTTAAGTGACTTGCCCAAAGTCAAATGGCTAGTTTTTGTGTTAAGTGTCTGAGGCCGCATTTGAACTCAGGTCCGGTGCTCTATTCACTGTGCCACCTAGCTGCCCCTTGAATAGCATTTCTTTAAAAATGTTTCTGTATCTCTTTTTTTTTTTTACACTTTTGTAGCTTGATCAAGAGTTGGCTGAAGTTAACAATGGCAGAGATAAATATGGAAATAAATCTTGAGAAGCTTTAACCTAACCAAGAATCCAAACCTTTAAGCATGTTTTGTTTTGTTTTTTAGCTTTTCCATTTCAAGAAATGTTTAGTGTCTGTCCTATCCTCTTTATTTTTTCTGTGCCACCTCCCCATTTGGAGAAATAGTAAAATTCAGTTATTGTGAATTAAACACAAATTAATTTGCACTATTATTGCAATCTGGAAATGCATTGTTTTTTCTCTCTAAAAGAGCCTGTGCCTTACATCGGAAAACTGGAGTTTATACTGGAAAATTCCAAAGTCAGAATATTGCTTTCCTGATATCTCTTGATAGACATAGCAGTAACACCTTCAAACTGACTTCGTGATGCCTTTTATTCTACATATTATATACAGTGAAAACTCTTTTTCTCCACACACTTGACTTTCATCTCTAAGGATTTATGGAATTTATGACTTGGTTCATTTGATGTGGCAAAGTTCCACATGTGAGTGATGTTGACTTGGACAGAGAGATGGGAGTATGTGCCAAGAATAATTGGCTTCTGCATTATGGAACCACTCAGAGACTGTGTGTCACACTGTGTAATTTGGGTGTGCAGGCTGCCTGTAGTTCAAAGTGTTTTACTCGTCTGCAGTGGCAAGCTGAGTTTCCTGTTGGCTGGGTCTTTGTATGTTTATTAAATAGGCTGGATGAAGCAGAAGAAACCCATTCATCCATTATGATATTCTCAGAACTCTCCAAATTACATAGAATTTAGCCTCATATTTTTTTTTTCCCTTTGCTGTTGGGAATAAGGTTAGGGAGTCCATTCTATTAATCCTCCACACACACTTCCTCTGACCCTTTGGTAAGCCCTACAGAGAACTTACCTGACACCTCTTCTCAGAAAGTTAAATGGTTTTTTTAGTGACCACTTAGGAAATGTTCTTTCAAATTTGACCCCTTCAGTATTTTGGTTATTGCTTGTTGTTCAGTCATTTCACTTATGTCCAACTTGCCATGATCCCTTTTTGTAAAGATACTGGAGTGGTTTGCCATTTCCTTCTCCACTTCACTCTTCTTCACTTACAGATGAGAATACTGAGGGAAACAAGGCGAAGTAACTTGACCCAGTCATATGACTAGTAAGTGTCTGAGGATGAATTTGAACTCAAGTCTTCTTGACTCCAAGCTGGGTGCTCTATTCACTGTGCCACCTAACTGCCCCCTAAAATAATAATCTCTTTGAGATAGCAGCAGTTTATTCTATAATCTCTGGGGTTCAGAAACCTCATCCAGGATGCTTCTTTGAACAGCCTCTGCTTCAATATACAATTCTTTTCAGTCCCTCAACTTTTATTCAGTCCCTTCGCATCCTGAAGATGAAAAGTGGAGAATAGCAGGAATTATCTAAATAATTTCTGTTCCCTTTTGAATCCTTCAGTTATTTGCGTATTGAAGGCAAATGTATTTTAGGCTTGAATTATGGGTATGATTGCTTTAGTTGTCTGCTGCCCTTTGCCAATGTAGATATAACATTGAAAGTTAAGGGAACTGATGAATTCCAGTCACTTCTTCATCCAGATGGGAAGGCTTTTGGCAATAGGATTATTATGTGTTTCATTTATTTCAATCCAACAAGAAAGTCAGATGTCCTTTTCCTACACCTAATGGAAGACAGCAGCAAATTAGTGACCTATAAGTGTTTAACTCCATTTAATACTATGTTTATCCTTTTCTCCTTATCTCTAATCTTATAAATTTCAGGGTTTTTATCTCTAGTATTAGAAGGGATAGGTGTTTTCTTACTTGGTTCTGGAATAAATCAAAGTCAGGTCTTTCTGCTTCAGTTAGCAGTCAGCAAGCATTTATTAAGCACCTACTGTGTTCCAGATATTGTCCTAAGTGCCGAGGCTACAAAGAAAGGTTAAAAAAAATAGTTCCTGCATTGGAGGATCTTGCAAGTTAATGGGGGAGATAACCTGTAGATAACTATGTACATATACAATATATGCAGGTAAAATCGGAGATAATCAGCAGAGGGAAAGCCCTAGAATTGAGGGGCTCAGGAAGGACTTCTTGTAGAAGGTGGGATTCAAGCTGGGACATGAAGGAAGCCAGGGAAGCCAGCACATAGAGAGGAGGGTTGAATACATTCCAGGAATGGAAGACAGTGTCGAAATGCCTAGAGTTGGGAGATGGTATTTCTCCTTCAAGGGAAAGGACGAGTCCTGTGTCCCTGGATCACAGAGTACCTGGTAGAGTATAAGATATGAAACTGGGAATGTTAGGGTGAGAGAGCCAGCTGCTCTTCTGTGTGGCTTCTTAAATCTGGGTGTGTTTCCATTGTCAATCTGGTGAAACCTATGGTCCCCTTCTCAGACTAACATTTTTAAATGAATAAAATAAAGTCTGTAGTGTTACAAAGAAATCTAATTGAATCTAATATTGAAATAACAGTTTCCAAAATAATTTTCAGAAAGGGAAAAAAAGCTTAAATAAGCAAGTTCATGGATTGATTTACAGTAAAGGGATTAAATCCATATTCTAATTTCACAGGGACCCTATTTACTACAGATAAGGGAGAAGAGATTAGAAAAAACTTCCTTTGCCTTCTTTTCCACAAACACTGGGTACTATGGGATAGCATAAAAGATGACTCAGTCCTTGCTCTCAAGGTGCTTGGTTGGTATTTAATTGGGAATATGAGCCAAATATAAATGAAATAGCTAGGGAATAAAAGGAAAATAATAAGTATAAAACTGATGTAGTTTAAAAGACTAAAGGAATAGTCATAATGGATTAAGGAGATTTGAGGAATGCTTCTTGCTACAGAGAGCTGGACCAAGTAATGTATTTTATAGATGGAAAACTGAAGCCACTGCTCTCAGACAGAAATACAAACAACAAAGAACAAGACCATTCAGACGTTGGCTAAAATAATCATGAAACATAACAAAACAATCCCTTTTGAGAATGCACTGTAATTCTAGTTTGGAATAGTGCAACAACTATGGTCCTGGGGCACTTCCAAGGAAATTATTCCCCAAATCTAGGTATTCTCTTTACTATTTGATGGCTCATATTCAATAGTCACAGTAGCCAGAAATGTTTAGCAGTTGGTTGCCAGCCTTCTGGTGATCGGCATTTTCCTAATAAATTACTCTGGATTTTAGAAAATACTCAGTCTGCCTCTTTGCCTCTTTTCAAAGACTACTCCAACATGGTGGGGCCTGTTTGCGCTTGTACTTTACTAATAAAACATTTATGTAAAAAACCCAGGGTCACTTCCACGACTTGAGGAGGTATCTGAGTAGGACCTAACTGGAAGCCAACTTTATTGAATGCAGTGTGGGTTGTTTTTGTTTTAATAAAAAGTTTGCATAAAGTAAGCTTGCAGAACAAACAGTAGTCCACTCATAAAAGACAAATGCACTTTTTTTTTTACTCTAGAATCTGTAACTTTCTAACCTCCTGCAAGCAACACCGTTTGCAGCTTTTCCTTAACTATGTAGAGAGCAAGTAGATAGATATGTGCATGGAATGAGGCAGAATCCACTTGCAGTGAGTGTTTGTACTGAAAATACCAATTCTCTCTTGGTTAGCCCAGCAGGACGGAAGCTGGTGTTAATGAGCACAATTCTGACGGCAAACCCCAAAGTGTGACGAATTGCACAATCTGACATAGGTAAAAGCAAGAGAAGTTACTGAAACCTGATTTAGGGCTCTTGACCTAGTTGGAATTTGGTTTGGCATTTGTACTTGTGGTTACATGCAGATAGATCATCACTGAAAATTCATTGTATCACCAGTCATTTTGGACCACTTACCATCAACAAGTGGTCTCCTTCCTTGATTGTGGCCCATTTTTCATTGTATGAAGATATGACCCACCTTAACTCTTTTTTTAATCAGTTCTGCCTTTTAAATTAGCAATCATCATGGCTCTCCTTTCTCCATTTTTAGCAATTCAAAGAGCCACAAATATGCTAAATCATTTAATGGGATTTGGATATATGAAAGTGCCAGCATATATGGAACTTAGAGGTTCTGCTTCTATATTTGATAGAAATCAGGGTAGAGGAAGGAGAAGTTAGGCATTGTTCTGAGGTATATGAACATATGTGTACACAATTTTTATTTTTAAGAAATAGGATTAGGGAGCTGGAAACACTTTTAATCTTAGGATAGTAGCAAGGTCATAGTTGTCGGGAAAGTAGAGCTCTTCAGAACACCTCCACTTTGATCTCTGGGTCTGTCATTGCAATGCAAAGCATCAGGATTACTGGGTCATTCAGAGACTAAGTTGTTTTTGTGATTTAATTTTGTGGGGAAAGGAAGGAGGTCATTAAAATGTTTCATTAAAGGGACTGACAAGAGGTTTGTAATTGACCTTTCTTGAAAACGGTTCCCATCTGGAAGATTTTATCAGGAGGCATTCATCATTGTAGTTTGCCCATGCATGGATTCTTCTCCTTCCATCTTTAAAGCAAATAAATTAAAACTTGGCTCACTGTTGTGCCAAAGACTGAAGTGGAACCAAGTCAGTAGAAGGCACCTAGGTGTTGGTCTACAAATTCTACACAAAGAAGAGATCATTCATTTTTACAAGTTCACTCTGTAAGAGAATGTTTCAGTCCTGTTTCCATCTTTTTTCAGTAGTGCCCCATTAATTGCCAATTGTTTCAGTCTTCAGTGTTATGCTGTATTTTGATTGATTTACTGATTTTTTTTTTGCCTTTTTTGGAGGGCGGTTGGGGTTAAGTGACTTGCCCAAGGTCACATGGCTAGTTTTTGTGTTGTGTCTGAGGCCAGATTTGAACTCAGATCCTCCTGACTCCAGTGTCAGTGCTCTATTCACTGCACCACCTAGCGCCCTTGATGGATTGATTTACTGGAAAGGTGGGTATTTGTGTTCTTGAACATTAGTGACTGGAAGTTTGCATCAACAATTGGTCCTATGATGATTCCAAACATTCAGACATCCCTATTCCAAACTTTCATATTGCACTTTTCTATAAATTCATAGGCTATTTTCAGATGGACAAAGATTACTATTGGTTAAATGATGTGAGACTGTTTACTCATTGAAACACAACCACAAATTCTTGCTAAACTGTGGTTATTGACAACCAAGAGACTTGACAGTCATGTGGTCACATTTTTCTCTGAATCTTATTATTTCTCTTTTTTGTTTAGTTTGGTTTGGTTTTACTTACTAACTGATGTATGTCAGTAATCATATTTTTCCCCCATGGTTGCCAGTGCTATGTTCCTTTACAAAAACATAAAGATCTCTTTCTTTTCTTATTACCATACAGTAGCCAACATAGACCCAGTCTTGCTTTCTTCTTAGCCAAGAAATCATCTTGCAAGCCTTTGAAGACACACTCCCATTTGTTTACATATGTGTCTGAGTAATGCACATACATATATGCACATGTGTATACATGTGTTTATAATGCATTTATATACATATATGCCTATATACATATGTTTCTATATGATCTACTCTGAAGACTTTGGCTCATACTTGTAGAGCAACCTAATTCATAACACTCATGTCCCCTACACTTTTCTTTCTTTCTTTCATAGTCATCCTAACCTCACTGTCTCCACCCCATACTGTGGTACCTTATAACATGATTTTAGCTGAACCACAGGCAATAATATAACAGAATCAACTAGGTGATGTAGTGGAGAGAGCACCAGACCTAGAGTTAGGAAGACCTGATTATAAACATAGCCCTGGACACTTACTAACTGTGTGACTCTGGGGAAGTCACTCTCTGCCTCAGTTTCCACAACTGTTAAATGGGGGCAATAACAGCACCTACCTGGCAGGGCTGTTGTGAAAATCAAATGAGATTATATTTTATAAAGTGCTTAGAACAGTGTCTGGCACATAGTAAGCCCGTTATAAATGTTAGTTATCATTACTATTGTTTTGCTTTGCTTAGTTAGCCAGCTACAGTGGTGTGTCACACTAATGGAGTCATCCAAACCCATCAGTATATTATAGTGGACTGAGAACCTGGAGACCAAGGTTCTAGCCCCTGGCATTGGCAGTGACTAGATGTCTCCCAAGACCTCAGTTTCCTCTTCTTTAAAGTAAAGAAGCTGAACTAGTTAAAGCTATGGTCCCTTCCATCTCTTAAGATTCTCAGTGCTCTTTGTGACCCATTCATCTTGAAGCCTTCTCAGTCAACCATCAAGCTAGCTCTCGCTCTGGAACCCTGTCTCTGAGGCTCAAGGAGTTTCCCAGAACAATGGAATTTGGAACACTCCACTTTGAACGCAATGTAACTCCTTGGATAGGTAACTTTTCCCTGCTTTCAACTAACTGTACTGTTCCCGATTTGCTCTGTGGATGACCCCCTGCTCTAATACCTGGCCATCCCCCTTATCAGGTTCCTTGAGGGCGGGGCCATATTTTATATTCCTTTGTGCCCTTCATAGTACTTAGCATCATGACTTAACTATAACAAATTGTCAGCAGGTATTTTGGGGTGAATGAATGAATATGTTTTCTTTGGGGGGAAGGGGGAGTGCAGGGCAATTGGGGTTCAGTGACTTGCCCAAGGTCACACAGCTAGTGTTAAGTATCTGAGGTTGGATTTGAACTCAGGTCCTCCTGACTTCAGGGCTGGTGTTCTATTCACTGTGCCACCTAGCCACCCCAAATTTTTTTTAAGGGAATCAAAATTATCTCTTTCTTTTTAGAAACAGGCTCAAAATCATTGCTGTAGTGCTGGTTTTAGAATAAGAGAATCTAGGTTCAAATCTCACCTCTGATATTATCCACATGACCGTGAGCAAGGCATTTCATTTCAGTTTCTTCAGTTATAAAATAGGATGGGGTGGACTGGATGGCTTTTAAGGTCCTTTATAGCTCTAAATTTGTCATACTGATGATCAAGTCCAAAATCATTATTGTTTCATTCTCTTTGAAACACTCCCCATTTTTATTCAGATGTTTATTTCTTTTCTTGTGCATATTACTTTTCTCTTTTTGCAGATTAGTAAAATAAGTAATATACTTCAGGGCTGTATAGTCAAAAAACAAATGTGTAGATATTATGAAACATTCAGCAAATTATGTAAGTGAAGTAAAGGAAAGATTTTTCCATGTTGCTAATTGGCAGGGACACTAGTGTGCTGCTGTGCTGGGGTTTTTTTCCTTTTTTTTTTTTTTGGTAGTCAAGGTTACAGTATTGAGAACCCAAGAGTTGAAGCGATAATGGAGAAAAAATCATTTGACAGATTTCATTTATTGTTAATTAGTTTGCCAGAAATAAGGAGGTTGCATAGTGGAGATGTTCAGAGACAGCTGTCTTGGTACAAGAGACCGTTTAATTATCTAAAATGCCACCTCTTCCAGGAAGCATTTCCTGATCTTTTCCCCAATGCCATCCCTCACATACACCATTGTTTCTTTAATCAGACTTCACACAATACTTTATATCTCTTAGACACTTATCAATACCATATTTGGGTATGTTATATGCCTTCATTAAATTATAAGCCCCAAAAAGGCAGGGACCTTTTCTTATCTAAATTTATCTTATCTAAACTTATCTCTCTCATAATAAACACATCACTCTAGATAGAGTAGATATTTAATAAATGTTGGTTGAATGGAAATAATTATTTTTACATACATACACTATAGAATTTTTGCCACATTTTTACTATCTAGGAGTTACCTTTAGTAATAGCCCTACTGCAAGGGAAAAGTCATCAATGATTTATATTAAACTAGACCTGTGTACTTTAGAAAAGAACTTTTGGAAAACAGCACTTAAAATGCCTATGTAGTATCTTTTTAAATTTCAGAAACTACTTTTTAAATTATTTTAACACCAGTTTTATCATGATCAAGCCATAGAACACAGTGCTCTTAGAAAAATTAAACCATAATAAACTAGGTTAAATAAAGCATTTATTGAATGTTTGCTATGTACTAGGCACTGTGCTAAACCCTGGGAATATGAATATAAATAAAAAGACAGTCCCTGCCTTCAAGGAGCTTATATTCTGGTGGTGAAAAGATTGAAGATAAACATGTAAAAAGGGAACTGAGAAGCCAGTGGGTCAAGGAGTGGGAAGGATGTACCCAAGCAAGTGGTTAAAAGAGTTCCAGTCCTTCCTTATTTGCAACTTCCAAGGAAGAACTCAACCAAAGGACTCATTGATGGGCATAAGTAATCTGAAGCATGGGCAGCTAGGTGGTATAGTGGATAAGAGTGCCAGAACTGTGGTCAGAAAGACTTACCTTCCTGATTTCAAATCTGGCCCCAGACATTTACTTGACCCTTAGTAAATCACTTCACCCTGCTTCCCTTAGTTTCCTCATATGTCAAATGAGATGGAGAAGAAAATGGCAAACCACTCCAGTATCTTTGCCAAGAAAACCTTAAATGGGGTCACAAAGAGTAGGGCATGACTGAAACAAGTGAACAACAAAAATCTGTGGCATATTACTGATGACTTGTTTCATTAATAATGGTATCATGGGCCTGAATGGATAGGAAATCATATATCAGGGAGGAGACAATAGATGGACCACTCAAGTCTCACATTGAAACTTGGAAATACTGAAAGCTCCAGAGAGAGACCTCCAGCATAAATCCTTTATGGAGAATTCATGACATAGAATGGATAACAGTCATACAGGATATGGCAAGGTTCTGGAAGAACAAAGGTAACTTCCACAGATGCATTGATCCAAGATGAAATCATGTCTCATCACTGTACCATGAAAACTGCTTTTATAAACACTTAAAGTGCTTTTATCACTGTTAACATTATTAATCACAACTCGCATTCATATAATTTATTATTTAAAAGTACTTTCATCATAATAACTCATGTTGATAAGAATACTTATTGTTATCCCTATCAAAAGATGAAAAAAACTAAGGTTCAAAGAATTTAACTTGTCCACAGTCACACAACAAGTAAGTGTTGGAGCTAGGATTTGAATCCAGATCTCTTGACTCCCAGTAGTAGACTCTATGCTATATCACATTTCTCGTATACTTGGTTTTGATTTTTTCATAAGTTTATACTCTACCTCTCCTTTTCTGTGTAAAGGCATTCACAGAGAGATCTCAAATGGATGCCTGAAGAAAAAGCACCCATGATTCCTATGTTGGAACTCAGTCAGATAACAGATGGCCATTTATCTCCACATGGAAACCTCTTTCCTCTGTTGACCCTATCCAGTTATGGATAGTTTAATTAGAAGCAAGTGTTGACCTAGAAGGTAAAGAGGCTAAGTACTAACAAATGATCAGCAGGGAGCCCCTTCATTCTACCCCACCTCTCTAAAATTCAAGCTAACTTTAATTGTGCCCTCACTGCTACTTAGCAGCTCTTTTATTTACATCTTTTTGGTTCTCCCCATTATACTTGCCATTACAATTGTTTGGAATCTTTTCCAAAGCCCAGTTATGGAAGATGACCTTTGCACCTGCTTTACTGAGCTCAAGACCACCCAACAAGAATTTCCATATCTACTCCATATCAAAATATCTTTTTCCCTTCAAAATATCTTTTTCTATGAACATCTTTTATTTTTCCTTTCAATTTTTTTTCCCCTAAGGTTAATTTCAAAACCCATGTTCCCAGACTTATTTCCCATGATTCCCAAGATGTTATTCTCTCCATTAACTCACTTGTCACTAAAATTTTCAGTCTCTCCCATTTTTCTCTGACCTGCCTAAAACTATGGCCAGGCCTTACAATTTTTTTTTTGGAAGGGGGAACCCAACCACAGAACTTTGCAGCTTGCTACTGCCTCCCTCAAACTCTCTTTCCTTTCTTGACCAAGCAGTCTATACTACCTCCTTTTCCTCATCAGCCATTTTCTACTTAACCTCCTGTAATTAAATTTCCAGGCTTACATTCTACACGATTATACTAAAGGTCTGCAGTTCCCTTTTAATCAAGACATTCTTTTTCTCAGTTTTCCCCCAGTCTTTGTTCTCCTTGTTTTTATCACTTCTTTTCTGAAGTATTAGTCCCATAACTTACCTCCCTTTCTGCTAGCTTTTCTTCCCTACAATTGATCCTACACATTCCTGCTAAGTCAATCTTCTGCAGACATCCCTGTGATCATTCCCCTTACTCAAAAACGTTAAGCCTCTCATAACATTGATCTCCAAAATGGGAGTCAGCTAGGGGTATTTTGGGTTTTGAAAGTTATAGGGATGGTGATTGGAGGCATAGGAGAGTAGATTGATGGACTATTTCTAGGAGTATTGACAATATTGATTTGATTATGGTTACAGAACTGGAAAATGGGAGAGGGGAGGGCAAGATACATTGATTCATGGTTGCAGGGTAGCCAATAAAAAGACAGTTGGGAAGTTAACTGAAACATGGCTAGAGTAGCTGATCTGATAGCGTGAAAGTCACAATTTGGAGCCTGAGTGTGGGGAATTGGGGGGAGGAAGTCCAGGACAGGAATTGTAAAGGAAAAATGATGAAGTCCTCAATGCGGGTAGCTATTTGGAATAAAGCTAAACGTATAACAAATGCTCAATAAATACATAGGGAATAATTATGTAGTCTCTATGAAAGAGACTAAGCTGGAGAATGATCTATTTATAGTCTCTCTTCTCTTGAGCGAATCCAACATAATATATAACTACAGGAACAATACTGGATAAGAGGAATTAGTTATAGCATAGAGTAGAGACTGCAGTGTGGGGAAGGGAGGAGGACTTGTAGGAAAGATGGCATATGTTCAGGAAATTGGATAGTTCTAAGGACTTTTCAAATGAATGAAACTTGGCTATAGATATACCATAGAACATCTTTCTTGACTTTAATTGTGTATTTATTAGCTTGTTTTTAATGGTGCAAAAAATATAAAATGCTCCCTTTTTTTTTAAAGAGTAAGAAGCCACTTTTGCTTCTTTGTGGAAGTGGTAGATTATGAGTATGGCACATGTCTGTACTGTCAGATTTGATTAACATGCTGGCAGAAATGTTCCAGGGTGAGAAGGCAACTGCGTCATTTGGTCATTATGTATTCACAAGAAGACTTCTCAGGAAACATGGTGGGTACTGATTGGGAGAAAAGACTTAAGTGGTTTCAGAAGCTACTAGGAAGAGTATTTCCTTAAACAACATATTCTTAAAGTTGTTAGGTTGAGGGTTTCTATTTGAGAAGGCATAGCCTTTGTTTTGTCAGCTATGGGCTAAATACTATTTCCAGATATATGGAAGGAAATGCAAATGATATAGCATCCCTTGTGCCATTTTAAAAGCTGGAAGCAAATATGAGAGAACACAGGAGAGAACCTTTGATTAGAAAAGTAAAAGGAACAACTCATTTTATTTCCTATATTCACTTCTACCCCTAGTTGCATTTCATAATTCCCCTGTCTTTACTATTACAAGTTTGGGGAGTAGTTTTCTAATCTATTTAAATGTTCCACACCCAAATCACAAGGATACAGTGAAACAAAATCTTAGCTGGTTTCATGTTAGCAGAATCTTATCGGTTGGTAGTTGGTACTATAATGACAATCCTAGCATGAATATATATGTGACCACACACAAATTACTTAATCTTTCTGAGCTGTAATTTACTCTCTCTCTCTCTCTCTCTCTCTCTCTCTGTCTTTGTCTCGCTGTCTCTGTCTCTCTGTCTCTCTCTCTGTCTCTTTGTCTCTCTGTCTCTCTCTCTCTCTCTTTATGTCTCACACACACACAGAATATCTTGAAAGCAAAGACTATTTCATTTTTCTTCTTGGTATCTCTAGCTCCTATCACAGTACCTGGTAGTTAGCAATAAATATATGAAAACTTATTAACATTTTAAAATTACTTATTGATTGAGTGATTGAATAATATCTGTAGCACCTACTTCAGAGAACTGCTGTGAGGCTCAAATGAGATACATGCAAAATCACTTTGTAAGCATTAAAAGCACTATATAAATGTATTTGGAGAGTTATTCTTTAAATTATTCTATCTGAAAAGAAATTTCATTTTATGAGACATTGGAACCTTGTTGACATGCAAAACTGGGGCCGCTGACATGGGGTCAGTGTCATGGGTCTAGATTTTAGATAAGGCCACAACTTTTACATCATTCCTCTAGTACTTAAACACTACTGACTCCCTGATACCTCTAGGAGTAAATTTAAAGCCCTTTCCAACCTTACTCCAACTTCTTTTTCTAACTTTACACTTTACAATTCTTATAGTTTTAAACTGAGATTATAAGCTCCTTGAGGGCAGGAACTATCTTCCTTTTTTATTAATTATGTCCCCAATGCTTAGCATAGTGTCTGGCACATAGTAGGCCCTTAATTAATGTTGATTGATTGAATTAATTCCTTCCATGTACTGTACTGTACAGTCCAGTCCAAATGGCATTCTTACTGTTTTTCTCATACATGAGACTTCATTTCCCATCTCCATGCCTTATATTTCCCATACCTGAAATGAACTCCCTTCCTCTCCAACCTCTTAGAATATCTGGTTTCTTTTAGGAGTCATCTGGTTTTATCTTCCCTCTCTGCTATCATCTTCAATTCTTCCTCCTCACCAAAACCTACTTTGTATCCATTTGGTGTATATCTACGTACAAACATCATCTATATGTGTAGGGGAGTATATGTGTTGGGGGAACCCAACCACAGAACTTTGCAGCTTGCTACTGCCTCCCTCAAACTTTCTTTCCTTTCTTGACCAAGCAGTCTATACTACCTCCTTTTCCTCATCAGCCATTTTCTACTTAACCTCCAGTAGTTAAATTTCCAGGCTTACATTCTACATGATTATACTAAAGGTCTACAGTCCCCTTTTAATCAAGACATTCTTTTTCTCGGTTTTCCTTTGGAGAGTTATTCTTTAAATTATTCTATCTGAAAAGAAATTTCATTTTATGAGATATTGGAACCTTGCTGACATGCAAAACTGGGGCCACTGACATCCAGGTTCCAGTGTGTTTCTGTCAGTGCATCATTGGAGTTTCATGAATGAGTGGGCAAGAAAAGTGATCCCATCTGCTCAGTAACAACTTTTTGTCATTACCAAATGACATTTGTTTCAACTTTAGGGTAGTAATCATATTTATCACCCACCCAAATTGAACAAACCGTACACAAATCATCAAACTCATAACAGTTTATAAAGTGATCACCAGGTGCTCTCCAGGTTCCATTTTCTATTGCTGAGTGATGGTATTAGATTTGTTTTTATTTTTCCTCATTCAGTTAAGGGCTTTAGACAATTCAGCTGAGCTTTTCAGAGTATTGATATTCTCAGAGGTTGTGTAGTGATATAATCAAGCCTAATTGCTTGCACAGGCTAAAAACTAGGGATTTTTCTATTAAGTTTGTAAATAGTTGTTCTCAATCTTTAGCCTCCAGGGTTTTATTCATGTGGATGAAGTTTCCTTTAATTTTTCCAGGGGTTCCACTTAGCATCAAAGAAATGTGCAATTTCATCATATTTATAAACATCCATATAAAAGCACATACTATAATGGAGTGCAAAGCAATGATGTATAAGGAGGAAACTTCAAAAATGAACCAGGGGAGCCTGTCTGATGAACCACAAGAAGCTGACGTTGGGGAGGGGCGGGCTCCGGGGGCGGCGGCGGCGTCTGACGAGGGGGAGGAGGAAGCGGCGACGGCGGCGGTTGACCCGGCTCCCGGGCCGGTCCCAGCGCTGCCCTCCCCTGGCCCTCCAGGAGCCGGGGCGCCCCGGCGTCTATGGAAGTGATGGACGGTCCCCTCAACCTGGCTCATCAGCAGAGCAGGAAAGCAGACCGGTCACTGGCTGCAGGCAAATACGAAGAGGCCATTTTGTGTCACCAGAAGGCGGCCGCATATCTTTCTGAAGCCATGAAACTGACACAGTCTGAGCAGGCTCAGTTATCACTGGAATTACAAAGGGATAGCCACATGAAACAACTCTTACTTATTCAGGAGAGGCGGAAAAGGGCAAAGCGGGAGGAAAGGTGGAAAGCCCAGCAGATTCCTGACGGAACGCCTCCTCTCCTGATGTCCAGCAGGCCGCTGGCCGAGGATGGGTCTGAGGGCCTCAGTGTGCCCAAGTCTCAGCAGTCTAGTCCTGCCACAGTGCCAGCAGTCCTTGACAGGGACCCAGACACTCTTCCTTTTCTTCTTCAGAAGAGAAAAGACCCAACAGAGCCGTGTCCCGGCAGCAAAGTCCCCAAAGATGACAAAACAACGATAGAAGAGCAGGCGACCAAGATCGCTGACCTAAAGCGACATGTGGAGTTTCTTGTGGCTGACAACGAAAGGTTGAGGAGAGAAAACAAGCAGCTCCGCGCTGAGAAGGCCAGGCTCCAGAAGACTCCTCTCGAAAAGGAATTGGATGTAGATGCTGACTTTGTAGAAACATCTGAACTATGGAGCCTGCCTCCCCCTGCAGAGACTGCTTCAGCCTCTTCTCCCTGGCAGGAGTTTCCAACCGATACAGGGAAAGCCAAGGACATTCCCATCCCCAACCTTCCTTCCTTGGACTTTCCGTCCCCAGAGCTTCCGCTTCTGGAGCTCTCTGAAGATATTCTGAAAGGACTTATGAACAGTTAAATGGAAGGTCACAAGGGGCTAAACTGGTGGTGGTAAGGGAGAGGAAATCATACAGTGAAAACAGCAAAAAGGGAAAACCGCGAGGCTCAGGACGGTCCGGTCCAGGTGGAGGCTCACCGGATGGACCAGTGTGGGAGAAGAGGCCTGGCCACGTGGTAGAGAACGGTCACTGTGAAGTACCCAGCACAGCCTTGCAATTGGCCGGGGCTGAGGAAGCTGGAGGTTGGAGACGCTAACCTCTCAAGGGTCTCTCTCCCGATTCAAACCAAATGGCGACCCGGAATCACTTTCTTCCAAGCAGCAGTTATTTTCCTTCTCTTAACTTCAGGGTTATGCTATAGGTAATAATTAATCTATAATGCCATAAAGGATAATGCAAAATCGAATTAATACAGGAGCCAAGGGTGGCCTTGTATTGGAAAGATGCTTTCTCTCATGCATTGACTGCATGCAATTTGTTATGCACAATTTATCAATTCTAATTAGGCATGTCAGTTACACGCCTTCCTAGATGGTCCCACATGTGCCACACTTTGCACTACTCCTAACATGATGATAACCTCAAGACTGTCAGGAGAAATGTTTAAATTTCCACTTTATGAAAAAAGGAACCAAATTATTAGTTCTGCTTTTTTTAAAAAAAGTATCAGTTTACATAATTAATCAGGGTGCATCATAAGTTTTAACTTTCTGTTTGCTGTATTAAAATGTTATGCATCATTTAAAAAATAACCAAGGAATTGCCCTTTTTTTTTGAATGGTGCATGAATGGAAGTAATGCTAGTTGGCAGTATTTGATTGCAAGAAATCAATAAAATAATTGTGTTTTATTGAAAAAGAAGAAGAATAAGCTGACGTTGGATTCTCTCCATTCCCTCCAGCTTTTTCAGGGGTTCACATTCAGCATGGTGTTCAAGTGGGGGTGGGATTAAATGATCTCTAAGGCCCTTTCTGGCTTCAGATCTGTGATCACCCCATGAGAGCTACAGAAAGACAGACTAATTTCAGAATCGTGCTCTGCTACAATGACTGAAGCCGTTTTTAGGAACATCAGGAAGTAAAGAGGAGCCATGGAATGGGGACGAAATGAAGGAGAAATGATCACTGAGGGAAGGGAGGGTGGACAGAAGAAATAAGTACAGCAAGAGCAAGGAACCTCATACCAATTTTTGGTCCCTTGAAACCTATTTTTTCAAAGGAAAATTAAAAAAAAAATCCCAACACCTCAGAGAACCAAAAATTGGAATGGGGACCTTGGGGAAGTCTTACTCTGATGCTTCATCATGGTCTGGAGACCCTTTGTTTTTGAAGGCTTTGCTGACACAGTGAACATTTTGGTAGTCCTTACCAAAGTAAATAAGGGTTAAAATAGACCACAGCATAGTGTAGTAAATAGAGAGCTAATCTGGGAGTCAGGAAGACCTGGTTCAAATCCCACTTCAAATGGTATTTTTTTTTTTAATTTACTAACTCTTTGACCAAAGGCAAGTCACTTGATCTCTTAGCCCTAGTTTGTTCCTGTAAATTAGTAGTGATAATAAATGTAGTGCCTAAGTCACAGGGTCCTCACTGGTAACATATATACATTTACATAGATACATATATACAGGTATATATGTATCTTTAGACTTATGTGGTCTGTCCTGACTTTTCCAGATTTTTGTGCCTTCTCCCTCCTCAAGTTACATTGCTATATGTTTATGCATATGCATATGTATATGTGTGTCTCACACACACACACACACACACACACTAAGAGAGAGAGACAGAGAGAGAGAAGTGAGGGCACTTTATAGGCCTGAGGCAGCAAGGTAGCCTAGTGGTCCTGCAGTCAGGAAGACCTGAGCCCAAATCTAGCCTCAGGCACTAGTTGTTTGACCCTGGGCAAGTCACTTATTGTCTGCTTCAGTTCTTTTAGCAGTAAAATGGGAATAATAATAGCACCTACTTCACAGGGTTGTGAAGATTAAATGGTGTAATATTTGCACAATGACTAGCACATAGTAGGTGCCTACTAAATGTTTATGTCCCCCACCACCATAGAAATGTCAGTTGTTTTCAACTACAGGGACTCTCTTGGCTAAGCATTATAAGGCTGACTGACCTCTAGTAGAAATAACTCTTGTAGACCATCTGACAAGACATGGAAGACGGTAGTGATCTCTTGTCACTGAACACACATCCACAATGGTATTATTTTAGGTCAATATCCATAAGAAAAAGTTTTAATAAAAAAAATGAAAACACTTTCATATAACTGAATGGGTCAACTAGGAGAATAGTAAGGTAAATGAAAACAAAATTAAAAGTTTTTATTTAGAATTCTCATCAGTGTAGTGACTGATTCTGACTTCAGAGAACTGCCAATGAATCAATTAATTGTCTGTCTGCCTCAGTTTCCTCAACTGCAAAATGGGGATAATAATAGCAACTCCCTCTCAGGGTTGTGCAAATCAGGTGTGAGTTCTATAAAGCACTTAGCACAGTGCCTGGCACATAGGCATCTAAAAAGTTCCCTTCCCCCTTTCACCTCTCATGGTCATTAAGTATATACAGAATGAGGCTTGCATTTTCAGATATGGCTAGGCAATCTGTGGACTAGTTTTGCTTCATTCTACTTCATCATTACAAGGGAGGTTTCAGTGGGGTCAAAGATTGGAAGAGAGTCGTTGGGAAGTGATAGCAATTTTTAAAATATCAATATAAAATTTCCAAAAATTGGAAGGAAAACTTAAGAAATGAAGTGCTACTAATTTATCACCTATATATGTCTAATACTGGCCTTAAGAATGTTAAGAATATTTTATATACTCTGTGTCTACATAATACCAAACAGATAGGGAAGGAACTGGATGATGAATTCATCCATATAAGGAACTCCTGAATAAGGAAGCTGCCTCCATGAATGCCGGCCAGCAGTACACATCCCAAATTACCTAGAAAGCCAATGAAAAATCTAAACTATTATTTAGCTCTCTTTTCTATAGTATGCTAAGCACTGGCAGATAGTCTGATAATGAGAAAATGAGTTGAGTTATGGAAAGTCTTTTCTTTTTGAAACCATTAAGGCACATCAAGAACTTTAAATAAAAGGAACTTGACTAAGTTTAACTAAGTTTTCTATCAGAAAGAAGTTGAGGAAGCTGATTAATATTTCTGATTTATGCCAAACATCCCTTTCTGAGAGCAAAGTATTTTCTGCTGCCATGAAGCAAATGGAAAAACAGGGGAAAGAATACAGAATGTAAAAGGGAAAGAGCTCAGTCAATGCAATCTAGAGTTTAATGGAATTTTACCAGGAAATAAATTTGATATTGTAAGCTAGGCCAATATGAGATGAGTCATCAGATACATATATTGTACAATTCCCTTTATTATTTTAAGAAAATACTTTCTACCTCCTCTTTCCCAGCCCTTCTACCACCAGTCTGGACAGTTCTCATTTTTTTATTTATAAAGGTTTAAAATCATGATAGCCCTATCCCATTTGTTTGCATATATTCACTAGGTTCCTTACTCCTCTTTCTTAATTATATGACTCCCTGCTCAGAAATCTTCAGAAACCCCCTATTGCCTTTAGGAGTAAATTGATCATTCTCATGTATTAAGACCTCTACAATCTAGATCCATCCCATTTACCATTCATATTACTCTTCTTAATCTCATTCCAGCCCAGCTGTTCTACTGGCAGTTCCCCATGCTCAATAATCCATTTGCTGTCTCCATCCCCATTTCTTAGAGTTTTTAGCTCCCCCCAATACTGAGATTATGTGAACCTGACTTCTCCAGATTTTAGTACCTTTTCCCTCCTCCAGTTATATTGTCTTTATTTTTCTCTGTAGATGTGTGAAGCTCCTTGAGGTCAAGGATGGCGTGTGTGTGTGGGGGGGGGGGAGGTTAATGAGGGTTTGTGTGTGTGTGTGTGTGTGTATTTTCCCCCAATTATGTGTTAAAACCATTTTAAAACATTTGTTTATTTTTTTAAAGTATGAGTTCCAAATTTTAGCTCCCCCTCTCTTTGAGATGGTAAGCAGCCAAATATAGGTTATATATGTCCAATCATGTAAAACATTTCCATGTTAGTAATTTTGTACTCGGATAAAAGAAAAAAACGAAAGAAAAATATTCAAACAATATCAGTTCATTCTCTGGAGACAGATAGTATGCTTCATCATTAGACCTTTGGGATTGTCTTGGATCATTGTATTGTTGAGAATAGCTAAGTCATTCACTGTTCTACATCGTACAATATTGCTGTTACTATGTACAATGTTCTCCTGGTTCTGTTCATTTTGCATCAGTTCATGTAAGTCTTTCCATGTTTTTTTCTGAAATCATCCTGTCTTGTCATTTCTTATAGTACAATAATATTCCATTTCAATCATATACCATAACTCATTCAGCCATTTCCCAGTTGATTGGGCATCAACGATTGTTTTGATGTTAGAATCCCCAGTGTCTTTCATATAACAGATGCTTAATTATTTAATTGAACTGGTCTTTGAGAACTCATGCATGACTTGGCTTCAGTTGACCGCCTGTATAAAGATGAACACTAGCTTCACTAGCTCTTGTCTGGATTCCAATCCTATATTTCTTCTTGTTGTGAAACATCACTGGGGTGTCCCCTCAGACACTTAAAGATGATCAAGAGAATGCTCACTTTCTTATCTATTGTTCCTGCTTTCCTGCAGTTATTGCCACTTGTATGTTTTCGCTATATGATACTTGAACTATCCTAGAAGACATTCATGTATTTATTTCTGGGGAGGAATGGTGGAAACTGGCACCATTGCTGAACTATGAATCCTTTAGTTTTACCATATAGGGCAGCATGAATTTCTCGAAATCTCGTGCCCTGGATGAGATACCCATTTGACTGAAACAGTAGGAATTTAATTTACTGGACCAAGTGAGTCTGAGCCTTCTAGTTTTCCTTGGATCCATCTTTAAATCTTCTTTCTCCTTTCAGCTTCATGTAATGTGAGGCTTGGTGATTATTTCTTTATTCTATTTCTCAAGGCCCCACCATCCAATACCTATTCTCTTCTATGTGCTTAACCACCAGTCTCATCCTGGTACTAATCATCTATGTGCCTTAACCATCTTCCCTGCTCCATGCTAATTCTTCAGAGACACACATATAATAGCAATGAATATTCTTCATACAATTCCCTAATAATTTTGGAAGATTTTGAAAGGGAGAAATGTTCCTTCCACTAATTAATCAACTCCACACATGCCCCTACTCCCACTATCCCAGCAAAAGTGAAGAGTGGAAGCTTTTAAAGTCCATTTGTCTAATTTAGTTACTTTGATGGAATGTTCAGAAGAGTTGAAGTTATACTCCATCAGAGCTGCCTTAATTAAGTCATCGCCTGTATGCTGACTCATCACCGTGTGCCTGACCAACCGCAGACAACTGAATGTGCTTTGAAATCACCCATCTTAACAGACAAGGTTATTTATCCCCCCAACACCCTAAATCACTTTAGTATTGCCAAGAGTGGAATCTGGATGAAGCCTAACAAGGGCCATCTGGAAGAATGAGTCACATGGAGTGCCTTGTGCAATATGTTGGTTATGCCTGCTGTTATTGGTACTGCTCAGGGACAGAACCATGGGGGAGGAATGGGTTTCCCATAAGCAAGAAAAATGAGCTCCCTTTTCCATAGCAAAATCAATAGAGAGAACAGAGGAACTTTCAAATTTATTTATTTATCCATTCAATTATTTTTGTTTGGGAAGATTGAGGGTGAGGGGTGATACATAAGGATTGGAATTGTGGTAAGACCATCCACTCCCTGTACCAACTTTTGGTGCCTTGAAATCTATTTTCCAAAGAAAAAATAACACCTCAAGGAGCCAAAAGTGGGATAGGGAAGCCTCCACAGAAGTCCTACTCCAGTACCCTATCATGGAAGCCATCAGTTTTTTGCAAATTTTGGTTGGTCCTACCAAGGGAATGGGCTTGAAAGTAGAAGGCAGCATGGTGATGTGGATAGAGGGCTGGGCTAAAAGTCAGGAAAACTTGTGTTCAAATCTCTCCTCTAGTACTTAATGATTTCAATCCTAGCAAATCATTTAACATCTCTGAGTTGCAATTTCTACCTCTAAAAAGTGGGATGATGGTAACTGTAGTGCCTAGATCATAAGGTCCTCAAAAGTAATGTAGAAAAGATGCTTTAGAAACTGGAAATCACCAAGGAAATTTCAGTTATTTTCAAGTACAGGAATTCTCTCTCCTAGCTAACTCTGGAGCAATTTGTCATTACAAGATTGACCTCTGGCACAAAGAACTCTTGCAGGCCATCTGATGAGGCATGAAAAGGTAGTAATCTCTCTCACTGAGCTTATGCCTATATTGATGAAATCACGAATTCTTTAAAATTTTAAAGAGATCTCAGTAAGATGTGCAGTGCTCAAGCTAAGCATCAAGGTTTTATGTTACCAACCAGGGATTGATCAAGGAAGGCTTTGTGGTGAAGGTGACATTTGAATTAGACTTTAAAAGGATAGCTGTGCAATGGAATATTGCCATGACATAAAAAATGCAAATATGAAGAAAAAAAAGAAATGTGAAGACATACATAAAATTACCCAAAAGGAGGGTCAGCAGAACAAATATATATAGCAACTAAGACTATATTTTTAAATAAATACATACTATACTATACAGATTTTTAAAAGTACATAAAGCAAAGAAAATATTAGATTTTAATTTTTATTATTTTTATACATTTTAAAAATATGCTATTATTTTTAAATGTAAGTAGTTCAGATTGGATATTTAATTTGGCATTCAACTTCAGTTTCTGTAGATTTTTTGAGTTATTAAATTTATAAGAAGATTATTATTTTTTTAAAATAAAATCAGTCAGCAAATATTAAGTACTTATTATATGCCAGACTCTAAACTAAGCACTCGGGATGTGAAGAAAAACAAAAAACCATGCTTCCTGTCCTCAAAGAGCTCACTTTCTCATGGAGAAGACAACAGGAAAACAACCATATACATTTAAGAAATAAACAGAGTAATATGGGAGGGGATCTAGGAAGGGCATTAGTGATAGGAGGTCCTAGGAAAGGCCCCTGGAAGAATGTGGGATTTGAACTGAGACTTTAAGGAAGCCATTTTAAAACACTTTTTAAAGTTGATTTTAAGCACAGGATCCCAAACCAAGGTCCTAGCAGTATCAAAGATAAAACAAAAAAACTATATATATATATATTCTTCTTCTGGTTGTTAATAAGGAAGATGTGTAAATGTTGGGAATAGGGATAGGACCTGGGATTTCATTCATGTTGAGAACTCTTAGAAGAAAGCTCTCTCCCAATGGAGGTAGGCAGCTTCTCTGTAACAGTCTTAGAGAATTGTTTGGGGCACTCAGAGCTTAAGTGACTTGCTCAGGGTCACACAGTCAATCTAAGTCTGAGGCAATACTTGAATCCAAGTCTTGGCTCCAAGACCAGATCTCTAGACACTTCTCTATGCTACCTGTCATGTACATCTTACCATGTCCAAGTTTTTCAAAACATAATTCGTTTAGTTGTCTTGATTACATTTTTGTTTTAATATTACTGAGTTTTAGATTCAGTATAACCCTGAAATGGGATCACAAGGAATTAAATGCATCTGAACAACAGCAGCAAAAATTTCACATGTGAAACTGCTGAATATAACCATATTCAATTAATAAGTATCACTGATAAAGAAGCATTATTATTAGAAAAAAATGAATCTGTTGTATTCTTCTGAGCTGTTTTGGGGGGAGGGGTGCTGTTTGGATTTTTAAATCTCCTTTGAATTGAGAAAGCAAAACAAAACTTGGAGACATTTATTCACCAAGAGCTTTGTAGTGTGCCTTGCTTAATATATAAATGTTCCAGAAATATTTGTTGATTGAATTTAGTTTGTACTGACCTATTGGAATTAGAATATTTTATCTGTTTATAATCTCTCTTTTCATTTAAAAAAACATTCTAACTTATAAGAGATTCACTATTAGTGGTTTGTTACCTTAATTCTAATATTTCTGTTGTGGCCTACCCTCATACATGTGCAGTAGAAAAAATGGCAACATCAAGTGAGATTCACTTAATACCCACTGTGTGCTGATTGTTAGGGAAACAAAGGAAAAAAATGGAACAAATAGCTTCTGCCCTCTGCATAATTGGGTAAAACATTTTCCCCCCAAATTTTACATGGCTGAAAAAATATATCTATCATATAGCAAATCCATTAAAATCAAATCTCTAGTTTATCCTGGCCCACAACATGAAACTATGATTTTTCAGTTATTAATTAGACTTATTTAATAAAGAAAATGGACAGGTTATTTTTAATTTTCATGATTGTAAACTAGATATGTTGTCCATAATAACTTGTTATATTTTTTTTATGTGTCCCGATTAGAGCAAAATATTTTCCATGTTTCTACTTTCTTCCTTCTAAAATTTCTGATTTGTCTATCTTTTAGCTGTTGTATACACCATGCCTCTCTTCCCCTTCACATCTCAGTACTGGAAGTTTTGTTATGAAATTATCTCTTTTAGAGATTTTAGAGAAATTATCCTTTTTAGAATTCAGCATAACCAGACTGTAGGAAGAGTGGAACATTTCCCTCCTAGTATAGACAATAAGTTCTCTTTTCCCAGAGCAGAATTCCAAGAGAAAAGTAGATAAAAAAAAGTATCATTTGATTTTAGAACTAAAAGGGACCTTTAAAGAAGAGAAAGTCACCTAACTCAACCACCTTATTTCAAGGATTGGGAGACCATCATCTCCAGTGGTATGGAATGACTTACCCAGTCCTAATGGAGAGGTAAAGCTCAGAATGTGACAGACATGTTTTTGGATGTGACCAATGACAGTAATTTGTTTTGCTTGACTATACCTATCTACTACAAAGGTTTTGCTTTTGTTTTTTCAATCAAAGGAGAGAGATGAGAGCAAAACAAAAAAAAAATAGATTTTTGCTAACAGTAAAAATTAAATTAAAAAAAAGTGTAAGTGACTTGCTCAGTTTCACACTCTTGGCAAATAGCTAAGCCAGGAGTCAAATCTAGGTTCCCTGACTGAATCCCTTTTTTTTTTTTATTTTCTTTCCCTAATGCACCACCCTGTTCTTATCTCCTCATTGCTTTTCCTGATTTCTGAATGATCTTCATCTCTATAAAATTTAGATCTCAATTTCACAGGAAAAGGATTGAGACACCCTATTCCCGCTCAACTATTAACCCTTTCCCCCTACATCCTTTTCTTTCCTTCAACTCCTCTCAAAGAACTGATTATCTTGACTTTTAATAGAGTAATGACTGGAAATTGACTGGCTGTAGAGGCTGATCTTCTCTGTGTCAAATTAAATTTGACAGATAGAGCTACTAGAGTTGTTTTATGGGTTTGTTTGATGATGGATATCAAGTTTAATTACCTGTTCTTCATCTTAAAGTACTCACTAACCCAGACCTTTTCTCTGAAACTTACTTGGCTAATTACAGATTGATCCTTTGAATGCAGGCTCAAAGTTTAGTAGCCTAGAGGATAATTTCCTGAGGCAATATAATAAGGAAGTGTAATGGGAACTTTGGTGACTCAGAAAGATGATGTCTAGGGCTGATCCTTTGTGTGACTAAAGCTCTCTGCTGTAAACAGAAATGACTTATGTAGTACATTGGCCAATCACAGTGAGACCTCCCTGGCATGGATATTCAGAGTCTAAGCAGTGAAAACTTCACCTCATCAGAGAAAGAACCACCCTTCCACAGCCAGGAGATCAGTGACACCCTGTGTGTTCAAAACAAAGCATGGGGTTTCTGCCTGGTCACCACTTTTGAAACCTTGGCTCCAAATGAATTCGTTTTGGCCTGGTTTCCTGTGGCATGAGATTTAAGCAATCAATTTGTCTTTAGGGTGGTATAAGAATATCTTGTTAATATATTTGGATTCTGTGAACTAATTTAAATCCAATTTGAAATTCAGGGCAAAAGGGGATAGGGGATAGCTTTGTTTCCAAAGAGCAAGAGGACAATGTATCTTCACAATCTTTGTTTAGATCTTTGCACAGATTCTTAAGACACATTGTTTCACTAGTTATTGTGTTTGTCTCCCAGCAAATCCTTGATTCCTTGGGTTTTTCTATAGTTCACAAGCATAAAGCTGGCTAACATATAAAGTCTAAAGTAGAACAATACTGCATTTTTGTATAAAAACCTTGAGGAAGATTTGTATCCCAAGGGCCTAGTATAGACTATAGCCTTTAATAAATGCTTGTTGAATGAATGAATGAATGGTAAGTAAAAATAGGAGAAATTTTTACATTCACTTTTCTCCTCCTCTTTGTTCAGTCTTTCTTTATGGCCTACAGCACTTCCTGCTTCAGACACTTTTGTGTGTCTTTGAAGTCTCTCATTCTCAGTTAACTTTTCTGTAAAATGGCACCTACCTTACAGAACTGTTGTGAGGGGGAAAAAATGTAAAATGCCATGTAAGTTGTTACTATTATTTTGAGACAGAAGGGTAATCTGGAAGAGGGGGAAGGGCCTAAACAATTTTCACTTTGTTTCTAAACAGTTTTAAAAACTGACTGATTTTAGGGGCTTTTATATGTGTTTTTAGAGACTTATTCCATAAACCCTATGCACTATCAGGCAGACAGCACAGTGATATTATGGCCCTCAGGGTGGGCCTTGCATATGTGTATCTGAGATCTATATGACTATATGATCGGATCAAAACCCTCCACCCCCCATGCAACATTTCTTGTATCATCTATTTTTTGAGTACATATGTATACAGAAAACAATTTTTTCAACTTCAAAATAGCATACACTTGGAAACACCTAGGCCATTTTGACACATCCTCAGTGCAGAGCTACATAAATGTTTATACTGTACATGACTTCCACTGGAGGGATGAGTGGGGTGGGTGAAGAAAGGATCTGACAGTTCATGATAAGAAACAATGCAAAAAAAAAATCCCTCCAGCTCTTAATGATATAACAAAAGCAATGTGTGCTATGACTATTGAATCATAGGAACAAATATGTAAACATCCATAAGTTAGAATATGTAAACAAATGGAGGCAAAGGTCTGGTGGAATTAAAAAATTCTTAACAAGAAAGCCAGCTGTTCTTTGTGGCAGAGAAACCACTATTTAGGACCATCAAAACAGCTTCCAGACTTGATTTACTGCCAAGTCAGACTGGTAATGCAAATGTCTGTATCGGAAGGCTCCAGGCTACTTCTTTGTGGAGTGTGGGTTGATTTTTTTCTTTTTTTTTTTTTTTAATCAGATGATTTTCAGGTGTTAGTTCCTCACACTCTTGTAGCAGGCTTTCACCTAACAATTTATGACTCCACAGTGATCAGAAAACCCTTTAGTGAAGTGAAAACCAGTCACCCAGCAGCCATGTCTTTTAAGAATGAATCAGCTCAGGGGCGGCCAGGTGGCTCAGCTAAGAGCACCGGCTCCAGTGTTGGGATGACCTGGGGATCAAATCTGGGCTCAGATACTTAGCACCACACCCAGAAATAACTGGTCATGTAACCTTGAGCAAGTTACTTAACCCCGATTGCTTAAAAAAAAAAAAAAAGAATGAATCAGCTCCTTGTTGACAGGAGCAAACTATGGCATTGGACCATTTAGGGATACGATTTCCATTACTGTTGTTAGGTATATAATAGACCTGGAGTCAGGAAGACTCATCTTTCTGAGTTCAAATTTACCCTCTGACACTTACTAACAATATGATCCTGGGCAAGTCACTGAACCCTGTTTGCCTCAGTTTCCTCATCTCTGAAATAATCTGGAGAAGGAAATGGCAAACCACTTCAGTATCTTTGCCAAGAAAACCCCAAATGGGGACACAAAGAGTTAGACATGACTAAAACAACTGAACACCACCACCAACATTAATGATGGTCTTTTATAAACTTCACACTTTGCATGGTTTTGCAAAGCTATAGATATCATTTTCTTAAGCTACATACAGTAATTCATAGAGTCCTGGCTGTAGAGATGGAATGGGGGTGGGGGGGGAGAGGGAGCAGTGCTTGGAGATCATCAATCTCAACCCTGTCATTTTACAGATGAAAAACTGGAACTGAAAAAGATTAAGTGGCTTGTCCAAGGCCACCAAGCTCATAGCTGTCTAAGGGGGGAGATGTGAACTCAGATTTTCTTGACTCACAAATTCCACGTACTATTTATTATACCACTTGGGGAAGTAGGTAGGGGAGTTAGCCTGCTTGAGTCTCTTTCTTTTCCTACAAACTCCTACCTTAATATAACTTGGAATCTCAAGGATATTTTGAACTTTTGGGTAGAGGGAGAGAGGGAGGAAAGGAGAAAGAGAGAGAGAAAGAGAGAGAGAGAGAGAGAGAGAGAGAGAGAGAGAGAGAGAGAGAGAGAGAGAACAGAAGTCTCACAAGTACTTGTTCTAACAAGATTATATACCAGCAACTATGCCAAAATTTGATAGATACTAATGTGAAGATTTGAAAAGGGGTGGGGTGATGGAGAGGAGAATAGTTTAGTTCCTTTTAACTTGCCTGAAATGCCTGGGATTAAAGGAGACAAAGTCAAGAGTGCATAATACTTTGCTGACACAGAGGGAGTCTTTTCTTGTCAATAAATATAAAAATGGTATGCATGAACCTGATTTCTTTTTTTTTTTTTAAGCAATTGGGGTTAAGTAACTTGCTCAAGGTTACATGGCCAGTTATTTCTGGGTGTGGTTCTAAGTATCAGAACCCGGATTTGATCCCCAGATCCTCCTGACACTGGGTCCAATGCTCTTACTCACTGTGCTACCTGGCCACCCCATGGACTTGATTTCTAATCCAATTAGATTTAAAGAAAAAATCAAAACAAGATTTTCCTAAATGTTCTTGAAATCATGAGCTACCTTAACATGTTGCTTTATTAAATGAAACTAAAGCCAACTGCAATTATATCCTGGTCATAAAAAGAACAAATTAAATGATTGTTATCGATAAAATTAAGTGAAGTATCATCCCACTCTCAACAATAGCATTTGACTTTTGTCGCTTTTTTACTCTTAAGTGGACAGATTTGATAGATTTTGACCAAAACTGGTTCATTTGTAAGAATGTAGATTAATATGCACCATAAACTCAATTCAAGGATGGAAATATTCAAAGGGAGGAAGGAGAGAGCTTTTATACTTTTTAATGGATTTCACAGTAGTCTGGCCTAAAAAGCAATGCAGAAAGCCATCACTGCAATGCTTATAAGGTGTGAAGTATATACAACTGTCAGTCAAGAAATACTCAAATGGTCAGTTGGCTATCAAGAGCCTGTTAAAAGCTATGGAAAATGTTAGAGAAGACCAAATCTTGGCATGGTGACTTTCCAATAAATCAAACAAACCAACAGAAGGAACTGAAAAACAAAGGATGTAAGGCATAGTTGTTTGTAAAAGAGAAAGGCACTTCTAAGTATAAAATCTTAGCATAAGCCTTAGAGAGAAAATAATACTAAGGCTTATCTTGTCACAAGAAAGGAACATTTCTAGGATAAACTTCAGACAAGCTTTTCACAAATTGAACCTATTTGCCAATATCTTTGTAAGGAAATCCTGCAAATTGGTAACCTGAATTTTTCCTGATAATTATCTAGCCTCACTTGAGCCAGAGAACTTGTTTTTCAGATTGCTATTTTTTTCCCCACTCAGGAAACCTATCTCTGCCATCTGAACTATTCTTTGGAACTCAGCGGTGTCATTCTGTTCAACATCAGAATTTCTAGATTTAAAATTGTTTGCTTGCTTACTTTCTCATTTAAATAATTTGAGAGAGCTTTCCAGGGATGCTAGTACTAATTGAATTAAAAGGGTTTGGGTGACAATCTATTAAATTACTTGGAATCTGTGTTCTCTTCTAAAATCCTATAAATAAGAAGAAAAGGAGATCCAGAGTATAGTATGCAAAATACAAAAGAAAATACTCTGATATTCCATAATATGATAATAAAACGCAGGCTAGAAATAAATAACAATCCTTGTTTAGATTCTTCATTGACCAGATAGATTTCTGCAAGTCTCAGGTTTGGAGAATAAGAAAAAGATAGCCTTTTTTTTTTAAACTCCAGGAAAGTTGAGAGGTGAGGTCAGATTTACTCAGATTATATATGACAGACAACTGCCTAGATGTTGTGATTTGAGAGGTACTAAGAGGGTGCTTTGTTGTTTTTGTTTTTCATTTTTATTTTCATTTCCAAATTTTCTCCTTTCTTCCTCTTCCCCCCATCCATTGAGAAGGCAAGGAATACAATACCCATTGTACTCAGGAAGTCATGCAAAACATTGCCACATTCCACTTCTTTCTCCCCATTTCCACCCCCAGCCCCCCAAAAAGGAAAGAAAAGTAAAGAAAGAAAGAAAATTATGCTTCAGTATGTACTCACGGTGTATCAGTTCTCTCTCAGGAGATGGATAGAATTTTTCACTATGAATCCTTTGGAGTTTTGATGGGTCATTGTATTGATTAGAGTAGCTAAGTCTTTCACAGTTGATTATTGTTACAATATCACTGTTACAATGTACAGTGTTCTAGTTCTCACTTCATTTTGCATCAGTTCATATAAGTCTTCTTAGTTTTTTTCTGAAACCATTTTCTTCATTTCTTTCAGCACAATAGTATTCTGTCACAACCATATACCACAACTTGTTCAACTGTTCCCCAATTAATGGTCATTTTCTCAGTTGCTGCTTCTTTGTTGCCATAAAAAAGAACTGCTATAAATATATCTGTACACATAGATATCCTTTCATTTTTTCTTTTATCTCTTTGGGGGCACAGACCAGTATTGCTGGGTATTGCTGGATCAAAGTTTTATAGTCCTTTGGTTCCAAACTCTTCTCCAGAATGGCCAGACTAGTTCACAGCTCCACCAGCATTGTATTAGTATGCCTATTCTCCCCTATCTCTTAAGAGGGTACCTTTAAGAAATATTGCACCCGATATCAATGGATTTATCTGAAATTCCTAGCGCTAGAATCACTCCTTATAGATTAACTACTATCTACAGGAAGGCAATAATATATTCTGGAAAATTAACTGCCCCCCACTATTCCAAAGAAAAATCAGGGTCCAAGGAAACAATATATAAGTTGTCAAATTTCCCTGAAGAAGGCAAAGAAGATCAAAACAAAAACAGAGACCATCCAATTCTAACCTTGAATGCATTAGGAGTTTGTAAGAGGAGGTCCCTCAAAAGTAGGCGAGGCATTTAGCAGAGGGCAGCTTTATAGCTTTGCTTCCAAAGCCCCTGCAGAGAGCATTATAACTCCAACAGCCTTTCAGAGGGACAGAAGAGTGTATTCCACTGTATCAAGGTCTCCCAGCATGGTGCCTTGAACAACTGCAACAAGCATCAAATCAGGCACTTTTATAAAGCATTGTGTTAGGTGCTAGGGATAGAGAGACAGAAATGCCGCGACCCAATGGTAGACGAAGGGATGAATCATAGGCGCTAGCTATCTACCTCCAAGGCTCTGCCTTCAGAATTTGAAAGTTACCTGGGATTCATTCTTGTCCCTATGGCCTGCAGCTGGGGAGGAGATGGGTATGGATAGTTGTTTGCAGCTATTTTATACTTAAGTTTTCAGCATGTTTTCATATTGGCAATGATTGACTATTTCATATTTTGACTTCTCATCCTCCATTCAGTAATCTCACATGGGCTGATGAAAGTAAACATTATCTCCATTTTCACTTTGGTTTCCTGGAGGGGAAATGCTCCTTGCTTTGTTATAGAATTTATAACTAATTTAAACAATGGAAATTTTAGGCCACAGAGGAAAATATTTGTGAATAGACCATAGCTCCTCAAATGATTCCTCACTGGGGATCTATCTACTTTAGGTGAATAATAAACAGTCCCATATATTAGGGGAGAAAAGAGGAATTAAGAATGGCCAGGTTTTTTTTTTCTTTTTCACATTCCATACACCCTTTCTGTGCTCATTGTCACCAGCTTAACTTAAGGTTCTATTTCTTTTTGTTTAGACTATTGTGAGGTTTTCCAAAACAGATTCCTTATGATCTAACCTATCAATATACAGCCTCCAAAATATTCTTCCTAATTCACAGGTCAGAGCAAGTTGCTCCCCTGACTACAAAAACTTAAGTGGCTCCCTATTGCCAAAATAAAACATAAACTATGGTATGACTGTACCCTCTCTGTATAGCCATATTTTATGGTACTCTTCTACCAGGGCATGACATTATAACTAAACTTGATAAGACACTGTTGCCAGCTTTCATTTAGCTTTCTCCCCACTTTGAACACACATACCACCTCCTTATGCTTGGAATGTATCCCCAATCTTAATTCATCCCATTTTCATCCTTCTGTGAAACTCACCTCTGGGACTACTTCTCCTTAAAGTTGGTCCTGAAGTCCCCTCCCTCTTCCCATCCTTTAGGCTACCTCTGAATCAGTCATTTCTTAACTTAATAGTGTTCTGAAGAATTATATCTTTTTCCCCCCACAATAAATTACAGTACTTCGCATGTTGTAACACCTAATAAGTCTTTCTTAAATGGAGCTCACTTTAATTTAAAATAATTTCTATAAGTTTTGGTGAAATTGTTTATACAATCTTTACCTTCTGATTTTCAGTGAAATGTTCTTTAAATTTTTTTGTTTGTTTTGCTAGCCTGGTAAGAGCCCAGCAATCTTTTTTTTTTTTAATTTAAACTTTTCTCATCTGTAAGATGGGAAAGTCTTACAAGGACAGATATTCCAAGGAACATGATAAATGGACAGATAGAAGGATGGTGATGGATGATCATAGTGCTTATTTTTAATGCCTTTATCACCTTAATGCTTATACCATTGGTCTCATCAGCATCTATAAATACAAAGCACTTGCCCTTGGGATTTTATTTCTACATGTGGGAAAACAGTTATACAAAACATATTTCATAAAACATTTTCTGAAGACTAGAGCTTCATGAATGATTTCCAGCACTTAGCATGATACCTGGCACATGGACAGCCAGGGGTCTCCAGGCCACATGTGCCTCTCTAGGTTCTCAAGTGTGTCCCTTTGACGGAATTCAAAGTACAGTCTGCATTCAAAGGACCACAGTTGAGGACCTAAAGGACTACATGTGGCCTTGAGACCCCAGGTTCCTCACCCCTATGGTAGGCTTTTAATAAATGTCTATTGATTGCTTGCCTTTACTTGTATTTTTCCCTGGTGGTCCATAGTGATTTGTTGCAGAACATGATGTAATTTCCAGAGCTGTCCCATCAAAACTATCACCCCAAGTCTCGATATTTAAATTTCTGCCTAGTTTAAGTTAAACATGGACTTGAAATGGTGTGTGGCATTTCTTTCTTTTTCTCTTTTTTATCACAAAAATATGTCCCTGTGTACTATGGCAACAGAAGGAAAAAGTATAGCCTTTTGTTGTTTGAGAATTTAATTAGCACTGTGACTTAATAAGATTTGCATCAATTACCACCTTCATTCAATCCCCCAATTTTCACTCTCTTTGTTTATATAGAAAGGGGTGTAATGGACTAGCACTCAGCCATGGCAGACGGTTCAGAGTTGTCAGCACCTTAGAGAACACTTTGCTCCTGCAAGTTAATTGACTGTTTGAAGTGAGGTCTTGGTTTAAACCTTGACCATGTGGCATTTTACATGTGGATGTGCGTTCTATGGTAACTTGTGAAAGAGTTGACTGATTTTCATTAAATTTGGAACATTACTATTAGGCACAAAAAGATATTTTAAGTGTGTTTTACAGTTCAGCCTGTCATCTCTAAACCAAATGGAATTGGATAAAAGATTTCAAATGGGCATGTTGATAGTTTTTAACAGATTTCGGTGAAATTAAGGGTAAGGGCGGAGTGAGAACTGGAGACAGGCAGAATAAGCTGCCACTCTGGGTACAACATAGTGATCACAATGAGGGAGACTTTAAAATATTCTTTTCATAAATAGTGTATGGTAGGGCCACATGATTATGTTCTCCAGAGTACCTGTGTACTTATTTTATGCTAAGTCAGGTTCCATCTGTTAAATCAAGGGATCTAACGCTTAGATAGCACAGTAGGAGGAAGGGAGGGCAAAACCAAATTTTCAAACATAGGGACTAGGGAAACACAATGTTTAAACCTTGCCTAAAGCACAGAGTGGCCTTGTCCTGGCTCTCTGAGGAAGTTACAGAAACGTGAGCTTGCAATGAGTGAATTTCAGAATCCACAGAAACTAAAGCAATTATACCATGTTTTTCATTAACATAAATTTACATAGCTGACTGAAAGACAAGGTCTTTCTCCCTAAAAGAGATTGCTGGGCTCTTACCAGCAAGTGAAATAAAACAAAACAATAAAGAACACTAAATAGGGAATCAAAACGAGTTCTTTTTCCTTTATTTGGATTCGTTCAATTATCAAGTTTCTTCTAGACAATGAATTATATTTCAGTTAGGTAGAGCTATTTTTATAGGTAAGATGTACATATTTCCCTTAATTCATTCATTGATTTTTATCTACTGCATAGTGGGTAAAATGGCTTCACAAGACAAAATCTGAAGGGATCTTGCTACCCCTCAGGACCAAAGACATGACACTCATTTCTTTAGGGGAGGTATGCAACGTGGCACAATAGTATTATTAATAATAGTGCAGGGGCGGCTAGGTGGCGCAGTGAATAGAGCACCGACCCTGGAGTCAGGAGGACCAGAATTCAAATCCGGCCAATAATAATAGTACTTTCACTTAGTGCTACAAAGTATACAGAATGCATAGTGAAAATAGAAATAGGCCACTGAGAATCAGGAGATCTAGAAGAGATACTCTGGAGACTAGGCAGCACATAAAACTCTATGCACTATCCAGATGGGGGCAAATATTGGGCAGCTATAAAAAATTAAATTGAAAAGATTATTGGGGAGTCAAATGATGGAGGCTTTTGCAAGCCATGGAGAGGACTTAAGCATTCAAATCCTAGTTCCAACACTTATTGGCTGGCATTTAGATAACACTTTAAGGTTCACAAAGTGCTTTACAAATATTGTCTCATTTGATCTTTACAATCCTGAGAGGATAGGTATGATTATCCTCATCTTTCAAGATGAACTGAGACAGATAGGTTAAGTGACTTGCCTACGGTCACAAAACTGGTAAGTATCTGAGGCAGAATCTGAATGGGGGTCTTCCTGACTCCAGGTCCTGCACTCTATCCACTGTGCCACCCATCTGTCTTTTACACTTTGTAGCTTTATGACTCTTTGCAAGTCACTTAAAAGCATCACTTCACTAGTTTGTAAAATGGGAGGATTAGGCCATGTGATCTGTAAGGTCCCTTACAGTCATGTGTTTTATGAATCTGTGTTTCAGGAGGTTTGAGGGAGCCAGAGTCCTGGGTGATGTTCCAAACCTTCCCTGTTTGGAAATGAACTTTTAGCAAAACTTCCCTCTCTGAGTAGTGATTTCCTCTATTCTCCACCCCTCCTCAGTTTCTGATCTGTACTACCAACTAACTTTGTATGTCCTTAGGAAAATAGTTCCTATGGAGTTCAAAATCTTGATTCTATCTTAATTTAGGAAAGGTTGTCATCTAGGTAGCTTGCTCTGATAGCCTCTAGATACATTCAGAAGTGGCTCAGCATGACAAAGATTAGAAAACCTGCTGTCTCTTACTTCAATCTTAACTCCCTCTCAAAGTGCTCTGTACTTTCCAGTCCATCACTGGGGATCTTGAGGTTGAGAGGGCTGAACCTTCATTTCTTACCACATTGCTCCTCAGGGTTTATGGATTTGGGGAATTAGCTCAAGGCCTCTAAGCATTATAAGTTTGGGTCAATTCCTTCTGATATAAATTTAGGAAAGGGCACTGGACTTGGAATTAGAATGATTCAGTTAATTAATAAGCATTTATTAAGTACCTCCCGATACCAGGCACTGGGAGACAATAGGCAAAAAAATAAAGATACAGCCGCTAACATGCTACAGTGGGGAGGGGAGAGAACATGCATACATTGAAGGAGACAAAAAATATAATCACAAGATAATTTTCCAAAAGAGGAGAGAGGGGAAAGGAATACTCACTTTGGGGGTCAGGAAAGAACTCCTATAGGACGTAGCTCTTTGAAAGAGGCTAGGCAGTCTAAGAGATGGAAGTGAGGAAGGAATGAATACCTGTGGGTATGAGAACAGGTGTGGAGATGGAGATGGAAGGTCACATAGGAGGGACAGCAAGGAGGCCAGTTCTGTTGAACCATGCAATGTGTGTGAAGAGGATTAAGGCATAGTAGCAAGGAAAGAAAAGAATGTTGGGTGATTTGGGGGTGGTTGTGACTTCCCAAGTTCCTTTCCACTTCCTGGATTCTAGTCTCACACCTTTCCAACATCAGTGAGATGAGAGAGGAATGGAATATGGCAGTAAATTCTGTCTAAAGAATTCCAAAGTCGACCTGACCATCAACTTCTGTCAGGCTGATAAATTGTTACGTGCATTCCTTTGGGTAAGTGCAATGCTGCCTGGGTCCTCATCTACCAAGAAGTTGTTTTATGAACCCAGAAAAGTTGTTTTCTGTACTTAGTAAGGTTGCTAATAGATGAACACACCAGAAGAAAGGGTGCATTTTAGATACCTTCTAATGTAGATTTGTTGAGAAATGCAAACACATGCTAAGAAATACAGGTATTTTAATAGGTCATTAGTTTCTAACATGCTTGAATATGTTAAAGTATGAATAATAAGAATTAAATAGTAAATAGAGTGATATAATGGCCTTTATGACCCCCTCCCCCACACACACAATTATTTTTGAAGAGGCTGATCATAGAACAAAACAGAAGGGGTGTCAGAATCACGGATTATAGTAGCAGGAATGTTGGTTTTGGAGTTAGAAAATCTGGCATCATTTCCTCACTCTGCTGCTTATTTATTGCCTTTGTGTCTCTGGGCTTCAGTTTTCTCCATCTATAAAATGAAGGGGTTGGATTACAAGGCCCCTTCCAGCTCTAAAGTGCTGATCCTATGACTCCATTTGGAAGCTCATTTAAGTTTTTAAACCCATATTTAAATTCCTATAAAATAACTGAATTGCCCATTTACTGAGCCAAGGCTGAAGACATGTTCTGCTCAAAGAGACTGACTTCCAAAAGTTCTCTGAGCAATACCACCTGGGAATGTAGGATTTTTGATAAATAAAGGATCAAGGCAATGAATTGCCTACAATCAATAAAGGATACTTTTAATTTGCTGCATTGTAATCATTTTCAGGTAGCATGGTGAATAGAGTGCCCAAACTGGCCAGGAAGACCTGAGTTCAAATATGGCCTCAGACACTTACTAACTGCATGACCCTGGGCAAGTCACTTAACCCTGTTTGCCTCAGTTTCCTCATCTATAAAATGAGCTGGAGAAGGAAATGGCAAAGCACTCCAGTATCTTTCCCAAGAAGACCCCAAATGGGAGCCAAAGAGTCAGACATGACTGAAAAAAATGACTGAACAACAATATAGGTTGAATTGGAAAGAGAAGAAATTGAAGCTAAAGGGGACCGGTTCATAGTTTATTGTGTAGCTTTTGAGTTTATTTAATACAATATAGAGATGAGTTGCATTGTAATTATAGAAACAGAGAGGAAGCTACAATGCCAGGGGCAGATGTGGGGTTGGATTTGGGGAGTTAAAGTGAGAAGGGCATATGATCTATCTAAAAGACTTATATTTATTAATTTTCTTATTCACCACGACATCCCCATTTAAAAAATAGGAAGACAGATACTGAAATTATATGATTTAGAATCACAGAATTTTGTGTTGGAGAAACTTTAAAGGTCTTCTAGTTCCTTCCCAGTGCAAGGATCCCTTGTATAACAACCCTGTCAACTGACTTGATCAAGCTCAATCAAGAACAATTCATCTATTCTTTGAACAAATACTTATGGAATGGTTATGTCCTCTTTATATTCTTTGAGCTTCAGAAATAACAAATAAGATGCATAGTTTTTTAGCACAGTAGAAAAAATAAATTCTTTACACAAAAAAAACAAAATATTAGACAGAATATGAAAATGGAATGAGAGGTACAAAGGCCTGTGGGAAGGAGGAAGACAGAATGTCTGACTGATAGGCTCAGGATAATAAAGGTAGGCTTCGTGGAAGAAATAGCAATTAAACTGGGTCTTGAAGAAATGAGTTGGGAGAAAGAAGAAATCAGGATCAATTTCTTTTTTTTTTCAATATAGTTTACTTTGTTAAATATTTCCCAATTACACGGTTTTTTTAATGGTAGATTTAATTTTTTTTTTTTGTCTTTTTGGAGGGGGAAGGCAGGGGCAATAGGGGTTAAGTGACTGGCCCAAGGTCACATAGCTAGTGCTAAGCATCTGAGGTCAAATTTGAACTCAGGTCCTCTTGACTTCAGGGCTGGTGCTCTATTCACTGCACCACCTAGTTGCCCCCCCCCCCCAATTACATGTTAAAATGTTAACATCCATTTTTAAGAATTTTTGAGTTTCAAATTCTCTCCCTCATTCCTTTCCCTCCTCCCTCCATGAGAAAGCAAGCAATTTGATATCAATTATACATGTGAAGTCAGACAAAATATATTTTCATATTAGCCATGTTGAGAAAGAAAATGTGGACAAAAAAAGGAGAAAAATAAAGAAAGCTTCAAAAGTATGCTTCAAACTGCTTTCAGAGTTCATCACTTCTCCCTTTGGAGGTTGGTAGCATTTTTCATTATGGATCCTCTGAAATTGTCTTGGATCCTTGTCTTGATCAGAGTAGCTAAATCTTTCACAGTTGATCATCCTTACAATATTGTTGTTGCAGGGTAAAATGTTCTACTGGTTCAGTTGAGATCATTTTCACCCAATCCCATGAACAATGAGTCAAGTCAAATCACTTAACATTTATTAAATGTCTACTGTGTGCCTGGGTGTCTAGGTGCTGAATATACAAAGGCAGAAGATAGTCTTTGCCCTTCAGAAGCTCACTTTGTTAACATGTCAGAAAATTCCAGAATCTTGCAAGAGATCTGAAATCTGGGGTCCATGAACTTGTTATATATATAACTTTCAGTATAATTGGTTGTGTTTGTAGTCCTATGCATTTTATTTTATGAATTTAAAAACGTTCTTCTGAGAAAGGACCTACATGTCTCACCAAATTTCCAAAGAGGTCCTTGAGACCAAAAAAAAAAAAAATTTAACAACCCCTATCCTACTACAACCCTTTTATTTTATTAGTAAAATATTCTGTACATTGCCTAACTGTTTTTATAATTCAACATTGGAATTATGAGACAAAAAAAAATGCCCCAAAGTCTCATACCTCAAAGCAGTTTTCAATAGGACAGCAGACCACAGTATCATAAGTTTAACTGGATAACTGACTGTGGTTTCACTATCCTTCCCCCTCCTTAAACCCACCCCCCCACCACCCAGTCCCCTTGCTTTTGCTATGTAAAATGTTTGGTTTTGTTTTAACGAAAAGAAATCCAGACAAAACCCTCTTTGTTGGCCAAATTCTTCAATTCTATGTAAACAAAGTCCTGGAAAGGACTAAAAAGTCTCTTAGGCCAGTTGGTCATCAGCTTGTAATACTGCTCCAAGAGAAGAACTGTCTTCCCCATTCATTGTCTTATTCAAAAGAAATCACTGTCAGCTTCAACTATAAATAAGATAGATGTGAAATGGAAACTGTTTAATATGAAAGGAGATGGATAATTTATGCCCTTTGTAAATTCTGCATAGCACTGAACATTCCAGACAAAATGTATGGGTGAAATTGAACCCCCATTGCCTTTCAGAGATCCCTAATCACCTCTAGGTATCTCCTTCCTCTCGGCTATGTTCTTTCACTTTCTCTGCCCCTCCCCAACCTGTTTACACATTATGCTAAGAATTACCCCCTAGGGGTATTTGCATCTTAACCAGGGACTCTCCAAGATGAAAAGCTTTAGACACCCAAAGCATTGAATCACTAATGGTGAAATTTAGGTGACTGACAGGTTGGGAGAGATGTTTGGCCCTGAGGAATCTTCCCAGCCTCCTCACTTTACAGGAGGCAGTCAGCCCTTTGGTGATACTTTATGCCAAGCCTTCTGTGGGTACTTAATTAAAGAATCATATTGCCACCTCTTTATGATTTGAATGCTAGTTGTTTAAGATAAGAATAATCTTCAGCAAAGCAATCATTATACAACTTAGTCAAACCTTACTGATATTTTATCTTAGTGACAAAATGACCTACAGGCCATCAGAGGATATCAGTGTTCATTAAATTAAGTTTTTAATAAAATCCTACCTAGTCCTCAAGCAATCCCAGAAGAATTATTTGTAGATTGTGAGGAGGAAAAAAAAATGATATGCATCCTCCCTTTGGAACTTTACAAGTACTAAAGGCAATTTCACATTTTTGGGAGATTTTAAAGTACTTCAAAACAAGGACTTGATGCCAGAAATATACCTAGAAATTAGACAGTAATTTGCCACTGGCAAGCTCTGCTTAAACCTGTTACATGTGCTCTCTGAAAGTAAAGCCAATGCCTTCATGTATTTCCCATCAGATAAACATGTATATAGGAATATCTTAAAAGCCAGTAAAAAGTTAGAAATAATCTACTTATGCCATCAGTCTTCTACTGAAGTGAACTCTCTGAGGACCAAGCCACCCCCATGGTCCAATGCAATTTCTTTTCTGTCAGCTCTAACCAACATTTTAAAACTTTTTTTTTTCATTTCTTCTCAGAGTAGATATTTAGTGGAAGGAAGCGATGGGAGAAGCTGAAGTCAGAAAAGTTGGTATAGGAATTTGTCATTGCTTAACCTTAGAAAATATTTAGTGAAAGTTAATAAACAAAGGAAAGATAGCATTATCAAGCAGACTTTTTATGTGGTGCTAGCAAAAGACTTTCTGCAGTAGTTTTAAAACATGGCCTTCACTGATAGTAGAGTTCATGCTATTTTTATAGTAATGTAGAATAATTTGCCAATAGTCAATTCTGCTCCCCATCCCACCCCCTCACCTCCTCCACTACCTCCCATACCCTGGACAAGGGAAAATATCCATGCCATTGAGACTTAGGTAGGTAGAAGTAGTACTAGCTATTACTAAACTGGAATTCTTGGAGTCCAGGCAGAGAAGCATCCCAGTACTCACATTCATCTTGTGTGCACCTAATTAAAGAATCCTGGCACCAAGTCGGTCAACATAAATATAACTAGTCTCCAAACAGAATAGGAAGAACAGTTTGACAAACATTTCACAATAATCTATTACCGCCATGCTAACTAGAGGCTCTTTTTTTTCCCTTTTCAAAGGAGTCTGCTGCCTTGGCATCTTTTAGCGATGGACACAGCACCATTTCAGGCACTGTGTCAATAGAACCCTTCAGGTCATCAAGAAATTGGGGGTGGCCAAATTTCAGAAGACTTAAAGATTGCTTGTTCATAAGATCACTAAGTAGTCCTGTGGGTTGCTATGTAATACTCTGGTGCTTTGGAGAAAAACCTACAAGTATGGTTGGAAGGGAACTTGCCAAGTGTAACTATTGTGAGTGGGTCCCTCCAGAGGGCATGTCTTGCATTCACAGTAATTTATCATATTTTAGTTCCTGGTAATTGTCTTCTCAATAACTGCTATATAACAAATCTTTTGGGCACTTAAAATAGAAGGATTTTCACAGACACTTTCTACATGATGACTCTCTGAGTCTCGTTCCAGAGACAATATTTGGATTCTTTGGCTTATTAATGGTGGTAGAGAAGTGTTCCGTAAAATCCAAAAATAAATCTGATAATTTTTGTCTGTACTAGAATGACTATGACTCATTATGATGATATAGGATACTTGACATTGTCCAAATGTGCTTATTAAAATACTAAGAATTTTAGAGTTAATATTGCTAGTGGTTTAATAAGGTTCAGTGAGAGAAGTCAGGGCTGGGAGGGAACTCTGAAAGTTTTGTAGGATTCTCGGCATCATCATTCTGCTTATAGACAAGCTAATATAATCTGCAGAATGATTGGTCTGTAGGTAAACAGCATCAAAGTCAAATTACTTTCTTGCCCTATTGTTAAATGCTATCTCCTTGTGAAAGTAGTGTGATGAAGAAGTAGCTTCGGAATCATGATCTGAATTCACTTCTTTCCTATGATACCCACTGACTATGTGTCCCCTGGACAAAGCACTCAATTTCTCTGTGCTCTAGGAAACTCTAAGACAAAGATAACAAAGAAAATGTCTACCTGCATTTGTAGAGTGAGTTTACTCATCAGGACATTTCTTAGATGAATATAGTCATGGATCCAGGCTGATCCCAATCAGCAAGCACTTATTAAGCATTGGTTTTATGGCACACATTGTAGAAATGAAGAAAGAAATGAGGCATTGTTCTTGAACTCAAGCAACTCATTTTCTTTCCTTTCTTGCTGTCACAATTTAAAAAACATACAAAAACTGCATGAAGCAGACTGGTACACACACACATATCTGGCTATATCTATTTATATATAAACTGGTCTAGATCTGTGATTTCATGAGTGAAGTCCTATTGTGGGAATTCTTTTCTCTATGGAAATAAGCAATGGAACACTGAGCAGTTAAATGGCTTATCTGTGACCATATAGTTATTATGGATTAGAGGTAGAATGTGAACTCAGGTCTGAATACCAAAGTCAATTTTTTATCCAGGTTTCTTCCCTCTTTCCCCCCACTTTTTCCATGTGTGTACATGTCTGTGCATATGTATACATACAAACACATTCAGATATGTATGTGTGCACACGTGTGTGCATGTGGACACAGGCATAACGCATATATATATATATACAAAAGCATGTCTTTATGTCTCAGCTAATACCATATACATATATAGTTACATAAAAATACTTATTGTTATTACCATGATTATTTCTCAATATGAGACTAAAAATGAAATAACATAAAATAAAATTACCTGCTCTGTCCAGAAATGTTTATTTTTGTTATTGTCCAGTTATTTCAGTAGTGTTTGACTGTGCATGACCCCATTTGGGGTTTTCTTGGCAAAGACACTGAACTGGTTTGGCATTTCCTTCGCCAGCTCATTTTACAGATGAGGAGACTGAGGCAAATAGGGTTAAGTGACTTGCTCAGAAACACACAGCCAGTAAATTTCTGAGGCCAGATTTGAACTCAGGAAGATGAGTCTTCCTGACTACAGGTTGAGCATTTATATCTACTTTGCCACCTAGCTGCCCTGGCCCTCCTGAGAAAAAAATGTTATATTATTAATGTTCTAGATCATTAACTTGAAAACCCTTCTGTATTATTTCCCATGTGAAGATTAATGTGATAGTATTGTATATTAGGCTTCATTCTATTCAGTCTGTGATTGGTTGATTCCATGTGTGTTGGAGTATGCAAAGAGAGTATGAACTCTCTGGATGACCTCCATTATCACTTCCCCATACCTAAATCCTGGCCAATTGTAGAGTGGGAGAGATTAGTCTGGAGACCTACCTTTGAGAGCTATTGAACCAGCACAGGATTTATTTTTTCCCTACTTAATAATATTTTATTTTTTCCAAGTACATGTAAAGATAGTTTTCAACATTCACTTTTATAAGCTGTTGAGTTCTAATTTTTTTTCTCCTTCCCTCCCTCCCCCTCCCCCCCGTTCCCAAGACAGCAAGCAATCTGATATAGGCCATACATGTACAATCATATTATATATATTTCCACATCAGTCATGTTGCAGCACAGGATTTATTTACCTGGGGCCCACAGATCCCCCCAGGTTTCCATGGATAGATTTCAGAAAAATTATTTCTTTATTTTTCACTAGCCTCTAACTAAAATTTAACATTTCCTTCAATTGTGAATATTGGCAAGAAACCATCATAGTATTAACAGTACCTGTGACTGTCATAAATAAAAATGAAATGTTTTCATGTCACATTATAGTCTTTGTAGATATCTTGAAGTATCATTTATAGTCCATACTTCGAAATTACTGTAATTATTAGTCCCACTGCCAGATTGCAGGTTGTCACTCTCTTCCTGGCTACAGACTATATTTTTTTGTTTTTTTGCAATCCTATATATTTCATTTTACATAATTGAAAACATCATTCTGAGATAGGGTCCATAGGCTTTACTAGATTGCAAAGGAAGCCATGACTACAAAAAAGGTTAAGAACTAGTTTAGACACTAGACAAAGACTAAGTGAATGCATTCTAGACACTGAAGGTTGAGTTTAATAGTCCATTCAGCAGGTCAAGAGTGGTGGTACACACCTATCGAGTTGCGAAGTTCTGAGCTGCAGTTGGATAAACTGAATAGGGTATCTGTACTGTGTCTGGAATCAATATGGTAAGGGGTGAACTGGTCCAAGTGAAAAAAAGGAGCAGCTCAAAGCTTCTACTGATCAGTGGAGGTAATAGTCCTTAAGTGTCCCCTATACTTCCAGCCTGGGCAAGAGAAGGAGACTCCTATCCCTACCTTTACCCTATTCCCACCACCCCAATCCATTAAGAATAGTGTTTTGTGTTTTTTCTTTGTTTTGTTTTGCTATCAGAGTAAGAGGGTTGGGATCTGAAATTTTGTCATTGTGGAGAAGTCCTTATGTGGAAGGTCTCTCCAACAAAGTAGCTCCCATATAAATTTCCCATGGATAAACTGATAGTTTAAGTGATTTGCTTACAAGTCACCTAGCTACATATGCTAGGGTAAAGATTTGAACCAACCTTCCTGAATCCAGGGACAAACTTAGATGTTTGGATTTTAAAACATAACTATTTGCTGAACTGAATCCAATTAATGACCAGTTTACTAAGTACCCCTAAATTAGCTGAAAACAGGTAGATTTTTCTTTAAAAATCCCCCACCTTATGTCTGATATTCATTTAACTAATTTGAACAGATTTCTTTTTTTTCTGATAAATGGTGTATCATTATACACACAGAGAATCACATTACCTCTTTATGAATTTATATGTCACATATTATGCCATTTGCTTCTCATAATCACCACATCAGTAAACTGCAGCTAAAAAAGTGAAATAATTTGAATGTGGTTACATACTCTGTAAGTGGCAGAGATAGTATTAGAACAGGATTAGAATCACCATCCTCTAACTTTTCAAGACCAGTGCTGCTTCTGCTATAACTAACTGCCTCTCTTCTCCTCTAGAGTACCCCCAGAGAAAAGCTATGTCTTCATGTTAGAGTTACTTTTAAAATATTTCTTAACATTTTGCCAGTGATATTATAAGGTAGTATCAAGGTCCCAGGATTCTGAGGTTCATTTGCATAACATCCTTTCCTTAATGTGCCACTGAGTGTTTATTCCCAAAGTCTAAAAAATTAAGTTCTATAATTGCTTCTAATCTAGTAGCCTAATTTGGAGGAGGAAAAAAAGGTATGCCACAAAAGTCATATAAGGCCTTTTCAAATGTTGCTTTCTAAGTAAGAATAAAAAGTTCAATGAAATAGAATCTTCACCTTGGAGATTTGGATTTCTTTTCTATGAATGGGTTTGCTCACCCACTGCTAATGTAGTCAGGTTTTCCTGCAGTTGATCAGTTTCTGGGAGGAAAGAATACATACCCCCTCTCTCTTCCTTAGGAGCAGCTTCTAAAAATGGTAAGAAAGCATGCTGCAATATGACTTTGAAATATTTTCTTTCCTTTTTTCTCTTTCTGTCATGTTTGTGGTTATTCTATAAAATGGTAATGATAGTAAACACTTTAGCATTTCTATTTTTCCTTTTAAAATCTGTTTGGTATAAGATCAGGTGGGTAGGGGGGGTGGGGAGAGACTATGGGGGGAAAGTTCAAAATTTCTCCTGCCTCATCAGAAGCATATTATTGATATGCAGTGCTCAGATGTATGAATATATTTATATGATGTATGCTTATATAAAATACAAATGCTTGGAGGATATTCAAGGCATTGGGACTCCAGACTTCAGTAGATTCTCTTTGCTATTTAAGGATTTTAGGGTTCTCTGGGAAGGTTTATCTAGGAACGAAAGCATTTTGCCCAGAACATCCCTGCAGCATGGGAGGTAGCTGGACACAGTTGCTCCAAAAACAAACAAACGGGGTAACCTAGAACCAAGATCCAAGGTGGTGCAGATCTCCAATACTGTTTGTCAAGCTTCTTAGGCACTCCCAAGGAGCTGTGCTGGAAATGGAGAAATAATGGACTTTTCCTAGCAGGGGTGAAATGGAGTAGAGAAGGGAGAAGGGGGGAAAAGGAGGTGAGGGAGAAGGAAGAGAGAGGGAGAGAATGGGGAGCAATAAGGGGAGGGAGAGAGAGAGATGAGAGATGAGACAGAGAAAGGGAGAAAGGGAGGGAGATGGAGAGGGTAAGATGAGAGAGAAAAGAGACAGAGAGGGAGAGAGACACACAGACAGAGAACTATCTTCAGAGCACTCTGGGCACCTTCCCGGAGCAGGTGCTTTTTGTCTCGTGCTCGGCTAGGCAGGAGCCATGCGAGTGCGCGCGTCTATGTGCCTGTGTGCGTGTGTCTGCTGGCGCCTGTGCGCTTCAGCTTTGAGGTGGCAACTGGCAAAGGCTACTGTTGGTTCCGCACCGGGTTTTCCTCCTCTCCCCAACACACACACACACACACACACACACACACACACACACACACACACA
>NW_027185903.1:20598500-20619670 GCF_028583685.1 Petaurus breviceps papuanus | reverse complement strand
CCCGGAGAACAGAAGGGGAATATCTTGCGATTCTCATTTCCCCTACTCTTCCTTTCTTTTGGGTAGAGGGGTGAAGTACTGGAGGGCCTGGGACAGGGCTAGTGGGGTCAGCAGGAGAGGGGACGGGGCAGCTTTCAGGGAAAGCAGCAGCAGCAGCCCAGGCAGCCGCAGTCGCTGCTGCAAGGAGGAGTTGAGAAAGAAAACAGGAAACGTGGTGGCCGCTTACACACGGCAGCAGCTGATTCATTTCTGCTTGAAAGTGCCTCCCTGAAGTCGCTAAGGCGGCTGGGCTGGGGGGGTGGGGTGAAAGGGGCGGAGGGAGGAGGAGAAGGGAGGGGGAAAGGGGATAGTCGCAGAGGAAAAGGGGAGGAGGTGTAGCGGGTCTCCAGTCTAGGGAAAACTGTCTGCATCACCCAGACCTCTTTCAGGAGGAGGAGGAGGAGGAGAGGGAGCAGGATTAGTTTTGGGTACAAAGAAGCAAGTTTCTGAAAGATAGAGGACAAACAGCCCTGGCAACAAAACAGTACCCCAGCACCTCCCATCCGGTCCTGTATGCTAGAATTGGGTTAAATGACTGAGACTTGGTGCCCCCAACACCATCTAAAAGGCATTCGGAGAGAAATCCTGACCAGACCCAACCCGACTAAACCAACAAAATAAAAATTATTTGCTGGAGTTTCCGAGCCCTCTCTGGACCTGGACATGGAGGGCGCCAAGCTGGAGAGACTTTGGGGTTCCCTCGTAGAGGCTGTTTGCCTCCCCAGCAGAGAGCGTCTTCTCTTCCCCTGGTGCCTGGCTTAACAATATGAAGGAGCAGCACTCATGTGTGGGCACTGGGCATCCGAGCATGGCTGGGTATGGCAGGATGGCCCCTTTGGAGATGGCTGGTAGCCCCGTGAAGCACTTCAGAACTGAGTACCCCTTTCCCTATCTCTTCGCAGAGGAGGCTTACCAGAAACTGGCCAGCGAGACCCTGGAGGAGCTGGACTGGTGCCTGGATCAGCTAGAGACCCTGCAGACCAGGCATTCCGTCAGTGAAATGGCCTCAAACAAGGTAAGGGATAACCCTCTGGTTTTGTCAACCTGAAAGGTGGCTAGGATTCCTGCATGCTTTCCCCCTCTCCATTATTCCTGCGATTTCACACAGGTTAAAATGTCCCCTCCCACCCAGCCTTTTGCATCTGTGTGGGGTTAAAATGTCTGTGCCCTTTTTGGAGTAGTTCAATTCCCTTGGAGAGTTTCCCCAAGTTCACCTTCTCCCTCTCCTTTCCCCCTTTCCTTTCCCCCTTCACTCAGTCTGTTAAGTTAAATCATTTTGCAAAGGAATCTTTGATATTGATTAATTACATCACCCTCAGGTCTCATTGGATGCCCTGTTTTATTGTCTCTAAGTAACAGTTGGCTTCTGCTGCTTGAGCCAAGGCTGTCATTTGGCCCATAGATGCAAAGTTTGATAGGTAAAGGGGTTTTGTCATTCTCTATGAGGGTTGGTGCCTGAATTTCTTCTCTGCTGCAAAACATTTTTTGAGTCATTCCTTGAATTAACTTAGACTGTGTTGTGTTTTTCAAGGAAAAAAAAAACCAGCAAATTCCTGAACAAACTGCTGAGACTGGTTGGCAGAAACTGGGGGTGGGGGTTGGGGGGAGGGTTGGTAGAGAAATAATCCACATTTATTTAATGATTAGTGTACACAATGAGACAGAACCTTGGTCATAAGAATATATGATCTGGCCATAAGAAATCAAGTAATCATCTTGGTACAAAGAGAAATTTAGAAAGCTTTATCATGGATTTTTCTGTTTTAGCACAAAATAAAATTTAATTTCTTGGATTATTTAGTAATAATGTTGTCTTTGATTAGGCTTTTTGGCCACATCACTGGATAATTCTATACCCTTATAACCATTTTTGTTAGTGGAGTTTATGGTTGTGAAATAATCCATTAGAGGCAAGACTGATAAGAAATCTAGGTTCATGTTTTCATCTTTAGTTATAAGAGGCCAGAGTTGCTTTTATGCCCTGTCCTTTGTGAATATTTGGCTGAGGAAAAAGGCAACAGAGGTATGCACATGTTGGATGCAGATGGTTAAGGGATTCAGCCAATAAGGACTAGTCATTATTTGGAAATTTGATTTGTAAGTTCTTACTTTGTGGGTTCAATGAAGTGTGCATAGTTACCCTATAAGAAATTTCAGCTAAGTAATTTTGACCTGGTTCTAAAGTAAGGAAATTTACTATCTCATTTTTTTTTTAATATGATGGTTTCTGTGAACCATGAAAGTATTCTCTTCCTTCCTCTCCCATCTCTTCTTTCATCCCTCACCCTCTCCCCAAAATACTTTATTTATTACCATAACTTGTCAACGACTTGATTTTATCTTGTAACTTTTTTCTCTTCGCTGGTTACACATTGTTATTCAGTTAAAATTGCTACTCAGTAAAATTAAGTGATCTTTCTCATATATTATCTATACTCAGGTTTCCCTCAAGTATATTTCTGAGTAAGACAGTGATTTGAAAACTTTTAGTCTTTTAAAGTTTGACCACCATTTCTAAATTCACCATCAAAATTAATCTGTCCTTCCCATGATTATGGCATTATCTTCTGTTTCTTGTCAAACTGATTAGGTTTCACTCCATGCAGCACCATTGAGGTATTCCTGTTCTCACTTATTTGTTATCCCTTGTTTATGCTGTGTCCCTTAAAGAAAAATCTAGACCTTAGAGGTTAATAGGAGACATTTAGGGAGTAATTTAGCGTTCCTCTTTCATTTTTCAAAATAGTCATTAACTTACTTTTTAAGCAAAAGGAACTTGATTGGCCAGATGGGCCTTCATTGAAAATCCATAGCACTAATCCTGTGGCTTTGCCAGGATATTTCTGTGATGGATTTTGAAAGTCCTTTCACTGTTAATACTGTAAATATTGTAAGCTGTCAGTTGATTTAGCTGTTTGTGGATGGAAAGGGATGCTTGTTAGGTTTTATTTGTTTAAAAACTTTTCACCCTTTAAAAGCCAACAGATAAAACAAGAGTAGGCCTTCAAATTAATGCTCGAGAAGTCACTGTTTTGGATTTGAAGCTAGATTTGTTTTATGTAAGCTAGTCTTAAATAGAGTAGATAGGATGCTCTTAATATATTAAGTAAAGGTGCCTTGTGCCTGGAAATTGAGAGAACTTTGTCTTGTGAATGAAAGGTCAACTTTAAATAATTCCAGTGGGTCCATCTCTATTTTAAGTTTGATTATATTTTGTATAATTATTTTTGACTACAACAATCCTAAACTAATATTCCTGATTAAACTTGACTTTTTAAATGTCTTAAGTAATATGTATGTGGCTACAAAAAGCTTATTTGGTTTTACCTGGTTCTCTTAGAGGACATTCATCCTTTTATTATGTGTATTGAAGTAAAAAAGGAAGACAGCTTGAAAAACTAGGGTACAAATAAAACATGTAGCCCAAGAAGTAAATTGAGTTGGCACAGCTTATTTGAAGGTCAGCAAGAATGATGCCTTACCTTAAACCTGAAATGGGAAATTTATACAATATTTTAATTTTTGTTTTTTAAGGATTTCTGTTCCCAGATTTGCTACCTTTGTGTTTTTGGAAGGTGTTATATTTTCTTCTATTCGTGTGATTTTGAGAGTTTGTATTTATGTTTGAAAACATATAAGAAAAATAGAAGCATTCTAGTGTTCCATAAAGAACGTATTATGTTTGATCAATAGATTATTTGGTTGGTAGTAGATCAAACATATTCAGTATGGAAATGGAGTTGTACTTTAGAATTGAAAAGAGGGAAGGGTTAATTATTTACAATAAAATACTTGTATTCAAAATGGTATCATTTGTACCTAAAATACATATTAAAGGGGAACCAAACTAATTAACGGTTTTTAATATTGTGATTTAGAAGCAATAATAAATTGTTTCTTAGAACAACCTTATGTCAATAAACATAGGGCATCAGACATTTATTAGAGGTGTGACCCTGGATAAGTCACTTAACTCTGCCTCACCAACCCTCCCCCCCAAAAAAATAAATACATGGATAAATAAATATAGTTAGGGAAATTGAGGCAGGGAAGTTAATTGATTTCCTTCTCTTCACCCAACTTACACATCTTCTCCTCCTGCTTGGTCCTACCCTCCCCCCAGTACTGGCTGTGTGGGCAAAACTACCAAAGCAAAATGGGGCAAAAGATTCCAGATCTAATTCCATTTGGACAATTACATACACCACATTTAAGCCCATAAACACACTTAATCTGACAGAGATAATTTGTACACATTTGCATCTGACCAAGCTTAGAAAAGCTGTTTTGAGTTTGGATACAAGTTAATAGGAGTCCTGTGTTAACTAAGAAATATGGTTCTTTTGTATATCTTGATTGCTGCTTTGAACTTTTGAATTTCATATTTTGAAACTGTAGAGTAGTATATTCCTGAATTTGTTGTTCAGTCATGTCTGATTCTTCATGATCCCATTTGGGGTTTTCATGGCAAAATGATCCGCATTTCTTTCTCCAGCTCATTTACAGATGAGGCAACTGAGCTAAAAAGGGTTAAGTGACTTGTCCCATGGTCACACAGCTAGGCAGTATCTGAGGCTAGATTTGAACTCAGGTCTTCCTGACTCTAGGCCCGGTGCTCTATCTACTGCATCATTTAGCTACCCAAATGCCTAAATAATCTTGATATGTGTCAGCTTTATTTGTGTAATGTAGACACACTCATTGTCAAAGTCTTAATTGGGATTCTGACAATGACCATATCTATAGTTAAACAAATTATTCTGAATTGGTATTGTAGTCTTTTTTTTCTTAGTTGATAGTGCTTAAATAACCAGCAAAGAGGATTTAGATTAGTTCATTAAATCTGAAATGGAGTTCTCGAATCTTGTGTGACCTTGGGCAAGTCATCTAATTTCCCTGAGCCTCATTTTCCTCTTCTGTAAAGTGAGAGAGTTGCCCTAGTTAGCTTCCATGTCCTATGATCTGGGTCTGTGGTCCTCTGATCCTAAAGTTAATTCAGGATCTCAGGGATCTCCAAGTGTGGATCATTGTACCAAGGCAAACTGCAACCTTAGTAGACCTTCATGAGTTGCTGTAGCTGAAAAGGATTTATCACCTGGTAAGGATCCAGACTTGCAGTGATTTTTGCCTCTCTAGCCTTAGCTAGGCCAGTTTTTGGAGTCTGTCATCAGCTTGTCCTTGACTCCTTTCCAGCTTGTTAGGACCTGCCAGAGCTTGTATTTGTCCATAGTCTTTGAGAAAGGAGAGGCACCTGCATGCCACAATAAGGCATCACCATAGATTTGTAGTGCAGAATTTCAAGAGTAAAGTGTCTTTTCCCTCTTCCTTTCATTGCTTTCCTCCTTTCACCATCTACCTGTACAATTTCTTTTGCTCTCCTGAATTTTACTCATTCTTTCAAATAGACATAATAGTGTTGTCCTTTCCTGTGTCAATGATTCATGATTTTGCTGGGGGTAGGTACTCCCCGGTACTGATGGACATTGTAACTCCATGGTGTCCTATTTGTTTTCATGAGTTACTGTAGCTAGAAAAGAAAAAAAATCACTACCTGGTAATCACCCATCTGTCATTGAGCTTCATGTAAGTGTGGAGGTGAGCCTGGATTCTTGGAGGCAGGTTCTGGAAAGATGACAATGAATCGCATATTAGAAGACCAGCTAATTCCCCAAAAGAGTTATTTTCCTTTCCTATTAAAAATAAATTGAGGTAGATGGGTGGAATTTTGTTGGAGGAACTAAAATATGTACAAAGCATGGATGACTGTTATTAGACCAAAGTAAACTGTATCCTCTGTAATCTGGAATACACTTGGCTCGGCCATCAAAGATATTTGTGATGGTGCACTAAGGATCAATTATGAAAGTGAGGTCACTTGGAGTCCTGAAAAGCAGCAGGCTACCCTCAGAATGAATTTTGTTCCTGGTCTCAGTATTGTTTTAGTACAATTTATAGACTGAGTAAAGCTGTAAACAAGCAAGTTAAAAGGTGGTTTTTTAAGTTGGCTTTCAGATATCCTTTACAAAGAGACGGGCAAAAACCATTCTTTTTTGTTCCTGAGTTTCAGAGAAATTAACTACTTAGGGGTAGCCTTGCAAATGTGACCATACCTTGTTTATGAAAGCTTTTTTTTTTTTTTTGGCGGGGGCGATTTTTTTTTTTTAAACAAGCAATCCCCCATTATTTGCACTGACAATAGTTGAGACTTATGCAGTTTTTCCCAGTGTATATTTGCTATGTGCTCCCCCTGCCGTTTTGTAACAAGCAACGCATATTATACATTGGGGCTTTCTTTCTGGGAAGGGATTATGAATAAGCTTTTTAGGGCAGGTTTGGGGATTCCCTACATGTGCCTACATCACAGTGACATTTCTGCTAGAATGCTTGTACTCTCTCTTCCCTCCCTCAGGAAATAATTATACATCTCTGACTGTAGCTTCTGGAGAACAAATCAACCAATCAATTTGCCTAAAGAGAACATTTGTTTTTTCTTCTTGGAAATGTGTACTAATGATTCCCAGTCTTTTCAAGAGTCATATCCATTGTTTGATGAAAGGATGTGGACTCCTTTACTAAAAGTGATGTTTGGCTATTCAATTTAAAAAAAAAAAATAACAAATTAAAATAATTACATTTTGGTAAGGGTTTTTGGTTTGTTTGTTTCAGAATTTAGTAATACCCTTTGGAATATCTGCAGATTACCCTGGATTGACTTGACTAGGTCTAATAATCATTGCTTTTAAAAGTGTAAGAATACTTTTATTTTTTCTTTCTTTTCTTCAGATTTAAGTAATAATGCCAATTATTAAACAGTGATATACTATAAAAACTTCTTATTTGTTTCTCTGAATGTTAAAGCTCCTGATTTTAATTTATTGCAACTGAAGAAAAAAGTGTTTCCTCATCTGTGTTGTCATGAACTTAGCTACACCTTCAGGAGTTGGTAACCATGAGCTTTCATATCACAGATTTTAATTAGAGTATCTAATTTCATGATTCAGAAGGCTGATTGAACATTATTAGCGAGATTGCATCCACTTTTAAATTGATAGTATCTCTATACTTTAGTATAAACTTTGTAATCTTAGGGAAATAGGACCCATTTTGGAGAACAGTGGTTTTTTTTGGTTAGGAGCAGCATGCTTTGGTTAAGGATGATATGCTTTAGTTTAATAGCTAGCTCCTTTTTTTATTACATTTTTCCAAAGTACAAGGCTAGGCCAAGATAAAATAGCATCCTTTCCTCTAATGTAGTGATGGATTAAATTAACCTGTTTCCAATTAGAGAGGAGGATGGATAATACTTTCATCCAATTTTAAAGGATTTAAATGTCAGTCCCTTAGATTTTTAGCTATTACTTAAAATTAAATGATATGCTGGACATGAAATACTGAAGAAGGAATCTGTTAAAACCATAACTTTTAGCTCCATTATGCAACATACTGGATCTGAAAGCAACTTTTCAGCAGCAAAGAGTTATTGGTTGAATCTGCAGATCTCTGTGGTTTATGATATGAAGGCATTACTTATATAATAGCTGGCAGTGGCATCACAATTGGCCAGTAGATGTGATCATTTAATTGGCTCCCACTTATTCTCTGATCTTTCTAGGAAATGCAGAGACGGTTTAGCCCTTTGTTTCAGAATTCATACCAGTTTTGACAGAGAAGTTACAAATATAAAAAAATGGTAGCTGCTTTCATTCTTCAAAAAAGAAAGCAGATTTCACTCTATGCTTTTGGTAAGAAACAAAAATTTCTTTTCTTTTTATGCTTTTTGGAGAGGGGAATTGGAGTTAAGTGACTTGCCCAAGGTCACACGACTGGTTCTGTGTAAAGAGTCTGAGGCCAGATTTGAACTCAGGTCCTGCAAGAATAAGATTGTTCTTCTTGCAGAATAGCATTTATCAAAAGAAAAAAAAAGGAAATCTTTATTAAGGCAAAACTTTAGGCCTTCTCAAGTTGATACACAGTAAGACTGTTCTTACTAAAAGATGTATTTGGAAAGTTTTAATTTTTGACACTGCATCTTCCTTTCTATGTCAGCAGTGAGTATGGCTAACCCTTCAGCAGAGAAAAGGCCTCTTCTCAAAAGCTAAGATGTTCCTCATTCATCGTAGTCAGCCAAAGGCCAGATGCAAATGCCATTTGGTACAATGGAAAAGAGGCCTTAATTTGGAGTTAGAAGGACTTTGGTTCAAAACCTAGCCTTTTTATTTTTCTGTAAAGCTGTTTCAACTCTCTATTTCAGTTCCTCATCTGTAAAATGAGGGGTTTGGGACTGGGTGAGCTTTGAGGTTCTTTCCAATTCTAAATCAGTGAAATTCTATGAAATTAGTAGAAAATGGAGTAATCATTAGATCATTTGATGAAGTTATTAGTCCTCCAGATATAGCTTATGTTTTGTCATAAGGAGATACAAGTCAAGGAATTGTGCTATCGTTATTTATTTATTTTGCTTTTTGGAGGGGGAAGGTAGGGCAATTGGGGTTAAATGATTTGCCCAAGGTCACATGGCTAGTTTTTGTGTTAAATGTCTGAGGCCAGATTTGAACTCAGGTCCTATGTACTATCATTTTTACTTGTACTTGTTGGTACTATCAGATTATTTGGAAGAACTGAGCATGGTCTCTGTTCTAAAGTATATTTATATTTCACTTTCAAAATCATTTGAATTCTCCAAAATGAGATACCAGTAGCAGGAGAACATGATTCTAAAACCTAAGATCATACTATGTTGCAATAGAAAGGGACCTTAAGAGATTATCTGTACATTTCTAGCTGATGAGCCCATGATCCTATTATCAGCAGCTTGATAGCACAGTGCTGGACCTGAAGTCAGGAGAATCAGAGTTCAAATCCACCCTTAGATTACTAGCTGAATGACCTGGGCAAATCACTTAACATCTGCTTGCCTCAGTTTTTTTTCTCTGCTGTAAAATGTGGATAATAATAGTATCTACTTCCCAGAGTTGTGAGGACCAAATGAGATCTTTATAAAGTGCTTATCACATTAATAGCAGGTGCTTAATAAATGTTTTCCCCTTCCTTCTTTTCATCTGGTCCATTTATTTTACAGATAAAGAAATGAGACCCAGAGGAGTAAAGTGATGTATCATGTCAGAACCAGAATTATCCCAGTTCCCATTCAATGGAATGGAGCTCTTTAAACTCTAGAGACTTGCTTTAGTCTGTAGATAAATATTCAGTAGTAGACATGTTGATGATTGATTTGTTCAGTCACACAGCCAGTATGTCAGTGGTGAAACTTGAATCCATGTTTTCCTTATTTAGCAGCTAGTATCTCTCTCTACCACTACTACAACATGTTGCCTAAGACAACTCTTTACTACTCTAACTTGCAGAATAGGTGTCCATATGCATTTACAGAGAGAATTACTCATTAGGAGATCCTTCACCAATGAAATAGAAGGTCTAATAAAAAATAATAGTGAGTTGTGAAGAAGTACAATGAGGGAATGCAGATCCTTTGTGGAAGTTTTGTGGTAAAAGGAAGAAGAAATATAGACAGTATTTCGAGGAAGGTACTAGTGTTGATAGAAATGTATTTGATTAAAGATAAAGGAAACTTAAGTATAAATTTATAGAGGAAGAATCCAGTAAAGAGAGAAAGAATAAAGGTATAAAACTTTTTAACAGGATAACTGAGGGGGAGCATTGCGTGAAACTTAGCGTTGGCATTTTCTCGGAGATGGGAAGGAAAGAATAAGATTTATTAAGATAAAAAGAAATATTAAGGTGGATAGCAGAGAAATTAAGGGAGCTACCAACAGAGGAGGAAGGAAAATTCTCCACTTAGATAGAAGGGGTGGGGAGCAAGGGGAGAGGAACAGTTAAGAGAGTAGTTTAGGTTTTGGGATCTGTTGTGTGAGAGCTAGCTTTCTATCAATGGGGAAACACTAAAAGCTTTCCTGATATGTGCAGGAGTAAAGCAAGGAAGCTGCTTTCATTATTGTTATTTGATGTGATCCTGGGAATGATGTCAATAGTAATAAGAGAAGAGAAAAATTAGACATAAAGATAAAACAAAACTACCCTGTTTGCCAAGGACATGGTGATTTACTTAGAGAATCAGCAAAGAAACTAATTTCAGACATTTCCCATGAAATAGCTATTTAGAAAAGAAACATGCAAAAAATCTATAGTATTTTTATGAAGCAGTATTAAAATCCACAAAGGAGGACTAGAAAGCAGAGTCCTGTCCACTGTAGCCATTATATGAAAATTTTGTGTGGAGACTTCAGAAGATGAAAGAAAGATTATCAATCCAATGCACATAATTAATTTGTGAATCCTATTAGATTTTCTATCACTCTATCTAGGGTTAAACCTTTTCTGAGATTTTCTAAAGAAGATGTGCTACCATCTGCCTTGCTTTCACTCCAGTGGAGTCAGCTGGGTCTTTCCATCTGCTCTGCAACTACAATTTCATATAAATATATATATAGATATAGATATAGATATAGTCTTCCCTATTAGAATGTGAGCTTCTTGAGACGTTAATTTTTCTTTTTTCCAATTAACAAACCTTATTTTCTCTCCCTTCTATCTATTAGCAAATGTCAAGAAAAACCTGGCAATGTTAAAAAATATAAATATATATGTGTGTGTATATATATATACACACATATTACATATACATATCTGTGTATGCATGTATTATGTATATATGTTTTACTCTTCATGTTGAGTGAGTCCATCACCTTCCTGTGAGGAGGTCGGTAGCATTCTTTATCATTGGTCTTTTGGATTCGTGATTGGTCATTGCATTAATCAGTTGTCTTAAATCTTTCAACGTTGTCTTTTCAGTGTTGTTATACCAGAAGTTGTTCTCCTGGTTCTCATCACTTCACTTTGCATCATATGTATTTCCCTCAAGGGAATTCATTCCCTTTGTCATTTCTTCCAGTACTATGGTATTCCATTTTATTAATACTGCAGAACATAATTTGTTCAGTCATTTCCCAATTGATAGAAACGCCCTTTATTAGATTTTTGCCACTACAAAAAGAACTAATAGCCTATGCATCAGCATTTTGAAAAATCCTTCTCCATCTTTTTGGGATATAGGCCATGGTATTAGTATTACTGTGTCAAAGGGTATGCATTGTTTAGTAACTTTTAGGACATAGTTCCATAGTTTCCAGAATGGTTGGATTGCTTTTCAGCTCTACCAACAGTACACTAAATTGGGGCAGCTAGGTGGCACAGTGAATAGAGCACTGGCCCTGGAGTCAGGAGGACCTGAGTTCAAATCTGGCCTCAGACACATCACTTACTAGCCGTGTGACCTTGGGCAAGTCACTTAACCCCAATTTCCCTGCATTCCCCCCTCCAAAAAGCAAAGCAAAACAAAAAATTTTAAATTAAAAAACAGTGCACTAAATGAGCCTGTATTTCCACAGCCTTTCCAACATTTATAATTTTCTTATTTTTTTCTTTTTTGTCTACTTTGCCAGTCTAATGGCTGTGAGGGTTGCTTTAATTTGCATTTCTCTAATTACTAATCATTTGGAACATTATTTCATAATTATTGATAGTTTTTCTTTGGAAAACTGTACTTGTATTCTATGACCATTTATCAGTTGAAGAATACTCAATTATATTCTTATACATTTGAATCTGTTTATTATTTATCTTGGAAATAAGATGTTTTTCAGAAATATTTGCATGAAATGTTCTTTTCCTAGTTGTCTTTCTTTTTTTTTAAATTTTAACTCCATTGGTTTTCTTGCCACAAAACTTTTTAATAGTGTATAATCAAAACTGTCCATTTTACCTTCATTAATCCTCTTTATCCTCATTAATCCTCTTTATCCAGTGTCTACTCATGAACTGTGGCTCTATCCATAGATACAAAATGTAATTTCTTCCTTGCTCCTCTAATTTGCTTATGATGTAACCAGATCTTGCTTTTTCATTTGTAAACCCCCCCACCCCCTTAGAACAGGGCTTTATATAGTAAGCACTTAAATCTTGCTATTTCATTCATTCATTTTTAATTTTCTGGAATGCCAAGATTATTTATAGTGGTAGAAAGTGGTATTTAATGCCATTATATTTATATTAAAAACTAGAACTTTTAGGGAATTTATTCCTCTATATCCTTTGTGGCATTTCTCTTTATTCTTTGAACAAAATTTTCTTCATCTAAATCTACATAGGTTCAGTCAGCAAACATAATATTCCTGCTACGTGACAGGTATCCTGCTAGATACTGTGTATATAAAAAAAAAAAATGAAGTAGTCCCTAGCCTCAAGAAGCTTGCCTTTTCTCTGAGAAAGTAAACTATATGCACTGAAATATGAACAAAATATATATGGGGAGAGGGACGGGACATCTTGTACATAATGCTTTTTTTTTTTTAAGCAACTGGGGTTAAGTAACTTGCTCAAGGTTATACAGACAGTTATTTCTGGGTGTGGTACTAAATATCAGAGCCCAGATTCGACCCCAGGTCATCCCGACTCTGGGGCTGGTGCTTTTACTCACTGCACCACCACCTGGCCGCCCCTAAGCAATTAGGGTTAAGTAACTTGCTCAAGGTTAAACAGCCAGGTTACATAATGTTTTTTTGTGACCTAAGATAATCAGATTTTTAAACTTTTTTTTTTAGCTTATGCATTATTAGTTATCACATTAATTTCAGGTTAAAAATATTAGTGTATAAATTGGTCAAGATGGTGGAGTAGAAATGGGACCTCCACGCAGCTCCAGCTCTCACCACCTCCAATCCATGTAAAAGGGGACTATGAACAAACTTTGGAGCTACAGAACCCACAAAATGACACAGAGAAGCTAACCTCCTGCTGAGGACGGCCAGCACAGCGCTCTGGGAGCCGAGCCTGGCCCCACACCAAGGTTTTAGATCACAAGCAGCTGTGGCAATCCAGAATTATCAACACATAGATGCTAAGGACAAAGTCAGAGGTCAGTGCAGTGTGGACTTTGGAACACAGTAGTTGGGAATGTATCGGCTTTTGCCTCTGGGGCGAGAAGCCGCAGAGAGCTACAGTGCAGCCACCCCCACGTGCCAGCTTCAGCTCCTGGCCTGCAGAGTGTAGGACAATGAAGCGACCAGTCTGAGTGGTAATCGCTCTTACTTTAACCTGCTTGGACCTAGATTGCGGTCTAGGGTTGAGGTCCTGGGATATGCAACCAGCTTGCCAGAGCATGTAGAGGCTTCAGAGAGGGAACCCAACTAATACCTCCAGCAGCTGAGAAAACCCCAGCATTTGGAACAAAGCTACCCCATCTGGTGGCAGAGTCCTAATGTGGCAAAAAGCCCAAAAGTCAAGTAATTGAGTGGCAAAATGAACAGGCAAAGGAAGCAAACCAAGCAAAGCAATCCAACATTAGACTCCTATTTTGGGGACAAAAAGGATCAAAGCATGGAACAGGAGGAAGACAATGAAGTCAGAACTCTTGCACCAAAACCTTCAAAGGAAAATATGAGCTGATTATAGGCCATAGAGGACCTTAAGAAGCAGATAAGAGAAGTGGAAGAAAAATTGGGAAGAGAAATGAGAACAATGTAAGAAAATTATGAAATGAGAGTCAATAGCCTGAATGAGGAAAATAACACCTTAAAAAACAGACTAACTCAAATGGCAAAAGAGGCTCAAAAAGGCAATGAGGAGAAGAAAGTCTTAAAAAGCTGAATTTTCCAGATGGAAAAAGAATCTCAAAAGCTCACTGAGGAGAATCATTCCTTCAGAATTAGATTGGAGAAAATGGAAGCTAATGACTTTATGAGAAATCAAGATGCTGTTAAACAGATCCAAACAAATGAAAAAATAGAAGGCAATGTGAAATATCTCATTGGAAAAACCACTGACCTAGAAAATAGATCCAGGAGGGATCATTTTAAAATTATTGGACTACCTGAAAGTCATTATCAAAGAAAGAACCTAGAAATCATCCTCCAAGAAATTCTCAAGGAAAACTGCCCTGATGTTTTAGAACCAGATGGCAAAACAGAGGTTGAAAAAATCCACCAATCACCTCCTGAAAAAGATCCCAAAAAGAAAACTCCTGGGAATATTATAGCCAGGTTCTGAAATTCCCAGATCAAGGAGAGAATATTACAAGCAGCCAGGAAGAAACAATTTGAATATTGTGGAAACACATTTAGGATAACTCAGGATCTGGCAGCTTCTACATTGAGGGATCAAAGGGCTTGGAATATGATATTCTGGAGGTCAAAGTATTTGGGATTAAAACCAAGAATCACCTACCCAGAAAAACTGAATATCATGTTTCAGGGGAAAATATGGTCATTCAGTGGAATAGAGGACTTTCAAGCATTCTTGATGAAAAACCCAGAGTTGAATAGAAAATTTGACATTCAGATACAAGAAGCAAGAGAAGCATGAGAAGGTAAACAGGAAAAAGGAATCATAAGGAACTTATCAAAGTTGAACTGTTAACATTCCTACATGGAAAACGATCATTGTAACTGATGAAACTTTTCTCAGTATGAAAATAGTTGAAGGGAATAGAAATATATGTGTGTGTGTGTGTGTGTGTGTGTGTGTCTATATTGGAGGGTATACAGGCATGTGAATATATGTGAATGTGTGTATATATGTTTACAGGTATACATAGATAGAGGGCACAGGACCAATTTAATAGGAAGGGATGATACTTAAAAGGTGAAATTGAGAGATGAGAGAGGAATATAATGAGAGGAGATGAGGAGAGACAGAATGGGGTAAACTATCTCATATAGAAGAGGCAAGGGAAAATGGCTACAATGGAGGGGAAGAATAGGAAGGCAAAAGGGAATGGGTCAACCTTATTCTCATTGAATTTGGCTTGGGGAGGGAATGACATACACACTAAATAGGGTATCTCACCCTACAAGAGAGTAGGGGGGAAGGGGATGAGAGGAGGGATGATGGAAGCAGGGGGGGAGGGAAGTTGGAAGCACCCACTTTTGAAAAGGGACAGGATCAAAGTAGAGAATAGGACAAGTGGGAGATGGAATAGGAAGGAGGGAAATATAGTCAGTCTTTTACAATATATCTGCTATGGTAATGTTTTGCATTAGCTACACATGTACAACCTATACTGAATGGCTTATCTTCCCAGTAAGGGTGGGTGACAAGGGAGGAAGGGAATGAATCTGGAATTCAAAGTTTTAAAATCAAATGTTTAAATATATATGTATATATATATACATATATATATATATAATAATTATTATTATTATTGGTACTATTTTACATGTAATTGGGAAATAAATTATACAGGCACTGGGGCATAGAGATCCACCATGCCCTACTGGAAAAGTCGAAGCAGGTATGGGAGAGGATATGGGAGAGAGCAGATTGGAGGAGGGGATATCCTGTGGGACTGCAATTTTGGGGTGGTGGGTAGGGGAAAAACGGAGAGAAAATTCATAACTCAAAATCTGTCGGAAATGAATGATGTAAATCAGAAGTTAATAAAGCATTTGAAAAATGAAAAAAAAACTTAAACTCAATAAATCCATAACTTAAAAAATATTAGTGTAGTAAAGCTTTTAAAATCTCATTTCTTTAATTTTGGTAGATTAAATTTTTTTCTATAATATTCAGCTTTAGTAGAGAGAGGGTCAGTCCTCTTTGTCCCAGTTTGAACCTATAAAGGCTGTGTGGCCAGCTGATTTTTCTTTGAGACAATGATGGAGCTGATTTGAATAGTTCCTTTCTATCTTTATACCTGAACTGACATCTAGACCTAAATAAGTATTTGTTGAAATGGACTTAATTGAATTACATTTGAGAGATTTTTTTTTTTGGAGGGGCAAGGCAATTGGGGTTAAGTGACTTGCCCAAGATCACACAGCTAGTGAGTGTCAAGTGTCTGAGGTTGGATTTGAACTCAGTTCCTCCCAACTCCAGAGCCAGTGCTCTGTTAACTGCGCCACCTAGCTGCCCTGAGAAATTTTTATGGTAGTATACTGGGTGCTATAACCTTTTCCATTTCCCTCTATTTCTGTGTTGAGGAAGAAATATGTGTTTTGGGGTCTGGCTGGGAACTAGAGTCCATTCAACAGAGAAGCTACACATTTATACAATATACAAATCAAATTCTGGGAAATAAGATGTCAGTTTTAAACTACTATTTTCCTAATTATGTCAATGACCAACTGCTTTCAAAATATGCCCTGGAATTGGTTAAGTTAATAAAGTCTCAGCTTAGTGCAGAATTGCATTCCAAGTATTTTAGTCTGGATCTGCTAAGACAGAGGATCTTCCTTGGTTTACAAAGATCTTCATATCCTGGAATCTCACATCTATTTTTTTTAATTATGATTTAAAAAAATAAATTAAATACTGACTTCTGGGAGGGTTTAGTGTGGCACATACTTATTTTTTGGTTCTCCCTTTGGGTTAATTTAAGTAAGAAGTTTGTAAGAAAGAGGCAAGAAATAACTTATTTTGTGCCTATGGTTGTAAGTAACTACTACTTGCCATCCCTTATACCTCTGCTTTTAAAATGTATGTGTTACTGAGCTCAAATGAAAATTTGGGTAAATGCTATTAATTCACTTTTTTCCTGGACATTATTTACTCAAGCTAAAAATGACATACCAGGAATTCTTCCCAAGCCAGATTAAATGAGTGTTTTGTGCAGGTTCCCATGTTTGCCTTTCCCAAACCTTCTATGCAGTTTTCTAAGCGGGCATACCCATATTCCCAAGCATCCCAATCTTGTCCTACATGTTGGTCTCCAAAGTGGCTACAACTGACTTTTTCTCATTGTTGTCCAATGGCTCATTCTGCTATTGCTAGCACCTTAATAGGAAACACCTGCTGTTGTTTATCCTTTGTTCTTGAAGAGAAACATGACTTCAGGGAGGTGATGCCACGACTTGCAAATGGAGATGCCCCCAGATGCAGTGGGAGACCTTGGCCTATTAAAGTTAAGGTCTTTCCAGGGTCTCAATTTGAATGAATCAATGCTTATTCAGTCATTAAGGTTAGGTACATATGAGGTAAAGAATGGCCTCTTTTACCTAGTTTTTTAAAAAAAAATCAATCTGAGTGGGGAAGATCCTCTGGGTTTCTGGTCAAAATAGAAACAATTTCTATTTAAATTCACTCTGAGCCATCAGAGCCCAAACCATGACTGAGTGGGGGATTCAGCTGGGACCTATTGTTGGCCAATCAATGAGAGCCAAAGTGACTTGGTCCTTAACAAAGAAATCTACCCTGTAAACCCCAATATACCTTGAGAGGTTTCAACCATCAAAATTTATGTTCCTTTGAGAAGAGCACCCACAGGGAAGGGTATGATACCTTATGTGAACAGAAGGAGAGGAAGTAATAGGAAGCACCTAGACATCTCCTAAATGGGTCAGATCCAGAGAGTACAAAGCATGGGCCTGGACAAGAATGTGTCCATAGCAACCAAGTAGAGATGAGGCTGCCATTTTGGAGTAAATTCAGGATATTATAGCTCTCCTAGAATCTAGAATATTTTCCATGTGTTTGGTAGTGTTTTGATAAGAACTTAAAAGGCATTTTACAAAACAAAAACAAAAACAAAAAAAACCAAGTTACTTACTCTTTGAGTGTATAGAGAAATCTTGATTTTCCTCTTACTTTTGTCAGTCATTGCCTACCCATGCATGCCTCTGACATTTTTTTTAAAGAAATGCCAGACTTTAAAATTTTCAATGGGAAATTTAGGTAAGGCGTTAACTTTTTCCTTTTTTTCACAAAAAAAATTAGTCATAATGTGATAAATTAGAATATTATTTTCAGAGTCCTGTATATTGAAGTTCTATAATATTTCTTAGCAAGATGATAATTTTTGTTGCTTATATTTTTAAAGCATGTTCACAGTTTTGTGCAAGAAATTCTTGGATTGATGTATGTTTTATATAACTTTTAAAAATTAATTATAATTTTCTATAGAAATATAACTAGTATGAGATGTGACATGTAGCAGATAGTTTGATAGGTATAAGGCTTCCCAAAGACTTAAGTTCAAATCTCACCATAATACTTATAATTTTGTGATCATGGGAAAATATTGTTTGGGACCTCTTACTCATCTCTAAGATGAGGAAATTATTCAGAAGACTTCTAAGGTCCTTTATGAAATCCTATGAATCTGGTTAGATTCTAGGAACTTCAGAAATTGTCAAATACTGAAATCTTTATATTTTTAAATAGAGGCTTCCCATTTACCTATAATTCCTAGGCCAATTTCATCCTCATTTACAAATAAACTTTTAGAAAGAAATGAGTAAGATAGAACATAGTCTATGTAAGAAGGAAATATGAAAAAAAAAAAAGGAAGAACAAACAGTAAAAACTCTACAAATCCTGTTAAGGAACATTTTTTAAAATGAAGTTGAATTTGGAAAACCTAGGTTCTGATTCATTTTCAGTATCCAGGATGGTGTTTGTCCACAATTTTTATTTAATTGGTTTTTGCTTCTCCTGTTTTGATTTTTTTTTCTAGAATCTGTTATCATTTATAACTTTTTATCTGCTTTTTGGGAGAATTAGATGGATAATATTTAAACATTTTTGTTACCTCTTTTGACTTAAACATTTTGGGGGCCTTACTTTCCCAGTAGAATTTCTTATTTCTCCTTAAGTATTCCACAAATTTATTCAGTAAACATATATCAAGCATTTCCTTTGTATGATAGGTAGACAGACAGATAGACATATGTAAACAAAGTAAGCATTTATTAGGAGTCTTTAATGAATGTCAAGCATTTTTGTAAACAATAGGGCTACAAATAGTCTACCCTCAAGGAACTTACATTCTAATGGATGAAGACACCATATGAAAGGGAGTTAACAATCTGAGTAGGGAGGAGAGGGTACCCCCATGTAGGAAAGTAGGGATGTGCAAGGTTAATGGCAAGGAGGTGAAGAAGTTCAGAGGGTGAATCCAACTAAAAGAGAAATAAGCACGCTTGGGTCCCTCATGAAATCTGGATGAGTGTGAGGCTTTATATTGTTATGATGACTGGTTTGAACAAATGCCTAGTACTCTTTTAGAATTTCTTTTCAAGTTGACACATTTATTAATGTGTTCAGGGTATGTATTTGTAAAGATAAAAAGATTTACTAAGGCATCCAACTCTTTGGACTTTACTGTCTACAAGAATGCTGTTTGTTTATACATAAACACATGCTAAACAGATGCATGCATTAGTGTATACAGATTTTCTTTGTAGGTCTGAGGGAAGTTTCAAGTTAATTTCTTTTTTTTTTTTTAATTAAATTAAATAGGGATGGCCAGGAGGCTCTATTCCTCTCTGGAGTCAGGAGGACCTGAGTTCAAATGCAGCCTCAGACACTTAACACAAAAACTAGCCGTGTGACCCCTTGAGCAAGTCACTTAACCCCAACTGCTCCACCCCACCCCACCCCAAAAAAAAGCAAAAAAAAAAAAATTTAAATTTTTTCAAGTTCATTTCTAACAGAGAGGAATCAGAGAAGCATTCCAGGAACTTTGACAGCAGGGCATGAAAATGAGGCATTATTACGTTAGAGGACTGGAGGATGAAGAAGGGAATGGTTTAAAATAGGGCTAAAAATGCAGACAATTAGTACTACCAAGGAACATGAAGTAATCCAGCCCAACCCTCTCGTTTTATACATCAAGCTGAGACTCCAAAAGATGAAATAATTTGTCTGAGTTCAAACAGCAGCTGAGTGAGGAATCAAACCCAGATAGGAAAGTGCCAGATTGAAACCTAGTGCACAGAGAGCTAGACTTGGATTCAGGAAATACCTGTGTTCCAATTCCACTTTTGAAACTTTCTAGCTGATACGAGGCACCTTACCCTTTGAGTCTTGGGCAACTTTCTAGAATTTATCTGCTAATTCAGTGACAGTTGGGTCTGCATTGGTACATTCCCACACTAGGAAATTACCCATCCTTTGCATTTTTTTCCTTTCAGAATTATATTTGAGAAGTCATTTACCACAGCTGGCTTAAATGCTGTAGAAACAGAAGGAGAAAACCCTGTTTCCTTCAAATGATGTACAGGGAGTGTTTATGTGTTTCTTCAAGAGGTAGTGTCCCAGGGACCTTAGAGAATACTAAAGTTCTACTCTGGATATTTTGAGAGTAATGAATATGAGCATAGTAGATTCCATTTCTATCTAAACAAATGAGAAACTCATTCCATTGAGCATTGGATCTCCCATTCTTGTGGTCCCCTGGGATCTAATTTCCAAGGCCACCAATCTTTTAAGTGTCTGCTATGCTAGGTTCTGGATCTACAAAGATAAGAGAGACAGACAGATGTCACCGATGACCTTCAGGATCTTGTATTTTAAGTGGCTCACCCATTGTTTCTCTGTTCTGTATAAGCTCCTTTGGTCTATAAGTATGCATATGTGCTCATACAGGGGAAATAATGAGATTGGGTATCATCTTGATTGAGGAAGTTGAGTTTAAGGAATGAAACTCTTGAAAAACTCCTTTCTAGCCTCAACTGACAGGGCCAGCTCCTTTCTGCCTCTCTCCTTCCCTCTTCCCCTTCCCTGCCCCAACCTGTTGCTTCTTTGCTATTTTGCAGCCAGGAGTATGGGACCTTGCTAAAGTTCACGAGCATGTGCTCTTGAATTTATTCATTCAATAGAATGGGCATTGTGGGCTAGTTCGGGCTGGGAGTCAAGCTCACTGCAAGGTAAGACAATGGAGTTAGCCAAAGGAGCCACATTGCATATTGGGTTATAAGTAGTCAGCTACAGGGTAGAATTAGGTAGGATGGGAGTGGAATTGAGAAGACTTTACATGGGAGATTATAGAAACCAGACATTGAGGATGGGGAAAATATATTGACTATTTAGTGGATAATTTCCCTGTGGGAAGGGAGGTTAAATGAGTTGTCAAAAAAAGGGGAGTGCACCAGAGGAGCAGATGTCACCTCCCCACCTTCCTCCCCAACCTAATCCTATTTTGACACTCCTGGATTATGATAAACTTTATATTTCACCTTCTAGGTCTAAATCCTTTCCAACCTGGAAAGGATTGTTAATAAACTAAAAGTTTTACTTATATGATACCACAGGGATTATTGTTGTTCTCATTCAATTGTGTCTGACTAACTCTTGGTGAGCCCATTTGGGGTTTTCTTGGC
>NW_027185903.1:20529239-20598100 GCF_028583685.1 Petaurus breviceps papuanus | reverse complement strand
TTCCCCTCCTCCCCCCAAAGCCTGAGTAGAACACAATGGACTTTACCAGTTGAGTGGAGTCTCTGAACCAGATTAAGTAGAATGTTAAATACAATCTCATTACCAATCCTGTTCTTCAGAGGCTGATTTGATCTAGTAGAGAATGAGAAAATAGGAAGGGAAAAAATCCTGGATCTCCCCAATATTAACAATTGATCATTTAATAATAATTTCTCTCACTTCTAAGGTACCTTACAACTCTAAATGAGGCAGCTAGGTCGTATAGTAGAGAGAGTGCCTGGCCTGGAGTGAGGAAGACTCCTCTGCATGAGTTCAGATCCTGCCTCAGACACTTACTAGCTGTGGGACCTTAGGCAAGTCACTTAACCCTGTTTGCACCAGTTTTCTCATCTGTAAAACAAGCCACAGGAGGAAATGGCAAACCACTCCAGTTATCTTTGCCAAGAAAATCCCATATGGGGTCACAAAGAGGACTGAAAGCAATGGAACAACCACACCTCCCAGGTTGTGAGTATAAAATGAGAAATTACTTGGAAAGGACTTTGCAAACCTTAGCACTATATAAATGTTAGCTATTAGTATTTAATCTATAATCCTGTATATATTGAGTTTAGGTGACTAGCACAGTGCGAAACGCAGGTTGGGGAGGGACTGTATTAAGAAACAAATGCTTTGTTCCTGCTCAAAGAATTTACAGCTTGGGTGAGAAGACAATAAAATTAAGAGCTGAGAGGAGAAAGAGGACAGAAACTTGGGTGGTCTGATTTGAGACTTGACATAAGTCTTGAAAGAATGGATAGGATTCAGATAAGTGGAGAGGAGATGGAGGAATATGAAAGGAATCCTGCAGCCATAGTAAATAGCCAGGCAGGCCGTATTGTGGCTGATGAGCTTGGAAATGAGTAGAAGGTCCCTTTCTGATCTGCTTAAAGTCAAGAAACTTGGATTTTGGTAGATACTGAAGAATTACTAAAGGTTATGAGGAGAGAGTGATGTTGATCTATCTTTTGAGAATGTTGATATGGTACAGGGCAGATAGGAGTGCAGAGAAAACAGAGGGACAAGTTGGGAAGCTGTTCTTAGGAGAATATGTTTAGAGCTGGCGAACTGAAAGGGACCTTTTGGAGACCATCTAGTCTCCTCATTTTACAAATGAGGAAACTGAGGCCCAAAGAGGTAGTGACTTGCTCATTTTATAGTAGTAGATGAGTGATGTTATAAGTTAGAGTGCTGCTGTGAGTGAGAATAGTTTGGGGTAGGGGGAGTGGGAATGGCGGTTGACTGAGACACTACAAGGAAAGAGCTGAAATTGATGGTTCTAGGTGACCAATTAGATGGGGGTTAGGGAGTAGGTAAGGGGGAGAGGAATTTGGGAAGGAGATGTGTGTATGTGTGTTCAGTTCAGTTGTTTTCAGGTATGTCTGACTCTTTGTGACCCCATTTGGGGTTTTCTTGGCAAAGATACTGAAGTGGTTTGCCATTTCCTTCTCCAGCTCATTTGACAGATGAAAAAATTGAGGCAAACAGGGTTAAATGACTTGCCCAGGGTCACACAGCTGGTATGTGTCTGAGGCCGGATTTGAACTCAGGAAGAAGAGTCTTTTTACGTGGGCCTAGCACTCTATACACCTAGTTAGCTGTGATACCATTTAGTTACTCGATCTTCCCCCGCCCTTTTCTCTTTCTCTCCTCTCATATATTATTATATTTTTATATATGACTGTACAGTTACATGATAGGAGAGGGTCTGGCAGGACAACAGGTATGTGAAAACAGTTTTGTTTGTTTTTTGCTCTTCATAAAGCTCAAGATGAGCCAGCAATGGTGGCTGGATGCTGCTGTGATGAGCAAAACTGTGGGCTGTGACATCTCTGGGATTCTTAACTGGGGTGTCAGGGAGGGGGAGATCAGGATAGGTAAGAAAAATAATTAAATCTAAGACATACTGAATTTGAGCTGCTAGCTGGGCATCCAAGAACTATCTGGCAGAAATTTTGGAGGCTAGGGACCCTGGCTTGGGCTAAGTATTCACATTAGAGGCAGCATTTGAAAACTGGAAGGCTACTGGGAGTATTTTGGGGGAAACATCTTTGCAGTACTTTAAGGCCATTTGGTGGAAAGCATGTGTGTAAATTTCTAGTGTGCTTTCCCCCCCACCCCATGCTTCCCTTTAACTGGACTCAGCACAACAGGGTCATTCAACTCAAGCTCAGTGCCAGTGACATGCATTCATTTTTAGCAAATCTGCTGAATATAGTATCATAATATGGTAAAAATAATTCATAATAATGACTCTGAATCAATGAGAAAATGCTATATTATATTTGGTAAATTTTAAGAAAGTAGGGCTATTTTTGATGCATTTTTTAGAAAGATCCTATCTAAATTGGTTAAAGTTTTTTTCTTAATTGTACTTAAAGGATTCATTTGGAAAACTTGTTTATTCTCAGAAAAAGTTACAGTGTTTAGTCTCTGTATTATATTATACTGTAACTTATAGTCTTAGTCCGTTTTCTGTGGCAGTGAGTGGTTTTGATGTGTTGTTGGCTGCACAGACAGCATGTGTCGGAGGAAGGGGTACTTGAACCAATCCAGTGCCTTACAATCCTGGAGGAAAAAAAAAATGTGTATTGAGTTGCATTTCTCTCTGTCTTATTTTCATTTCAGTGGCTGATGATGTAATTTCTTCAGCTATTCCTAGGAATGTTATTTAAAAAACCACAGGCCAAAGCATTTCAATTTCACATATACCTTTACGGTCATATTTGTAGGCCAATTGTGATTTTTAAAAAGGAAAAAAATTAACAAATAGATGAAAAATGGTCAATAATCATTTATTGAGCAACCAGCATATGCAGAACAGTATATTAGACATTATGAGATTTCAGAGAAATAGAAAAGTTTAAGTTCCTTTATTAGAGAAACTTAAAATTTGGAAAATCTTCACTTTGATGATATAGACAGAATAATATTAAAAGAAAAAACACAAATATAAATACCAGACTGTACTAGCCTTAGTTAAGTGCTAGAAGCACTTAATAATGGTCGATTATTCCTTTAGTATTTTTCTTTCTCGTTCAGTAAAAGCTTAGGTTAAAGTACAATGGTCCCTTTTGTTCCTCTCATAGAAAAGTGTTTTATTTTTATGTACAGGGATAATTATTCACTTAATATTTATTTTTAAATATAATTCTCACAACAGAAATTGATTAGCTTGGTGAATTTTCGTTAATGTCTCCATTGTATGAATCAGGGTACATCTGCCTGCAATTTGTCATCACTAGAGGGCAGTACAAACAAAAAGATTCAGTAAATGTCATTTTAAAATCTTATTAGCATTAACATGAGAAAGTGACTTTTATAAAATAAAAATTAGGCGTTGATTTATTCAAAAGAATTCTTAATAGAAGTTTTATTACGTAGCTATTGAGTTAAGCTTTTGTTACTTTGCCAGTTGAAAACAAGTTCTTGAATACGATAAACTAATGGTTATAATACACATCTCTGAAAATGACAGGTTTCTTTGGGTGGGCTTTTTTCATGAGAGCAGTGTTTTGTAATTATGTTATTTAAAAGCTTAATGTTACTCTGGCCCATAATCCTCTCTTCTTTGGAACACACACACACACACACACACAAATGGAAATTTAGCAAATTAAAATTGAGACTCATTATCACATTATTATCTTCAGCAGTCCATATGGTAGGACTCTCTGAAAGCCTGATTTGTACTTTTTTTTTTGCTTTTAGTCCATAACATCTTCAGTACTATCTTGTAGCTTATAGATGGAAGGTGTAAAATAACAAATCTAGATTATATATACTACAAACAAGAAATTTTTAAATGGCACAACAAATGCCTCTGGAACAAAAAAATACTTTGCACATTTCTTCTATAGGCCCATTCTGTACTAGACCACTGCCAACCCTCACCACCTTGTGCCTGGACTATTGTTGCATTAGCTTTGCTGGTTGGTCTCCAGCCAGTCTCTCCTGACTTCAGTACATCTTCTACTTACCTGCCAGAGTAATCTTCCTAAAGTGCACATCTGACCATATCACCCCACCCCCAGTAAATTCCAGTAGTTCAATTTTGCTTCCAGGATTAAATTATCAACCCTCTCTCCTCAGTCATCCATGTACTCTATGATCAGTGACCTCCTTGAGCAAGACATTCAGTGGCCTGATTTAGGGTGCATTCACTGTTCCCTGTCCCATGCCTGGAGTGCTTTCCTTCCTCATCTCTGTTGACTGGCTTCTTTCAAATCTCACCTAAAATCCCATCTTTTAGAAGAAGCCTATCCTGATCTCCCTTAAATCTAGTGGCTTCCCTCTGTTTGATTACCTCCAATTCACCCTGTAAATGGCTTGTTTGTACATTGTCATTTGCTTGCTGTCTCCTCTTTTAACGGTGAGTTCCTCAAGAGCAGAGACCATCTTTTGCCTTTTTTGTATCCCCAGTGCTTACATAGTGCCTAGCACATAATAAGCACCTAATAGATGTTTATTGACTGAAAGATTTTATACCAAAAAGATTTCAAATGTTAGTCAATGAGTCTTTCAAGCATATTTAGTATAAGAATTCCAATACAGCAAAAGAATAGGGACTGTCCCTTAGAATTCATAATAAAAAGTCACAAATCTTTGGAGCACTTTTAAGGTGTAAGGTTCCTGAAATCATTTCCTTAACACAGCTTTGTGAGATAGGGATACAGAGATTATCCACCTTTTACAGAAGAGGAATCTAGAACTTGGTTAAGTGATTTATCATATTTTACCTATAGTTTGTAGGTCATCCATAGAAGAATAGACAAAAGTCATGATTTGAAATCAATATTATAAAATACGTTGACTTTTAAACCCACTTATCAAAAAGTCAGATGTATTTTGGAACTCAAAGCTGAAACTGATATAGGTTTGCTATGTGTAAATTTATATTTGTTGGGTTTTTTTGTTTGTTATAGGATCATAGATTTAAGCAAAACTGGAAAGGCCCTTAGAAACTATCTAGTCCAACCCTTTCATTTTAAAATTGAGGAAAGTGAGAACCAGGGAGATTAATGACACACAAGTAATGATAGAGGCAGAATCTGAACCCAGTACCTCTCTTTCTAGTATTTCACCCTTCCTTTGTCCTTACGAATGAATGGTCTCCAGAGGTCACATGAAGAGAATTGTCCTTTTTGAATGTCGCTGCCTTTCTTGTCCACAAGGACAAGAATTTGCAGATACATGGTTGTTCCTAGTTCACTTGTTCAGTCCTTTAAGCCGTGCTCGACTCTTAGTGATCCCATTGGGTTTTCTTGGCAGAGATACAGAGTGGTTTGTCATTTCCTTCTCTAGCTCATTTTACAGATGAGGAAACGGGGTCCAGTGACTTGCCCAGAGTCACATAGCCAGTAAGTGTCTGAGGCTGTATTTGAACTCATGAAGATGTCTTCCTGATGCACTGTGCCACTTAGCTGCCCCTAGTGTACATAGTAGGCAATTAATAAATGTTTACTATGGAATTAGTCAATTACGTTTCATTTGGTCCAACCAGAACTTGTTGGAGGTAGGTAGGGGCTTCATTACAGATGCAAAAACAGATTGAAAGAAGTTAAGTGGTTTGCATAAGATCATATAACCAGGAAGTAAGTTCTGGAGTCATGATTCAAACCCAAGTTTGCCTATGTCAAATAAGTGGCTCTTTCCAATACTTTAGAAAGAATACCATATAACCTGTTCCTGACTAGTAAGAATCCTTCCCATTTAGGGAGAAAAATCTCCATAACTAGAAAACTATGATATCACTAACATGCTTTTCCAGAAAAGATAAAACTACTACATTCTTAATTTTCACACGACCCTAATCCCTCTTCATCACAACTCGGAGGATGTTGTAGCTTTCTTAGTGTCGTTTGACACTAAGATGCTAAATAAAGACATATATGACATCATACATGCTAAAACTAGCTTTTTTTAGATTTAATTTTTAACAAACCAAATTACTTCACTTCCTAAAATTAATGAAGCTAAACTTGTGATATCAGTGGGAACTGACTGATCTTCATCTCAGATGAAAAGGGTTAATCATAGGTATTTGAGACATGTTTTCAAAAGGCAGCAGTACCATGTGATATGATAGAAGGAACACAACCATCAGCAATAATAACAGACATTTAAATGGTTCCATTTATTTGAGTAAAGCAGTAGGCCTATAGTTTCTACACTAAACATAAATAATCCCATGTATTTTAAGTAAATATATTTTATCTATGAGTGTTAGATACTTTTGTAAAATGTATTAATCCATGTAATCTTTCTTTCATTCAACACACATTTATCAAGCACTTACTATGTATGGGAGGCACTGTGTTATTAGTAAGGTTAATTTTCTAGCCCTCAAGGAACCCAACATTCTATTGAAGGAAACATTTATTAAATAGTTATGCTGTGCATTGCAGGAACAAAGTACAACATGAACTGAGAAAGCTCATGGGATATATGGAATGAGCAATGACAAATAATCCAGTCTACTTAAATTATAGCCCATATGGAGTACAGTAATGTGAGAGAAGATTGGGGTAAGGGAAAGACTAGCTGTGTCAATAGAAGGCTTTGAATAGAAGGCCAGGCAGTTTGAACTTTAGTCATTAAAAAGTAGGGAGCCATGGAGGGACTCTGAGCAAGAAGAATGACCTGATCAGACATGTGCATCAGGAAAATCTGATAATGATATGAAAATTAAATTGGAGAAGAGGCAGGAAAACTGACTGCGACTTTGCCTTTTTTTTTCAGCTGTGGTCTGTGGATTTGTCTTTAAAAATTAAATTGTCTTTAAATTTTTTGATAGCTATTTCATTATAATTGATTTCCTTTTTAATCCTATGTACTTTATTTTAGGCATTTAAAAACACTGTTCTTTGAAGGAGTCCATAGACTTTGCCAGAATACCAAGCCTGGAAACATATGTAAAAGGCTAATCAAGTTAAGAACTCCTGATAGCTTCTCAATGAGGGGGATGGGGTGAGGAAGGAGGAAGGCAGAGAATTTGGAAATCAAAGTTTTACAAACAAATGTTAAAAATTGTTTTTACATGTAACAGGGAAAAATAAAATACTATTATTATTTTTTAAAGAACTCCTGATAGGCATTCATATCTAAATTGTTGAAGATTCCTACCTTGACTTTTTCCTTCCTCCAGTCTATTTTAGTGGTAGTAGAAAGAGAGAGGGTTAGACACACTGCAGAGAATTGCTGGGTATTTGACTCTTAACTTTCCTTCCTCCCCATCTCCCCCATTTAGTCGATCAAAAGCATAGCACCAAGGGGAAAGGAGTATTTATATAGTACTTAATACATGCCAAGCACTGGACTAAGCCTTTTTTCACAATTATTACCTCATTTGATCCTCACAACCCCACAAGGTCAATACTTTTATTATCCCAGTTTTACAGTTGAGGAAACCCAGACTCTGACTTACCCAGGGTCACATAGCTAATAAGTGTCTGAGGCTAGATTTGAACTCAAGTCTTCCAGACTTCAGGCCTAGCACTCCATCCACTACATCACCAGCTGCCTTGAACACCAAGAATTTGAACATGAGAGACCTGGTGAAATGTGGTGCCAGGGACAGAAATAATGTCATTGTCAAGAGGGAAGGTCAGATTTGTTGTTATTGAAGGAGGTCAAGCTCAATTTCACATACATTGAGCTTGAAGCATGAGCAGGGTAACCAGGTAGGGATGTCCTTAGTTCATGCAGATTTATACCTTGGGAGAAAGGTCAAGCATGGAGAAACAGATTCTGGAGTTTGCATAAAGGTGATACATCAAATCATCCTCGCATCAGATGACATGGTTAGAGGGGGGAAGAGGAGAGGGATGAGCAGAGAGTTTGGGGACAGAGCCCCTTTGGGGAACACTGTCTTTAAAAGGTGAAGAAGAAGAACCAATAAAGACACAGAAGAGTGATTAGGAAGAAATGAGGAAAGCCAGGAGAGGTTTGTCTCTGAAGTCAAGTGGTGCAGAAAGGTCAAGGAAGCTGAGGATGGAGAAAAGCTTATTACGATTGACAGTAAAATTGATGACCTTTGAGAGAATAATTTCAGTAGAGGCAGAGAGCTGTAAGAGTTTGCAAGGAATCAAGGAATGTGAGTGCTTGACAAGAAAGTGTAAGAGTGTCGCATTGCTATCAAACTTCTTAAAAAAGTAAATGAACTCTCTCAGGTCAGTCTGATAAATTTAAAATATTTGGTCCATGCAATAAATTCATTCTCCACCTTCCTTTTTCCCTTTCTTTATAAGCACAATAAGAAATGTGTTCCTACCTTCTGCCCAGTCCCAAATTGTTTCTCATTCTAAAACAGGGGTAAGGAACCTGTGACCTCGAGGCTACATGTGGCCCTCTAGGTCCTCAAGTGCTGCCCCTCAGTGTCCCTTTAGGTCCTCAAGTCAAAGGGCAGCACTTGAGGACCTAGGGGGGGGTCACAGGTTCCCCTCCCCTGCTCTAGAATGAATTCCATCAATAATGTGCTAAGAGCCAAAGATACAAAGAAAATGAAAAACACAGTTTCTGCTGTCTGAGAACTTGCATTCTAAAGGAGAGAGACAATACCCAAACACCTATGAAATCACTTCACAAAATATATGTGAAAAACTGGGTTTATTACAAGAGAAATGAACACACATGTGGAATCCTATGCATGTGTAAGGAGTTTACAATTCAAACTGAAGCTTGCATATTTATGAAAATACAACAAAGAAGGGAAGAGAGACAGCAATCCCCTCATGGCAGGAGGGAAATACAAGATACATATAGTGCAGAGGGGAAGTAATCATGGAGGGGACCAGGAAAGGCTTTTTGCAGAAGGTAAAGTTTGAGTCTTGGAAGAAGCCAGAGAAGCCAAGAGGTGGAGATGAGGAGGGAGAGCTTTCCAGGAACAAAGAAAGGACAGGCAGCAAAAGAGGCATGGGGCTGGGAGATTAGAATATCAAGGAAAAAAATCTTTTCACATTTGCAGGATATGCTTACTTTAAAAGATCTGTGATTTTGTCTTTGTGGGTACTCTGGCCACTAACACAGATCAATTAACAAGTCAATTAGCTACAGTCAGTTAATGAGCATCATTTAAGTGTCTATGTATGCTTTTTGAGGAATAAGTGAGCTGGTCAGGTAGCTAGGAAGAACTTGGTTCACACCCTGTCTCTGATACATACCAGCTGTGGGACCCAGGATAAGTATTTTAACCTCTCAGTGCCCTCCCTAAGTACTCTTAGGTTCCAGAGAAGATATGAACTTTTGTAGAGGAACTTTCCTTATCAGAGAATTGACTATTTCATGGAAATCACCAATCAATCCCTTATCCTTTGTGTGCTAGGCACTCTGCTAGGCACTTTGTGACCTCATTTGGGGTTTTCTTGGCATTTCCTTCTCCAGCTCATTTTACAGATAAGGGAACTGAGGCAAACAGGGCTAAGTGACTTGTTCAGGGTTACACAGCTAGTAAGTGTCTGAGGCTGATTTTGAACTCAGGTTTTCCTGACTCCAGGCCTGACACTCTGTCCACTGAACCACCTGGCTACTTTGCCTTCTAGGTACTGGGGACAGACACAAAAACAAGAGTGAAAAGACCCTGCCTGCCCTCAAGAAACTTACATTCTGTCTGGGGAAACATTTATACACAAAATCCATTAAAACATCATTACTAGATAGACAGTTTTGTGAGTTGCTGTGGCCAGGAGAAAAAAAATCATCTCTTACTGACCATCCTGATGATGATTAGGGTACCTGAACCTTAGCGAGAAGGGTCCTCAGTCGACAGACACACACAAGTCGCATACATATTTGGTCCATATTTGAAACCTCTCCAGCTTGGCATAGGACGTCTCAGAACTTGTGTTCTACTGATGTAGGCTTTAAGAATCCAGGGTCACCTCTACCCCATGATGAAGCATATGGTGTAGGGCTTTTGTGCAGGCTGAGTAAACTACTTCTATTAAAAGCCACAGTTTAACCTTATCCAGTTTCCACCTTGCATAAAAGGCGCTGTCACTTTTCAGAATTCCAGTCTCCAACTCCTCAGTGAATTCCCATCACTTAACACAAAGGAATTGCTTAATGTTTATTCACTGATTGTATCCTGAATTTAAGCATACAAGATGTTTATGGTTAACTGAGTATAGATTATGGAATCATGAGCTCACTCATGGAGTCTTCCATAACAACTCCAAACAATTGTCATCTTGCCTTTCCCTGAAGATGTCTACTGAAAGGGAAGCTACTACTTCCCAATGGGCTTCCAAACAGCTCTAATCATTAATATATCTTGCTTTATATTAAACCTAAATTTACTCTCCTCCTCCTTCACCTCTTAATTCCAACTCTTGCCAAGTTACCTCAGGAAAATCACTTTCCCTTCCTTTCATTCCATTTCTGGACCCCCAAATGACCACAATTACAGTGTGCATGCCCACGAGTGTGTGTGTGTGTGTGTGTGTGTGTGTGTGTGTGTGTGTGTGTGTAAGAAGTTGCTAAAGATGCAATTAAGTGGTAGGAAGAAAGATATAAGGAAGAAATGTTGATTCTCTCTAGTACCATTTGGTTGATGTGGTAGTTCCATAGAGCTTATTTACTAAGGAGTGGAGGTACTGCTGTATTGTATAACTAGCCACTCATATGTACATTTGCCACATAGGTCCTGGGCTTCAAGGTTCAGAGACAAACTTAGTTGATCTAATAATCGTGGTGTTTATTCTGTACATCTAAAGTGCTTTAATGTACAAAGAATACTGAAGGTGCAGAAGATGCCTGTGCACTACCTCACCACCCCTGGGGACCTCCATATTGGTTCTCACTTAGAGACATGAAGCAGGATACTGTCCCTGTGTAGAACTTTGTAGGCTAAGTCTAGGTGACCTAAGGAGGTTAGGATCTGTGGTGTTTTCTACCAAGGTCAGTAAAAGCACTAGAGTAGCCCTTTACTAGTGTTCTAGTTCAGGGTATGTGAAACATAGATACTTCTGAATATACCAATAATATGTAGGCCAAAGATTGGCAGCATCCTTTCAGTGTCCAAGGCTGTACTTAATGATCCATCAGTCACTAACTATTTCAGTTTCCATGTCTCCTTAAATGGAGGTTTATGGAGAAAAATGTTCAAGTTCACACAGTTAGCGAAAGCTGGAGTCATGTCTTGAACCCAGGTCTTCTGACTCCCATGTTCAGTGCTTTTTTGACTACTGTCTTCACAAGATGTTCACAGATTGGGTATTTGTCACTTAGATAGTTCTGCTTTGGGTTATCCCTGCTCCCTCAGTAGGGTTGTATGCAGATAAATTTAGAGCAAATTAACCCTAACATCCTAAGAAACATAAATGAGGAGCTGATCTGCTTTTACAAATTATGTAACCCATCCAGTATGCAAGAAGGAAAATAATATTATTCACATTACCTGAGCTATTCCTTCTGTCATCTCTCAGTGTTAGATTTATCCTCCCTTTTATTGGGGGAAAAAAAAGAAAGAAAAACTAAAACTTCATAACAAACATGCATAGTCAAGTAGAACAAATTCCCACACTGGCCATATCCAAAAACATAGATTTAATTCTACATATTAAGTCTGTTTCCTGGATTTAGCCTTTAATTTATTTTTTTCTTTTGAGAAGTACAGAGGCTCAAAAAGGAGTCAGAGGATTTTTGTTTAGTTTCAAGGGCATTTAGCAAAACCAAGACCATTTCCTAAAGTATGTGAATGGAGGCAAAGCTTTCCAGGATACCCTTGCTCTGTCTCCTTTTGCCCCAAGACAGCCAGCTGACCCGGAAGAGATAGCTCAGGGCCTGGAGTTTCAAAACCAGCCTCAGACACTTACTAATTGTCATTATGCACAAAGCAAATTGCCTTCCTTATATTGGGTGCTTAATAAATGCTCATTCCCTTCCCCTTGTCTGTTGCCACAAAGTTCTTTGCTGAAATTTCTTGTTCTCTTCCCTCTTCCTCACATTGTTCCTTTTTGGGCTCACATTAAGAAGCAGCAGAATTCCCTCATCCTTTACTATTTTGGGTAAGAGGTCAGTGGCATTAGGATGGGGCTAAGAGAGGAAGAGGAAGTAAAGATGGAAGATAGAATCAGTACCTATGATGCCAGCAATCCCAGGCAAAATGCTACTTCAAGTCATGTATCTCTTTGGATTATAACAAATGTAGTTAGGAAAAACTGAACAATTATTACACACATATGAGGTGGGACCATAAAGTGCCCTAATGAGAATGATTTTCCATTCTCTGGTTTATGGGAACTAGTCTCATTACTGTGTAGTCACCCTGTGTATTAAGTAATGGACTTTGAGGAGCCAACTTCACAGTCAGGGAAATCTATTTATTTTGTGGTAGTGAACTTCCTCCCCTCCCATCATTAGAGTATTTGACTGCCATATATTAAAGGGACTTTTTTTTTTAGTTTAGAGAAGAATATATAAAGATTTGTCAACATTTCCTTTTACAAACATTATTAGAAATCATTCCTGATGAAGAATGAACTGTTCAGAAATATTTCTGGGTATTTTAAGGACATCATTCATCCTGACAAGAGAGGGGGACCCCCTCATCTCTTTCTTTGGAAATCTCCCTGCTTCAGAGATCCCCAAATTATTACATGGCATTTACCAGAGAAAAGGAGAAAATACCCTCCCCCCCAAGAGATTCACCCTTTGCTAGCCAATCAGAAAGTAGCATATATTGAATCTATATCCTTTACTCCTATATATTTTAGCATGGAATATGATTGGCTCTTAGTTGAGGCTTTCTGGGAGGGATTTCTTGACACTGTTCACAGCTTTCCCTGCAGGTCCTTATTTGGTAGCTGTTGACAGAGCAAGTCTTCCCAGCAGCCAAGCATCTTGACATACATTATTCATTAAGCCCTGGTTCTCCCGGAAAGATGCAGACCCCTAGATCTTTAGCTATTTCTTCAGCTCATGCAGCCTCTTTATTCAGACTAGTTCTTGCATTTTATTCCACTTTGGAGTTTTACAAATGGCATTTATTCAACCGGAAGACTGCACAATGGGATTTTATGCCAGAATGTCTTATATGTACTTAATTGTAAAAAATATCTAACGACCCAACAAAGCACTCTGGTTTGTGGAGATTGAGAGTACTGAGTATTGTAAAGGAATTAAGTATTTCAGAACTTAAAAATAATATAAATAATCAATCAAAAATGCCTGAAGCAAACTATTTACTGTCAGTGTCTTGGGGCTACATAAAGGTAGGATTTTTTTTTTCAGTTTTTTACTTTATTATTGCAATTTGTGGGTGTACATAACTTATGTGATTTATCTGTAGAGAAACTACAGAAAGGATAATGATTTTGAACATTGACAATGTCTATAATTTTGTGTGGTAATTGCTCTTTTTCTCTAAAAAAAAAGAGTATATGGAATTTGACGAAGACATAAGGATTATCCTGTTTAAGCTTCCAAGCAGCCTGATTTAACTACATATGCCTTACAAGTAACTTGGCACATTAGCCATGTGCAAAGAAGTATAGGATTAAAGAGTTTAAAAGGAAAAGAACAATTTACTACATAACTCTTATTGGGTTCAAGTACAGTATATAGTCAAAATGACTTTTTTTTAAAGACATGAAGTTATCGTTCTCTGCAACATTATAGATTTCAGTTACTCTTTGTACTCAATGCTAAAATAAATCTTTATTTGAGATGCTTCCCCCAGAAAACTATTAGACCACTTTATTTGTGTTATTGAATGAATTCAACCTTAAACCTAAGTGCATTCACACTGATGGGATATGAAATCAGTAGAATAGCATGGTTAAGAACACTGATTCCTGTTTTTTCTTTGTTTTATTTTGGCTTAAAGCCATATAATTTTTTTTAAATCCAGGTTATCTTGAAATTTTGTGAATAGGTTGCTGAAATAAAAATCTCTTCTCATCACCTTGCAACTGTAACTCTTGTGAATTGTAAAATTGTAAATCATTATGGTATTATTATTATGCTATCCCAAATCATAATGTAAAGGAAATAAATTAAACCTAGTTCATTTTCATGCCTAGCAGGTTTTCTTGAGTTCTTTGTTGTAGGATACAATACTGGCATGATCAGGTCTCCATAAAGGAAGCCAGAGGTGGAACAACGCTCTTGAATCACTTTGCCCATCTTTTCCTAGTAAAACATTGCTATGGAAACTAATGTTCTTATATATTTGAACTAGTCACAGTTCATCTGTGGAAACCAGGAACAGTTTCTGGGCTCGTGGAACTTAAAGATTCTGTTTCTCTCTGTCTTTCTGTGTCTTTCTACCCCACTTCCCCCTGCGCCCCCCCCCACGCCTCTTTCTATCTTTCTCTCATTGCTCTTTCAATGGAAGATTCTCCTTTGTGGTTAGATTTCCTAGAATGCAAGGAGGACTTTCTTTGGCTTTTCTTGCCAAAGTAGATAGATAATATTTGTTCCCCTACCTCCACCCACTCCTTTCCCTACCCTTTAAATTTTGTTATCATGTTTGTTTTTAAGATAGATGGAACTTAGGTTTGAATTTTTCAAGCCATCTCAGGCCCTTAACCTGCTTCTATTTGATACAATGCAAAACTTGGAAAAAATACAAGTTACAAGCCCTGTTTGCAAAAAACTGTGTAAGGAAAGGATTTCCAAGTTATCACTTTCAAAAACTACCTCTAATGAAGAAAATACTCATTGGGCAGTTTGTGTGTGCATTGTTATTTCTGTATATCAATTCTTTAAGTTATACCATTTTCAAAACTGTTTTTAAAAAGAAAGAAAAAAGCCCTACCTGCTAAACCATGATGCCTGCATATAAAAATAACTGAAGTGGCAGTTATTAAGAGAGTATTGTGCGTTAGCACTTTTATATTCTTATTTGTGCAATGTCACAATGCAGTCTATTCAGATGAACAAAAAAGAAATGTCGCTAATGTTTGTGAATTGGATGTTCTTTGCTTGCATATCAAGAATACTGTACAGTATGTGCTGTATCAAGGCATAACTATGGAGCTGCAGCTGTGGTCCAGAGATTCTGATCCAAGAATATCTTACTTTGCCCCACAGTTTAACTAGACACACACATATCATTTGCATAGTCATTTTCTTCCATTAGAGTAAGTAATGAATTTTTGCTTCCTGCAAAAATGAGTTAGGTTTTCTCAGTATAAGGAGCAGAATAATATGCCAATGTATGGGTGTGTTTCCACCTTACCTCATTCATTAGGTGCTATGCTGGACTGACATCCTGATGCATGATAGGAGAACAAAGGACTTGAAAGCCTCCACTTACAGATCACGCTTCTTTTCTTTGCTGCAGCTTTACTTCTCCATGATGTCTTTAGTATATTTAAGAGTAAAAATAATCATGTTAAATCATATGTAGAAAATAGCTTGAGGAGGGGATAGTTTTCTAAAACAATAGCAAATACCTAATACATTTTATTGTTCTCTTGGTTACTTCTTTTGGGAAAATTTACCTAAATCTATTGGAGCAAAACTGTAACCAGGTTTGATATGCCAAATTCACAGAAAAAAAATCCCCATTTTATTCACTTTACTCAGGACAGAAAGAGAAATTAAATTATATGCTTGTGCTATTAGTTTAATGAGGTATGAATATTCATCTGTGAGTAGAAATGTTTGTGGTAAGTTTTAGTACACTCATACTGTATTGTCCTAAAAGTCTTAGTGCAGTTTTAAGTTTTAATAGATAAAACTCCACTAATACTTTTAGAATACCCTATATAATGGCTAGAAACATGCAGAACCTAGTTTTGGTAGTATCTGCTCTGATAGGAAATGCCTGCAGAAGTGAGCACAGAGGATGTTTTGTTTGGATAATTAGTTGAGTTTGTTTGGTCTAAAAATTTCATACACACACACATCAGAGTCACAGTTATATGTTATTGGTTCATGAGAATCTGTCTTGTCTTTGGGAAGCAATCCTTTTTGTTTTTTTCTGACTATTAAAACTTTTTGCTAGGTCAACAACAATTATGTACAAATATATTATGAATGAATATTATTTTCATTATAGCACTTTAAACCATGGTCTTGGTAAATTGACTGTCAGGTAGTCAAAGAGTTTTCCCTCTCTTTTTTCTTTGATATTTAGGAAATAAGTACAGCCAGCCCTTGGGGGTTATGTCAACACAATGCAGAAACAGCCAGGAAAAAAAAGGGAATTTTGTTATTTCGATGGTTATTTTAAGTATAGTGTCCTTTTCATTGTGTCCTGTGAACATAGGGTCCTGTTCATTCATTGAACTGCATTAAAAAAAAATATTTTATTGTCATGTACAAAAGCCTACCAAGCAACTCGGGGAAAAGCCGGTTATATTTATAGTTACACCTATTTCTTTAACTGTTATCTTCCTAAAAGATTCTGAGCCTTTCTGCTTATATAAATTCTGCCCTGAATAAAATCATAGAGTACTTTAATGTATTTCAGAAGGAATGCTTCACTGTGTATGAGCGTGTATGTGTCGGTTTTGTGGAAAAGCTAGGCTTGCCTCCGCTTAGGGACTGGACAGTATTACTTAGTGCCATGGGGGGATAGGAGGAGGACCTGAAGGGAGGATTTGGGAGAATGGATGTGTCTGCCTCCCATTCCTGGGTTGCCTGTATCCCTCGGGTAATCTTAGATCACTGTGGGGCTGCGTCTGTATTGGCACACTTATCTTAACCTTCTATAAAACTATCGACGGATCTCAGTTTAAAAAGATGAATGAAATGGACTTAGCAGATTCAGTTCAGATGTTTGCTTCTCAGCATGTCTTATAGAATTCAGTTAAGAAAGTGACCATATTTGATATAAAGTAAAATGATCAGGTTTTACAATTGAAAAAAGACCTTCCTCACAACAAATTGTGAGATATATATCAATAAAAGTGGTTTTTTTTTCCCATTTTAAAAAGGAAAGAAAACTCAAGATTAAGTCATTTTTCCTAGATCATATGGCTAGTGTTAGAGCGAGAGTTTGAACCTGACTTGGTCTGACTTTAGATCCTATATACCAAACTATACTTCATCAAACCAAAGATATTAATTTTCTTAGCATGAATTACAGGCACTAAAGAAGAGACCTCTATTTAAAGGTTATTTGAGGCTCTCTGGAAATGTTAAGGGATGGTGATATTATAGTAATGATCATGCCACTGCTATTTTCCTGTGGAACAGGAGGTGGTCCCATTGAGCATATATTACTAATGAAAATATATTCAGGTACTTGATCGTTGTATCTTCTAGTCTTAATAAAGTAGTTAATCAGGTGCACAGAAATTACTTAAGGAATACTGTGCATTCTATTGATCTAGGCAGTGTGGTATAATGAGTAGAGTGAAACTCTAGTTTACAATTCTTCCTTAATAACTTCCCATCTGTGTGACCTGGGACAAGTCACTTAACTTACCTCAGTTTCCTCATTTTTATTTATTTTATTTTATTTTTCTCAAATGCTTTATTAACTTCTGGTTTACATCATTCATTTCTACCAGATTTTAAGTTACAAATTTTTTCCCCATTTTTCCCTATTTTCCTCATTTTTATAGTAAGGGCATTGCACTTGACTTCCAAGATCTCTTCCAGCTTTAAATTCATAATCCTGTGAATCTACTTGTGTATGTATCTACTTTTGATTGTAAACTCTCTGAGATCAGGGACAGTTTTATTTTTTGATTGTATATCTTCACCACATAGCATAGTGCCCATACTAGGTCCTTAGTAATACTTTTTGAAGGATGGCTTATTGAATCTCTGGTGGAAAATAGGACATTGTGAAAGATGGGCAGAAATATCTAGACACTGTTTTAGATGATTTGATGAGCAGATTTCTTGAAGGCATCAAAAATTAGAAATCATTCTTTTTAAGAGGTTCAAAATCACAGCAACAAATGTTTTGGCTCTTTTGAGAGTCAACCCCTATAACATTTATTACCAGATGAGACTGTGGTAACAGCAATAATTTCTTTCATTTTTACTCTAATGATATTAGCCGAATTTTACTTTTAGCAGTTTACTACAACACTCTGTAGTAATAGTGAAATCCTTTTACTCAGTTTGGGGGCAGGTATGGATCAAGAATGAAAACTGTAAGTGATTTGCCAAGGGAATTTGTTGGAGGCAGGATGGTATAGTGAAGTGTTTCTCAAATTTTTTTGGCTATAGTACTCCCTTCCCACTTTACATTCTTAAAAATTATTTATGACTCCAAAGAGCTTTATTATGTGGATTATAGATATCAATAGATTAGAAATCAAAATATCTGAACATTATTATGAAAATAGTTTTGACTTCATAAAACCCTCTGAAAGTGTCTCTGGGACCCTCAGGGGTTCCCTAAACCATACTTTGAATACTGCTGGTATAGTGGATTGAACTGTGGACTTGGAGTAAGGAAGACCTGAGTTCAAATCCTAGTACAAACATTGGGTCAAATGCCTGTTCCAGTCAATCTGACTTTTCCAAGCCTCTGTGCTCTTCATTTGTCAAATGGGTTTAATAGCACCTATTTCACATGGCTTTGAGGATCAAATGAGATAACTTGCATCAAGCTCTTTGCAAACTTTAAAGAATTCTCTTTGTTGTTCAGTTAAAGCTGACTCTCTTTGTGACCCTGTTTGGGGTCTTCTTGGCAAAGATACTGGAGTGATTTGACATTTCCTTTTCTAGCTTATTTTACAGAGGAACTGAGGCAAACAGGATTAAGTGACTTGCCCAGGGTCACACAGCTACTAAATGTTTGAGGTTGGATATGAACTCATGAGGATGAGTCTTTCTGATTCCAACCCCATTGGAATTTACTGCACCACTGAGCTGCCTAATTCAGTTGCCTGTCTTCATGACCCCACTTGGAGTTTTCTTGGAATAGATACTAAAGTTGTTTGCTTTTTCCTACTCCAGTTCATTTTGCAGTTGAAGAACTGAGGCAAACAGGGTTAAGTCACTTACCCAGGGTCACACAGCTAGTAAGCATCTGAAGCTGGATTTGAATGCAGGCCTGGCGCTCTATCCACTGTGCCATCTAGCTGCCCCAAAGAATTCTCTAAATGTTAGTAATTATTAATATTAAGTTAGTTTCCTCCAGAATTAGAATCTAGTCTTACAGTCACCCACATACCTCTCTTTATCCATGTGGAGTAAGAGGTATTTACAAAAAGACTGACTCAAAAATGATATCAGAGAAGTCTTTTTTCCTTTATTCAGAAAATACTAGAGTGCCTACTCTGTCCAGTTATTTTCATTTTGCTTCATTTAAGAGAAATTACAAGGAATGTTGAGAGAAGCTAGTTTGGAGAAGAACAAGAAAGTCTATTCTGAACAGGCATTAGACTGCAACAAGATGGTGGGAGCCATCAGAGCAGAGGACTGTTGAAGACCTCTATGAAGTAGGAGGTCCAGGGATCCTTTGCTTATTTCATATGTTATTCTTGTCCTTTTTGGATAACCAGGCACTCTAGAACCAGTGAAATATATTAAAGAATAGTAAAGTATAGGAATAATTGACTCTGTGTGATTTTTAGATATTTTACCAATGGAAGAAGGGTGGTAAATTCCAGCAAATGAATCTTTACTAAGTTATGAGATCTTAACACTTCATTCGTAGGGAACCTGTACACTTCACAGAACCCTGGGCCTAGAATCAGGAAAACCTGATTCCAGATACAGTCTTAGACATTTTAGTGCAAGTCACTTAACCTCTGCCTCAGTTTCCTTATCTGTAAATTTTTAATAATAGCATCTACTTCCCAGGGTTGTTGTGTGGATCAATTGAGTTAATAGATATAAAATGCTTAGCACAGCACCTGGCACTTCATATGTTAGCTGATATTGTTGTTCATCATCATCATCATCATCATCATCATCATCAGCATCATCATCATCCCTATATTCCAGTTATTGGAGTATTATGTTAGAAGGATACCAGTTTTTCAAGTAAAACATTAAGCTTTTACATGATTGAAACTAAAATATGTAATAAGTCTAATAACTAATATAGTAATGAATCAAAACTCAATTATGCTTGTTCTGAAAAAAGATTTATATTGTTGAGTAACAGATCAAACTTTTTTTCTTATGTTACTTGTACAGTCTATTTAAGCTAGCAATGAAAATAAAATAGATGAATTGTCTTATGTTTTGTATTTTTTTAGCCAGACTTGCAACTTCATTGGTAAAGGAGAAGTAATATGTATACTCAGCTCTTACCAATGCAGCACCTCGCCTGGAACTTAATATTTTAGAGAAGGAATGGTTAACCTGGGTGTCTGTGAGTTTGAGTAAAGAAAAAAAAATACATCTTTATTTTAACATAATTGGTTTTATTTCTAATTCTGTAAATTTTAAATTTTATGCATTTAAAAACATTATTCTGAGAGAAGCTCAAAGGTTGCACCATATTGTCAAAGGAGTCGAGGACAGACATAGAAAAGTTAAGAACCCTGGTCTCAAGAGGCACTGATAAGTTTAATGACTTGCTTCTGGGCCTGTAGATAAGGTATGTTCGAGACAGGATTTGAACTCAGAACTTTATCTTTTCTGACTCTATGTTGTCTACTCTTGTTTATATGTGTTGACAAACACCTACATCTTTACTCATTTATATGAAATGCCTCAGCGTTTCTAAATTGCGTTTAAAATATGTATGTATACTCTATGGCCTATCTTTTATTTGTTGTCCTTTCCTACTTTGATTTTTCATGTTTTTGAGAAACTTTAACAATTTTAAAATGCAAATTATATATTGACCTAGAATTGATTTGTTTTAGGCTTATAAGATTTGAGGGCTACTTGGATTCTTGGAGTTAATCTACTCCAGAATCATTATTTTAGAGATGAGGAAATTATGTCTGGCAACTCCATGTGAGAGCCAGGATGTCAATCCCATGGTGTATAAATTGTTGCTTGATTTTTCTCTTTTTTTCCTTTATATTTAATATATGGTTTTGTTTCTGTTTTTCAGTTTAAAAGAATGCTTAATCGGGAGCTTACCCACCTTTCAGAAATGAGCCGATCTGGAAATCAAGTCTCTGAATATATCTCAAACACATTTTTAGGTAAGACCAATAATATAAATGAACTCTGTTCATTAATACTTTCCAGTTGGAACTCAGTTCCTTCAGATAACAATTGAAGAAACAGTTTCATTTATTTTCTTTCATCATATTATCCTCTTAGTATAAAGGAATGTGAAGAAAAGTCAGATCTTCCTTTAGCTTCCATTGTGGGTTGCTTCTTTGAGTGTGTATATTTAATATAAAATAATAGCTAGCATTTATATTGTGCCTCAGGGTTTGCAAAGCATTTTCTATATATTATCCTTTTTTATTTACTCCTCAAAACATTCCTCTGAGGCTGGTGTGATTATTATCCTTTTTTTTACAGATAAGGAAACTGAGGCAGGTAACAGTTAAGTTACTGGCCCCTGAGTCACCTGGCCAGTAAGTTATCAGACAGGATTCAGATTCAGGTCTTCCTCTCTCCAGGTTCATTTCCAGGTCCAACACTCTATATACTTTACCTCCTAGCTGTATTTTGGGGTAAAAATACTTATAAGGGTATTGCTGCATTTTCATATAACTACACATTGTATAAGAGACAATATGGCATCATGGCTAGAGAGCTGACCAGGAAAACCTGGGCTTGAAGTCCTTCTCATCCTGGCTTCACGAGCCTGAGCAAGGCATTTCTCAGTGCTCTAGTGTAGACGTTCCTCTAGGACTCTAAGATACAGAGAAGACTTGGGTCAGCTTTGGTAAGAGGGAATTGGTTTACCTGAAAATTCTCTGTATCCATGAAATCACAGGTCCTGTCCTTATTGCTAGTATAACTTAGCAGTATGTAATTAATTATATTTTCTGTAGGGATAAATAATAACATTGTGGTATTTAGAAATGTAAGAAGTTATCCAGCCCAACTTTCTTATTTTATATATAAAGAAACTGAGGCTAGAAGGTGTGAAGCCTTGTGGGTGTGGTCAACATTAATGGCCTCGACAATAAACAGTGTCATCATGCAAGAGAAAGAACATGACCAGAGTAAGGTTTCAATATTTTATCAACCACTCTGTGAGTAAAAATAATTTGTCATAGATCATCCTTAACCAACTACAGATGTATTTCTAAAAATCCTTACTCACTCTGTTCATTCAGTAAGCATTTAGTGTGAGAAAATTCCATCTGTCACAGAAAATATATAGTACACATTTTGAGGTTATTTTGATGAAATCTAATTTGAATAACAAAAGCCCACTGACACAGATTACTGGGAATGAATGGTGCATTGAAATTTCCTGTCTGGAGATAGAAAAGTTGATAAATTAGACGGAGTCAAGACCTGAAGAGACCACTGCTATGAAAATTCCTTCAGCTAAGAATCCCTGACCTTGTATTAGTTAGTAGGCTTGGTTTTTAAAAGAGTCTGCCAAAATTTAATTTCTTTTTTATTAAAAACAAAGAAACAGACAAACACATAAGGTGCTATTAACCAGTCCAGCAAGAAAAAGATTGATCAGCAGTCTATAGATTCAGGTTCACATTGAAGTCAGCTTTAAAGGTGGCACCTTTATTTGGTCAGATTTAGGACCTTTATGAAAGTATAAAAAGGGATAGTCCCTGAATATGTTGGACCTTCCTTTGAATGAGGATTGGGGGATGACATGACATGACAACATGTCATTGGAAAACTTGGTGAAAAGAAGACAATAAGATTTTCATAGTTGTATCATCTACTAGGAAAAGTGGAAATGACTTTAGAAGCTGTTATTCAAAACTTTGTTGAGCAATATCCCTTTCTGTGTTTATATACAGTTAAAATATTAGATGTTGAATCAGGGAACAGCACTTATAATTTCAATTGTGTGCTTCAGAAAAAATGTTGGCTCTAGCAAGGAATATAAATCATACTTTCAAAGCCTACTATTAGGGTGGGGAAGGCATTCTTTTCATGTGCCTTATTTTCCCTATACAGCTTCCTTCAGGAAGTTAGAGGAATAGAAAAATTAGTCCACAGTGATTCATTCAACAAACATTTTTTGAGTATTTTGGCAGACATTGTGGAACATACAAAGTTAGGAGGAATACCTGACTGGTTTTTTTTTTTTTTGAGGTAATCGGGGTTAAGTTGCTTGCCCAGGGTCCCCCAGCTACTATGTGTCTGTGGCCAAATTTGAACTCAGGTCCTCCTGACCCCAGACCTGTACTCTGTCCACTGCAACAGCTAGCTAGCTGCCCTTCCACTGAATTCTTTTTTTTTTTTAAGGGTTAAGTAACTTGCTCAGGGTTACACGGCCAGTTATTTCTGGGTGTGGTGCTGAGTATCTGAGCCCGGGATTCGATCTCCAGGTCTTCTCAACACTGGAGCCGGTGCTCTTACTCGCTGAGCCACCTGGCCGCCCCTAAGCAGTTGGGGTTAAGTAACTTGCTCAAGGTTACACGGCCAGGTGTTTCTGGGTGGGTGCTAAGTGTCTGAGCCCGGGATTCGATCTCCAGGTCTTCTCAACACTGGAGCCGGTGCTCTTACTCGCTGTGCTACCTGGCTGCCCCCTTCCACTGAATTCTTAAGAGCATTTTTTATGTAAATAACAATTGAAAAACTAGTAACTATTGAGATTGCTAGGAGCTAAGGCAATGATATATGTAAGATGATCTTCTCTTTCTTTTAAGAGTAGTGTACTTATTTAGGGCACTGTCTTTGAGGGAAAAGGGTAATATATAATGCCAGTGATTTTATTAACAGAATGACTCCCATCTTCCTTATCCAGGAAATCTTTTCTCATTGTTTTTTTAAATTAGGAAATATCTTTGAATTCTCTGACAGTCTTGGAAATCTTTGAAGCATGTACACTTTGTGTTGATTGAATAAATGTGACAAATCAGCTTAGATGTCCCTTCTCCTTGATGGAAGTTAGATTTTGAGCATGACTGGAGCCATCAACATCAAGATTTGCATAACTTTAGCCATTATTTAAAGTACATTGGGTATGCCCTCTTAAAAAAAAATCCAAAGAAAGGCACACAAGGAGTTAAAAAATACAGGTTAAAAATTCAATGATAAATGACCTTTTTGGAGAGAATTCATAATCACTTCTAATGAGGTTTGGGTATTTTCATTGAGGAAATATAAAGCAACAGAAAGCAAAAATGAATTCATCAAAAATGCAATTTCTATTCCCATCGTGTGACTCTCTCCAGTAAACTGACTTCAAAGCCCACACTCTCCTTTTTTTTGTTCAAGAATGTTCTACTGTTTGAAAGCACTAACTGTGAACAAGCTTTTTTCTAGTGGGAAGAACATTTTCAAACTACTAATTGAATTTCAAATGAAGTGAGGGTGGAGGAGGGGAGGGGAAACCCCCCCCCCTTCCCCCATAAACTGAAGGGAAGGCTATACCAGCAACACTGGGTTTAACTCTGTCTACTCTTTCCTGTACTGTTAGCTTATTAATGACAGGAATAATCTGTATGGACATCCTAGTACAATTCAACAGCAGAATACAGTTTAGGATCCAATAATCCTGATGTATGATTTATCAGTTTAAATCAAAATTAAAATACACTCAGTGCAGTAATTAGAATTTAAAAATAATAAAAAGGTCCAGCATCATTTCTTTAAACCATTCACTTTGTCCAGTTTTTTTTTTTTTTTTAAGCAATCAGGGTTAAGTAACTTGCTCAAGGTTACACAGCCAGGTGTTTCTGGGTGGGTGCTAAGTGTCAGAGCCTAGATTCGATGCCCAGGTCATTCTGACACTGCAGCCAGTGCTCTTACTCGCTGTGCTACCTGGCTGCCCCCAACTTTGTCCAGTTTTTGAGATATGCTGAAGTTTGAAAGTATAATATATAGACAGAATTACATCTAATAGTATATTATATTGTGCTTCATTAACACTAATTTACTCAGTTCCCACCTCATAGTCTTGCTTCTGAGACTTCTCTTACTTTAAACAGTAACTTTCTTTTGACCAAGTGAGAAAATGTCTGCCTTTGGATTTTTGTACATATCCTTAAAGCCCATCTCAAATACCACCTCCTCCATGAAGTCTTTCCTGATACTAAGACGACATCATCATCATCATCTTCAATTTCTAGCCAATAAGAAATCTTCCATTCACAGAGGACCTTTTTTTTTTTTTTGTATTTTTAGGTGCTTAGCATATATTTTGTAATTTTTAAAACTGTTTTTACTGATGTCTTTTTAAAATATCACCAAAGTTTCCCCAGTATCCCTTCTCCTCTGTTCCCCAGAGAACCATTCCATATAACAAATTGAAATTTTTAAAGATCAAAAAAGGATTAAGACACAGTCAGGATAACTGATCAGTATGGTGAAAAAGTCTGACAGTTTGTGAAATATACAACACTTATGGACCCCTCACCACTAATAAGGAGTGGGGGTGTCTTCTAATATTTCTCCTTTTGAACCTTGCTCATAATTTCACAACATTCATTTTGGTTCTGAGCTATGAATTTTATCTGTTTTTATCTAAACTTGGTTCATATTAACTTTTTTATCTCAATATAAAACCAATGTGTCATGCTTTTCCTCACAAATCCTTTTTGTAGAGGCAACATTATTAATATTCATTGAACTGAAGAATAAAATCAAGATAATTTTCTACTATCAAATATGCAGGTTTTTGTATTTAAAATATAAATTTAGTTCACAAGTTTAAAATCCGGGAAAAGCCCGAGGAAGGAGCCCTGTGCCACTACTACTCCCAACTCCTCTAAAAAATTTCACTTTGTTATCAAGTATATTCAGGCTTCTATTTCCTGCCTTTTTTCCTTTTTTTAAAACAGTGACATAATTATCATGATTCATGAACTTCTAAAGAAATCAAATTTTATTTTCATGTATAGATCTAAGTGTTGTATACATACATATGTATGTGTCTGGTACACTCAAAACTGGTACAGGGAGATGCAGTTTATGAATGACTGTCTCTTGCATATTATTATACATTGTATATTTGGTTATAGAATATAGATTTAATGACAGGTTTGCTCAATGTAATCCCCTAAATAAGAATCTCCCTGCTGGGTTTTTGGAAACCCTTAGTGTGGGACATGCCATGTTCAACTGGAAATTGTGTGCTAAGATAAGAAGACCCAAGAAGTTACTAATGATAACAGAAATTCACTCCATGATATACTTATTTTGTTTTAAAGATAAGCAACATGAAGTGGAGATTCCTTCTCCCACCCAGAAGGAGAAGGAGAAAAAGAAAAGGCCAATGTCCCAAATCAGTGGGGTCAAGAAATTGATGCACAGTTCTAGTTTAACAAATTCCAGTATCCCACGATTTGGAGTGAAAACCGATCAAGAAGATGGACTTGCCAAGGTAACATCATGAGCTCCCTACGGTTATCATGCCTCTTAGTGGTTTGTTGGTGGTGGTAGTTGTTTTTGAGTATGATAATGAAATAAATTTGACATATGTGCTCACATGCAGGCTTGAAAAAGGATCTGCAGATGCAAAGTACATTGTTTTTATTCTGTGAAAAGAAAACCTGTTGTATCTTAGGTTTGTAGGGAGAGTATCATAACATTTTGTTTTATCCATGCATAAGAAATATATAACATAGACATATATGTTACATATATTATATAAAATTAAGAATCTATGGTAGTCTTCTTTTTATTTAAGCAAGTTTGGAAAGAATGCTGAATTTGTTGTCAGGAGAGGCTACTTTGGATACTTATCATGTCAATGTGGACAAGTCTCAACTTCTCTGGACCTTAGTTTCCTCTTCTGTAAAATGATGATAATACCACTAATACTCACAGGTTAGAGGATCAAATGAGATAAATTGTTGGTTGTTAAGTTATACCCAACTCTTTGTGACACCGTTTGGGATTTTCTTGGGAGAAATACTGGAGTGGTTTGCCACTTTCTTCTCCAACTCATTTATAGATGAGGAAACTGAAGCAAACAAACTGACTTGCCCAGGGTCACATAGCTAGTAAGTGTCTGAGGCCAGATTTGAACTCAGGTCTTCCTGCCTCCAGGCCTAATGTTCTATCCACTATTCCAGCTAACTGCCCCCTTATAGTGTCATATCAGCTATTAATATTATTATTACAAATAATAACAGATAGTTCTATTTCACTTTGTACACATCTGATGGAGAGCTGCTTGCATTGTGGAGGAGTGTTCATTCCTGCCCCTTCTTCCTCCCCTCACCCCACTGGCCTCCCTGCCTCTCACAGAACTCTCAGCCTTTAGTTTGTTTGTCTCTCAGGAAGTCAACTCTTTGAAAACTGGTGTGGGATAATGGTGTTTGTTGAAAGTCTACTTTTTTAACCTTTGTTTTCAATTATTCATCTTTCTCTGACCCTAGGAATTAGAAGATGTGAACAAATGGGGTCTTCATGTTTTCAAAATAGCAGAATTTTCTGGGAATCGACCTCTGACAGTTATCATGCACACCATTTTTCAGGTATGGCAGCTAGAGCTAAAACAACCCTGTGTTCTCAGGCCTGACTGTTGAGGGTCTAAATTATGGATCCTCCCTGAGTTGTCACTCTGTTTTCCATAGGGGGGTGGGCAGTATTTAGCCACTTGTTATCCCCTTCTGACAGGAAATAGAGGAACAGAAGAAGATAAGCAAAACCTAGATTAGTCAATTTTGTTATTTCTATTCTCTTCATAAAACACTAGGTGCAAAAAGATTGAAGCTCAGTAAAAATCAGGTTTTTGGATAATTTGTAAATAGGACATTGAATTGAAAGCTGACTTAAAAATCAAACTTGTTCCACAGAACCCCACTGGATCACCCCAAAGTTGACCTTGATCCTTATCCTGGATTCCCTGTTTCTTTTCTTTTCCAGTCCATTTTTTCGTTGTGAGAACACCCAGCTTTAAATATTTAGATATTCATAGGGAGTCATAGGGCTGGGGTGGTCAACTATATACTCACAAATAATGTTGGAATCAGACAGTATGACTCAGTTGCTAAAGAAATAGGTATGACCTGCTACTTCTTCCATTGAAATGAAAAAGTGATCCTTTTTGGCATCTATAGCTGATTTCCAGAGATCAAAGAAAAAAATCTGACCTGAAATCATATGGCCACCAGAAAGGATGGTTCAGTTATGATTTGGACTTAGTGTGCCCAGGGCTCCTTCAGTTACTTCCTGGATTCCACTTTCCTGACCGAACGGTAGTTTTGGTCTCATCAACATGGAGTCACAGGACCAGGAGTTTGAATCGTACCTCTACCACTTCCTTCCTTTGAGAGCTTGGGCAAATCACTTATATTTCCTAAGCTTCAAAATAATAAAAAAAAAGTTTTTCAAAGAAAACAACAAACCAAAAAAATTTTTGACAGTTTTCCCCCCCTTTCTCTAGGAACGGGATTTGTTAAAAACATTTAAAATTCCAGTAGACACTTTAATTACATACCTGATGACTCTAGAAGACCATTACCATGCTGATGTGGCGTATCACAACAACATTCATGCCGCGGATGTAGTTCAGTCCACCCATGTGCTGCTATCCACACCTGCTTTGGAGGTAAAATTCCTTTTTCTCCATATTCAGTTTAAACTATATTCTAGATCTCTAGGTCCCTTGTTTATTAATGTCTTAATGTTGTTGTTTTTTAAACATCATCATTTCTCTGCATTTCCTTTCCCTCATCCCCATCTCAGAATTCTCCATTGCATTTCCTCCACAAAGGAAAACGATCAAGCAAAATCAACCTATTTATCAGCTGCGTCTGTACAAATCTCTCGCATTTGGCATCCCTTGTCTCCCGACCTACAGATTCAGCATTGGTCATTGCCCTCTTTCTGAATTAATTGCCTTTAATGATTTATTCTTATCATTGTATATATTGCTGTTCTGGCCTCACTTCAGTACCACCTAATGCAAGGTTTTAATTGGATTTTCTAGAAATAACTTGTAGAACCAAAGTCAAAACTTTGAGATCATTCTATTAAGATTTGTATGTGATCTTTAGTCAGTTTTTCATATTTGGCAAATTCATCTTTTAGTCTGTCTCTTCATTGAAGTGACTCAGTTGACATCATTTTCATATGTAAAAAGCAGAGATGTGACATCTTCAACTGGCCTTAGGGAAAGCTTGTTTTCTTTACCTTTTTTTGTCCAGTAGCAATTAGTTGCTTTTTTTGTGAAAAAAGTGTGTTCCAATCTGTACTCATAGTTCATCAGTTATCTTTCCGAAGGTGGATAGCATTTTTCATCATGGTTCCTTTGGAATTGTCTCGGATCATTGTATTGCTGAGAATACCAAACTTATTCACAGCTAGTCATTGTACAATATTGCTTTTACTATGTATGATGGTCTCATGGTTCTGCTCACTTCACTTTGCTTCAGTTCCATGTTTTTTTCTGAAAACATCCTTCTTATCACCCATCATTTCTTATTGTACAATAGTATTCCATAACAACCATATATCATAACTTGTTTAGCTATTCCCCAGTTGATGGGCATTCCCTCAATTTCCCATCCTTTGCCCCTGCAAAAAAGCTGTTATAAATATTTTTTTACATATAGGTCTTTTTCCCTTTTATTTAATCTCTCTCTTTGTGATAGAGATAAAGTAGTGGTATAACTGGGTCAAAGGGTATGCACTGTTCTATAGCCCTTTAGACATAATTCTAAATTGTTCTCCAGAATGTTTGGATCAGTTCACAACTCCACCAACAGTGCATTAGTATCTCTATTTTTGCACATCCCCTCCAGCACTTGTCATTTTCCTTTTCTGTCATGTTGGAAATTTGATAGGTGTGCAGTCATTTCTCTAATCCAAGGTGCATTTTTTTAATATGTTGGCTTTTGTTTTCATATTGTTAGCTTTGTTGTTTTTTTTTTTTCTGAAAATTGCCTGTTTATATCCCTTGACCATTTATTATTTGGGGAATGGCTCTTATTTTTATAAATTTGGTTCAGTTCCCTATATAGTTGAGAAAAGGACTTTATCAGAGAATAACTAATCTTTATAATAGTTTATGGATTGTGAATAATTAATGAGTGACTTATTCACTCATCCTATAAAATGCATTGGAAAAAGTAACTCTTGATTTTTACCTTGGAATAAGAAATTCTTTTTTTTTTTTTTAAAGCAATTGGGGTTAAGTAACTTGCTCAAGGTTACACGGCCAGTTATTTCTGGGTGTGGTGCTGAGTATCTGAGCCCGGGATTCGATCTCCAGGTCTTCTCAACACTGGAGCCAGTACTCTTACTCGCTGTGCTACCTGGCCGCCCCCAGGAATAAGAAATTCTTTAAAATTATCAAGCCAAAACAACAAGCATTGACTAAACCCTATCATACTAACCTCTGAGGATACAGAGAAAGACAGAAAGAGTTGCTACTCTCAAGAAGCTCACATTTTAATGCAAGAAACAACATGTAAATAACTAGGTAAATATAGGACAGAGTAGATCAAAGGGGAAGTCACAAACAGCTGGCAAGACTGGGAAAGAAGTTGGGAAGGAATTTAGTCTATAGCTTATTTGCTAGATCATAGTGTACTTAGAGGGGAGTAAAATAGAGTGGAAATGTAGTAATGGGCCAGTTTATGAAGAGCTTAAAATACATGAATAAATTGTGAAGCAATTTACTTTTCCAAATGGTTTTAAAGAGGAAAAAAAACACTTCTAATTATTTTGCTAATTTTTATTTTTAAAGTTATTTCCTTCATTCATTTCTATAGTCATGATGGTTCTCATTAAAGTAATACCACTGTCACAACAGAAAATAATGCAGTGGTTTTCTTTTATAGTTTTTGGATGTATCTAGGAACATTTTGTAAAGCATTCCTACAGTTTAAGCCATTTTTATGAAAAGCAAATTTTTGGTAGTGTTATTTTAATTTCATCATTGAGAATACAAAATGGAGTTGAAATTTTTTTTTTTCCTGTGAATGGAGTTAAAGGTGCAGGCATGCGTTGTCATCACCATTATCACTCACATTTACCCAATACTTCTCTGATAATGCTGTGAATGAAGCAGTACAAGCACAGTATCATTGATATTTTACAAATTACCATAGGGCAGTGAGGCCTTTTCTGCCCTCCCCATCATGATATTAAAACATTTGTTTGAAGTTTCTTCCTGCTCCTTGGGAAATCCCGTTTTCAGTCCACTAATCATTGTCAGGCTTATTGCCTAAATCACTGATCTTATCTATGTTTGGATTTCCAGGCAGTGTTCACAGATTTGGAGATTCTTGCGGCAATTTTTGCCAGTGCAATACATGATGTGGATCACCCTGGGGTTTCAAACCAGTTCCTGATTAATACAAGTACGTATGGTCGATGTTGGTTTTTTAATTTGGGCACTGGAGAGGGAAGGGGGATGTTAGGGTGGGAGAAAGGGAAAAGAGGATTTTGTTACTAAGAGTTAGGCATTTCGGAACAATTCTGTGGAAAAAGAGAAAATCAAATGCTTTCTGTATCCCTCCATGTGGCCCTGCTTTTTGAGACGCGTGACTAGTGGCATTTAATCATTTTTCTTTTTATGTAATTTAATTATGTAAATTACCTTCATGCTGTACTAGACACATGATGTGAACCAGAGCTAGCAAGAGCTGAATTATAGCACTCCTCTCTAAATAGCTGTTTCTTATTGTTTTCCTGGAGTTAGTTATTCACAAGTAGAAAGCTTGGGGATAGATACAGCATAGGTAGCTGTTGCACAGAATGGTGCAGATTTGGAAATTTGTTCCAAATGGAAAATGAAATTAGGGAGAGAATTCATATTAACCTTGTCCTTTACCTTATTCTCTCTGGAGCCTTAACTCTTTCTAGTGTTCTTCCAATTTAGTACTTTTCTCATGGTGAGACAGACAAAAGCTTCTCTTTTCTTCATATGCTGTTTCATTAACAAAAAATTTTCTTTTACTAGAAGCCATCTGTCCTGAGTAGCTCATAACCAGTATCAAAAATCTAGGCCTTACAGTTAGTTGGAAAGAATCTTAAAAGTCGTTGAACTCAACCCCCTTACTACATCTGAGGAAAGCTTAACCCAGCCAGGTCTTGCCCAGGATCACACAAATCCTGAGTGACAAAATCAAGATTCAGTCCTGAGCAGAAGACTCCAAACCCATTTTTCTTTCTACCATGCCATGCAGGATGTCTATCCACAGGGGATTTTTCCTGCATGGTATGCAGAAATCCTCTTGAAAGGGATTGTTCAAATGACAAGGTTATGAAAGGATGTTCAGTCAGAATATCAGAAGGGATATTCCTATGATGTCTCAAATTAATAAACTGAAGTGACAGATTAGTTAATCCTATGGAACCAGAGGAAGCTAAAATATAAAACATTTTTAAATGATCTGATTCCTATCAATGAAGAAGAAGGACCTATATGAGCTTTTGGTATCCCCTGACTTTCATTTCAGTGATTAATCTGTGGATTATTGTCTTCTCTTAACCCATATGCACATGTTTTCAGCATTTTCAATGCCCTAGTATGAATTCACCCTTCCTTACCACCAGTGCAGCCAAATTTAAAGATAGAGTTTCAGCCTTAGCCCTGCTTTGGGAGGGATTAACACATACCCAAGGGATTATTTGGATCTATTTTTACATCATTTAATAGCCTTAGGGTTACCCTATAGGAAAATGCAATTTATTGACTCACTCACAAAAAGGAGGATTGGGAATGTCACCCAGTTTTTGAGATGTGTTGATAGCAAGTGCATTTCAGCAGCCTGGAAGAAGAACGGAGTGAAGGGACTGGAGCACAGAACACCATTTGCGATTCAGACTATTTAGGAACAGCAGATAAATAATCCTTCTCCAGAGAACTCATAAATAACAATATGGTATTACCATGGAATCATAGCTCAAAGCAACACAAAAGAAAAGACGTTTATTTATAAGATATTTTATGGGACTTATATTGCCTTATTTCACATCTGTGACCAGCATTAAATGTGTGTGTGTTGGTTTTTTCCCTGAGAATTCAGAGTAATTATGGGATGCTATTGACTTTTAAATAAGGACCACAGTTTGAGCTATCACCTGTGAAATGAGTTTTGATCCTTTTTTTTAATGAAATGTCAGCTAAGAACCAATGGGATCATAGATCTAGAGCCACAAAGGACCCAGAAACCATCTAGTCCAACCTTCTCAATTATATAATGAGGAAATGGGACCCAGTGACCAAAATCACAGAAGGTAGTAAGTGGTCGAGGTGTTTTGGACCCAGATCTTCTGATTCCAAATATTGTTCTTTGTATTGTATTGCATTTTATATTCAATTTTGCCTTTTAAGAAGAGTAATGTTTTAAAGATAGCAATATAAAAATATCTCTCTAGCCTCATAGGGATCATTTATTTCTACTTCAGTTAAAAGTAATGAGAGGGGCGGCCAGGTAGCACAGCGAGTAAGAGCACCGGCTCCAGTGTTGAGAAGACCTGGAGATTGAATCCCAGGCTCAGACACTTAGCACCCACCCAGAAACACCTGGCTGTGTAACCTTGAGCAAGTTACTTAACCCCAATTGCTTAAAAAAAAAAAGTAATGAGAAATAATCTTTAACAGGACTGGAAAAAGTCATATAGACAATGGGATAGTTGAGAGGTCAGCAAGCACTCTCCCTTAGTTTGTTCTATTTTCCTTGCTTTTGACTACTGATAGAAATGACATTTTTAAAAAATGAATCACCAAGAGATAAAAGGGATCACTGGCCATGTTGGGTAACAGTGGGGGCCCTATTGGGTTACTTGTAATTCATGATGTCATGGTCCAAATAGCAGAATTATGTGGTTGATTTGAATTAACAGTAAACTCTCTTTGTCCACATGTTTCATAAAATTATAGTTGCAATGATTATAGAAAGAAGGGGCAGCAAGATAACCATGAAAAGAACGCTAAACCAAGAGTGCGGAGGCTTGGGATCCTGACATAATTCTGACACTAACTAGTTGAGGGACCTTTGGCAAGTCCCTCAGTCTTTCTGTCAGTCAGTCTCCTCTTCTAATGCAATGTAATTTCTTTGAAGGTAGGGACTCTTTCTTTGGATTTGTACCCCAGCACATAGTAAGAGCTACTTAATAAACACCTGTTGAGTATTTCAGCACTCTTTCTTCATACACTTGACCTGACCCAACTAGGCTACTTTGAAGTCCCTTGAATTTGGTATTCTCTCCGTCACACACTTCCAAATTCCAGCTCCATTTGCCTCTTAGAGCTATTAGCTTGCTTCCAAACTTAGCAGATCCTCCCTGTTTTCTATAAGAAGCCTTTCTTGACCACCCTAGTTGGTAGTGTTCTCTCACTTCTCAAACTATCTTGTAATTAGTTATCTGTTTAAATATTGTATCCCTCAGAAGAATGTTTGCTCCATAAGGGCTAGGACTGGGTTTTCTTTTTGCCTTTGTGTTCCTAGTAGGTGACACAGTACCTTGTAACTATGAACCTATGACTAAGTGCTGAAGGATTTCAAAGGCAATGGGAAATTACCGTGTTTCCCCGATAATAAGACCTATCCCGAAAATAAGCCCTCCCCTTACTGTGTAAGATTCCTCTAAAATAAGCCCTCCCCCCAAAATAAGCCCTATTGAGATTGCTACTGTAGTGAAGGTGATCCCCTGCGCTACACGCTACATTACGGTACCCTCTGTATGCACCATCCCCCCCAGGTGAAACGCACGCCGCGCTCCAAGCTGCATCCAATCAGAGCTGCAGCAGTGAGCGCGTCATCCTGTTCTTCTCCAGTGATTTGCTTATTGAATAAAGGTACATTTTTTTGTTCACATTTACCTGTTTATTAAAATTGCTGTTAATGTTCATTAAAATAAGCCCTCCCCTGAAAATAAGCCCTCTGGTGTTTTTCTGTCCAAAAAATTTAATAAGACAGTGTCTTATTATCGGGGAAACATGGTATGTAGTACATGACTTCTTGACCCAAAATTAATTTAATATTTACCTGATAATTTGGGATCATCAGTGTAAGAGTTGGAGTCCTTTCCAACTGTGAAATTCTGTGATTCTTTATCCATCAAGTCCAACCCTTACCCTCATTCAAAGGCCCTCTTACAACCTAAAACATGTTCATCCATTTTTTTCTTGGGGAATTTAGTACTTCATAAATTAGATCAAACAAGAGACTATTTATGAAGCACTTAACACAGTGCCTGGCATATAGTAGGCACTACATAAATGCTCGTTCTCTCCCTTTCTGCTGTAGAGTAGTTCTATTGCTATGTATCTTTCCTTATCCATCCCCCTCCCCATTACTTCTTTGTAACTTCTGCCACTTTTCTTAATTCTGTCATTTCTGATGATTTAGAGGACGTAGCTTTTTGTGGAGGTCATCCCTTAATGCACATGTGCAGTAAGTGATTCTCTTCCACAGTTTAAACAGTTGAGCTCCTTCAACCAGTTTTCATATGTCATGATTTTGAGGCCTTTCACCATGCTAGTTGTCATTCTCCAGACTCTCTCTACTACACATCCATCTCTTGTTCTTATGTAAAGACTTGGCCTACATGATTTCAGTGCATTAGTCATATGGGCCAGTATATTTTGAACACCCTCAAACTCCAAACCTTACAGCAGTAGCATTGGACCTTTCTCTCTAGCTAATCATTGTCCTTCCTAAAATACGGTGCTTACAACTGAAGAGGACTTTAGATGTAGACTGACCAGATCAGAGTAGAGCATTACTAACCGCTGCAGTCCAGACTATCTCCTGAATCACCATATTACAATATGTTAACTCATATTGGAGTTTGAAGTCCATACTGAAATATGTTTTCAGCTGTCAGATCAACAGCTATCTAGTCATATCCTTCCTATCTTATATGAATTAAAAAATATGTGTTAGGCTGTTAATATTTGCCAGACACTTCCCTTACTGTACTTGTGAAGTTGATCTTTTTTAAGCATAAGGCTTCACTTTGTTCTTAACGAGATTTCATTTTATCATATTTTGCCCAATGTTCTAGTCTCTCATTATTTTTCTGGATCCAAACTCTGTCCTTGTTAGCTATTCTTCACAGCTTATTGTCATCTTTGGCTTCTAATTTTACATTCAAATAGCAATGACTGCCTTTTGGATTCAGCCAAAGTAGTCATTCAGTCTTAAATCCATCTAATTATACTATTGTCTACCCCACATCTCTCTGTCTCATGCATACCATGAATGATTTTGTCAAATTTTGACCCTGAGCAGCAGCACAGTCCTTTTTGGGATCTTTGTCTTTTCCCCAATATGGCTTTAAAAAATACCAGCAACTCTTTGTGGCCCTTAGTTTTTCTGGTAGCTCATTGTGAGTGAGCTTCACTGCACCAGATGGTCTTCATAGAACTGAGTCATGAATCAATATGCCATGGGGATAATGAAGTGATGATCTCAGAGCCCTTAAGTTTCCCCATTTTTGGATAGCTCTAATTATTATTTATACTCAGTCAAAATCTGCTTCCTCTAATGTCCATCCACCGACCAGATTTCTCCTAACTGGAGCTATATGGTGGAAAATGTTTACTCTTATACAAAGAGTCCTGGATTGCCTGTGTTTCTCCTCTAAAAGCATCCACTATGTAGACAGAATATAAATGAATTCAATTCTCTTTTAAATTAAATTATATCCTCTCTCAAGGAACTTAGAATCTAGGTAAGGAAAATAAGACCTATGCAAATAATGATACTACAAAGTAGTCATGGTAACTCTCATAACCCTGTTTTGTAGCTTAGAGGAAAGAGAGAGAACTTTCAGCTAGAGAGACTAGGTTAAAACTTATAGAAGGAGGTAGCATCTGATCTTGACCTTGAAGAATGTGTAAGATTTCAACATCTGGAGATTGAAGTTAGATAGGTAGGAAAACATAGATAAAGCCACAAAGATGGCAAGATTTCAGACACTTAAGGGGATACTGAGTAGACCAAGGTTTGTTTTTTGTTTTGGTTTGGTTTTTTGCAGTTTAAGATATATGAAAGGGAATACTATGAGATACATGGAAAGATATTTGTGACCATTAGACTGTCAGTGATCAAGTATTTATTAAGTGCCTACCATGTTTCAGGCATTGGGGGACTTAAGTGTGAAACATTCTGCCCTCACAAGGAGATTACATTCTCACATTGCCTAGAAGGTGTTGGGCATCAAGCTAAAAAGTGATGGGCTCAGAGCTACATGTTAGGATATAGGTTGGATTAGAAGGAACAGAACTTGGAAGGCTTATTGGAAAACTGAGTAATCTCTGTAAGAGGACACCACAGCCTAATGAGGGTGATGGTACTGAAAAATAAGGCCTGTCAAAAGGGCATTGGCAGCTTCATTCACACCAATTATTTTCACCATTGAAATATAAGAAATTAGCATAGTCTGCTAGAAGCCTGATGAGTAGGCTATGAATACATCATGCTTTTGTGAAATGCACATTTAAATTTGATATATTCTTAAATATCGTAAATGGTCCTGAGGAAGATCTCAGTGAGGTTTCTCTCGTGGGATTGAATTATAATTTTCTCAGGAGTTTTGTTTCATATTTGAACAACCTGTAGTAATTATATTTTAAATGAATGCTTAGTTTCTTATAGTATGTTTATCTGTGTTGATTTTCCATGGTTCCTAACTTAACCATATGTGTAGAATTTCAGTGAACTGAGTAACCAGAAGCAGTGGCCAGGATTGTATAGAAGAAGGGAGAAAAGCTATGGGTTTGGAGATGTAGGTCCTGGGTTCAAGTCCCTCTGCAAAACCTTTGACCTTTCTGGGCCTTAGTTTCCTTCATTTGTAAAACAGGAATGCTAGATTAGATGATCTGAGTTCCTTTCCAGTTCTCATTCCATAAGAAACTATTCATTGTAATTAATAATGATAATGGTGTTAAACATTTAGGTGGTGCAGTACATACAGTGTCAGACCTAGAGTCTTGAGTTCAAATGTGGCCTCAGACACTAGTAGTGTGACCCTGGGCAAGTCACTTCACCCTGTTTGCCTCAGTTTCCTCATCTGTAAAATGAGCTGAAGAAGGTGATAGACTACTCCAATATTTTTGGCAATAATGGGATCCCAAATGGGTTCATGAAGAATTGGATACAATTGAAAAGACTAAACAACAACAAAAATGAGTATGATGGTTTTTCAAGTAAATGTACTTGTAATATATAGGGAAAGTAGTTGTCCAGCTCTCTTGGGGAAAGAGTACAGTGGAAAGGCACAGCGACCAAGACAAAGTGGGTGGAGTAAACCTGGCCTCAAGTCAGGAAGTCCCAACTTCGACATAGGCCCTAACCCTGACCAAGTCACTTAGCCTCCAGATGCCTCAGGCAGCTCCCAAGGATTGTAAATTGTAGAGAAGGTGCTCAGATGGGCTGTTAGGGGAAATTTTTCACCCCAAACTTCACAGGTTTAAAGAGAAAAGAATGTTGCATTCACTGATAATCTTGTTTGTTTGTTTGCTTTGATGCCCCTAGCCTCTTTTTATCATCTTAGCCCTGGACCTGCACTAACTATAGAAAGGGTTTATTTATGCAGGATTTCTTCATGCAGAAGATTCACGTGTCCCAGGAGAGTGATTGCAGCAGAAGGAATAATGAGGTCATAGAAAGAAAGCTTGACACTAGGCTCCCTCTGTGAAACCCACTGGGGGAAATAGGGTATAGTGGTGTTTTACCATCCCTGTCATCATCCTTGTAAGAACAAGTATAACCAGTGGTTGAAGCTTACACTTTGAAAAGTATCCAAAATGATGGAGAAAAAAATCTGGAAGTCAACATTAACACTTAAATATCCAAAGTAACTGTTTGAATTCCTTAAATTAAGAGGATTACTAACCCATAAATTGCAGGATTCCTCCTCCATTGTACACAGTTTAAGGTTCTGTCCCCAGGGATCAGATGTAAAACAACTCATTTTCTGCAATCTTGCAAAAAATTGAAAATCACAGCAACAGTGTCTTATCACATAAGGCTTATACTACCATAGGGTTGTTTTTTTTTTTTTTTTAAGAGAGGGGAAAAAGAACCTTAGAGATGACCTGGTCCACTCTCCTGTCATAGAAAGCAAACTGAAGCTCAGGAGAAACTGATTGACTTGCCTGGGCCCCAGGACTGGTCAGCAGGAGACTAAGTAAGAACCAGTCTCCTGATGCTCACCCCAGGTCTTCTTCCACTACTTTGTATTCTCAGCCCTCTTATGTCAATGATAGGTCTCAGTCTGCTGAGGAGAAGGACAGGCCTAACCCGGAGGCAGATCAACATCTGAAAAAAATAAAAAACAAGTATGCTGGAGATAAGCTACATTTATCTTTTTGCTTCCTGCTTTTCTTCCAGATTCTGAACTTGCCTTGATGTACAATGACTCCTCAGTCCTGGAGAACCATCATTTAGCTGTGGGCTTCAAGTTGCTGCAGGAGGAAAACTGTGACATTTTCCAGAATTTGACCAAAAAGCAAAGACAATCATTAAGGACGATGGTCATTGACATTGTAAGTAATGCTTCCATCCTCCTCTAAATAGACTGAAACAGAAGGGCAGATTATGCTAATATCTGGGGTCATACTATTTACAGTTAGGTGACAATGCAGTTCCTGAAATGCTGGGTAGCAGTCTTTTCAAAACCAATGCTTGTCCTTCCTTTGCATTAGAGGAGGCCACCTGGGGCTGCCAGATACTTACTTCTTGTGATGAGTTTTCCACAGTCAGCAGACCTGCCATTGTTTAAAATAAGAATGGCCAATAATTCATCATGCAGATTTTATCCTGATAGGACATTCCCAGGAAACCTGGGGAGTGGTATGTGATTATATCCTCCTCCTACAATTAGACTGTGATCATTTGGAAACATATATGGGCTCTTGAAACTGGAAAGGACCTTATAAGCCATCTTTAGTCCGACCTCTCAGTCAATACCTGACAAATTGTCATCCACATACTACATGAATCTTACAAGTTACAGAAGCTTACTACCCTTATTAAGTAACCTGTTCCATTGTTGCACAGCTATAATTATTATTTATATTGAATTGAAATCTGCTTTCTCCAGTGTCCATCCATTGACCCCATGTCTTCTCCCTGGAGCAGTAGAGAACAAATCTAATCCCTCTTACACCTGACAACCTGTCAGATCTCAGAAGACTGTTAGCATATCACCTTTATGTTTCTTTTTCTTTTTTTTAAGCAATCGGGGTTAAGTAACTTGCTCAAGGTTACAGAGCCAGTTATTTCTGGGTGTGATGCTAAGTATCTGAGCTCAGATTTGATCCCCAGGTCATCCCGACACTGGAGCTGGTGCTCTTTACTTGCTGAGCCACCTGGCCAATTGCCCCTAAGCAATTGGGGTTAAGTAACTTGCTCAATCTTTTCACAAACTGCTGCTATCCTAGCTCCAGTTTATCCAATGGTTTTGCAGTTCACTTTTTGTTTGAATAGATATATAGAGATTTAATATTTATATTATCACCTTAGTTTTGTTCCAGCCTGTCAGGAAATCTTTGATCAAATGAGATTAGAAACATATACATGTATAAATATACATGTAAATAAATACATACATATATATTATCTGAAATGTTTTGCAAACTTTAAACTGCTCAATACATGCTAGATTTTTATGATTATTTCATATAACACTAGAAGCATCTGGTGACTCGGTGGATAGAACACTGGGCTTAGAGTCAGGAAGACCTTATTTCAGATCTGATCTTAGACACTTAACTAGTGGTATGACTCTGGGCAAGTCACTTTACCCTGTTTGTCTCCATTTGTCATTTGTAAAATGAGCTGGAGAAGGGAAAGAGTAAACTACTCCATTATCTCTGTAAGGAAACCCCAAATTGGGTCATGAAGAACCAGACACGACTGAAATGACTCAACAACAAAGTTATTATTAGTTCGTTATTAAGTCTGTTATACATTCTATGAGCAACTCACAATTCCTTTTTTTTTTTTGCCCTTGTGTATTATAAAGCTTCTCTTCCCTGGCAGAGCCATATTCATTAGAAACTTCATTTAGAGTTTGTTTTTTTCCTTCCTATTCTGATATGAGTGACGGGAAGATGCCAAGAAAAGTCAGTATCAATTCCTCTCAAAGTGGGGATGGCCTTCCACGTGATGGCTAGTGATTTCAGAGTAGTCAGCTCAAGCTGCCAAACCTAGCATCTCTACAGTTCTGTACAGTGAGAATTAATTTGTCTCAGTGTAGTTATATAGCTTTACATTCCATTAACATTTTCCTAATCTAGTGGATGATAGAAATTGCAAAGCAAACGTGAATATTTCTCATGCACATTATTGCTGCTTTTCTAAAGCAGAAGTGGTTAACATTGCCTTGTTGGATGCTTCTCTGCAGCAGGGTGAATCTCCCCTTATGTTATGACTAACTCCTTTATATGGTGACTGCCCCTGTGGTTATCTAGGGCTCCAGAAAATACACAGGAAAAGAAATTTCCCTTCAAAAGAGCATGGTGAAATATTTTTTGTATACTTTTACGTTTAATAGAATATTTTCTTCTTTCTTAAGGTACTTGCAACAGACATGTCTAAGCACATGAATCTACTGGCGGACTTGAAAACTATGGTTGAAACCAAGAAAGTTACAAGCTCTGGGGTTCTTCTTCTTGATAATTACTCAGATAGGATTCAGGTAAAATAACATCTTAGTTCTCTCTATCCATCTCTCCTCCTCTTCTTCTCCCTCCTTTGTGGTTCAAAGCAAAGTCTGTCTCCAGGATCTTATTCCTGAGAATTAATGTTAACTCTGAGGTGTCTCTTGGATTTACTGCATTTTCCTTTCCTAACCATATAAACATCTCTGGTCTTAATCCTGCCCTCAACTTTTCTCCCTCAGCATATCTGGGATGAGTCGTATCTATTAATGCAAGTGTGAACACCACACAAATGCATCATGGTTTTGCTATTCCTAAGAATCTTACACTACATGTATTTTGAAGCTTCACAGTCATCAAATGTGCCAGTGGAGAAAAAGAAAACTTAATTTCCCAGTGTGATCAGGTAGCAGCTGGTGCTGAGCAGAGAATGTGTTTATCTATTTTAGGTCCTACAGAATATGGTGCACTGTGCAGATCTAAGCAATCCAACGAAGCCTCTTCAACTCTACCGCCAATGGACAGACCGGATAATGGAAGAGTTCTTCCGTCAGGGAGACCGGGAACGGGAACGGGGAATGGAAATAAGTCCCATGTGTGACAAGCACAATGCCTCAGTAGAAAAGACACAGGTAATCATCCACTTGAGACTTACCATTGGAGGCTGGCAGTAGATGGGGTTGAATCCTTAACGTTGAGTTGCTGTCCTCACGTTCATACTTCATCTACAGACCCAAAACGTGGACGTTCCCTTTTAATAATTTTTTTTTTAGCAAGTTAAGTTTTACCTATTAACTCAGTGACCTCATTTTCCTCTTCTGACTCATGAAGAAAAGAAAAAGGCATTAATCCTGAATACCCTACACTGCCCAGACCATTGATTCAGGGGGTCTCCCTGCCTCAAATCTCTTCCCTCTCTAGTCCCCCAAAGTGATTTTCCTGAAGCATAGGTCTGACCATGTGCCCACACTCTACCCAGTAATTTCCAGTAGCTATCACTTCTAGGAACAAACATAAACACCTCTGTTTGGCATTCATATCTCTCCTCAGTCTGGCTCCAAATTACCAGTTTAGCCTCATTGTGCATTATTACCTTTCCCATATTCCATGAGGTACCCAAACTGGCCTTTTAATAGTTCCTTGTACATGGTTCTCTTATCTCTGTGCCTCTTGTCCCCCATGCCTGGAATGTGCTTCCGCCTCGCTTCTACCTCTTAAAATTTTCATTATCCATCAAGATTCTGTTCACGTGCCTCCTTCTACACAAAGCCTACCTATCATTCACCTTTCCCCTTGAATACATTGCCTTCTCTCTTCTTTGTATATATATATTCCTCCCCAATAGAATATATGCTCCTTGAGGACAAATTCTATTTCATTTTTTGTCTGGCACACCATAGGCTCTGAGGATTATCATTGCTTAGTTATACCCCCTGAAGCAACGGGGCTGAATTTGCTGCTGGTGGGATAGACTGTTTGGCAGTACCGACCCATTATGAAGACAGAGGGGGCTGTTGTGGTATAGACTGGAGAGATCTACGCCAGCCTGTGGCAATCTATTAAATACTCATTAAAGCACTTGATGTGATTTCTTAGATGAGTTTTCTGTATGCCAGTCATTAGCAGGTTAACACAGTGCCTGGAACACAGTAGGCACTCAATAAATAACTCAATAAATGTTTATCGATGGATTGACTGATTTAACAAGTGGTAGCTCCACTTGCTGTCCTGTGAAATACTTGAGTGGTGGTCCTTGAACTGGGCTATAATGTTTGGTGTATTCAGCTTATAAGGAATGGCAGTTAGAGGCCATAATCCAAATGACTTTCCCCCTCTTCCTTCTTGACTAATAATGTCTGTATCACATTTTTGAAACAGGTGGGATTCATAGACTACATTGTTCATCCCCTTTGGGAGACGTGGGCAGACCTCGTCCATCCCGATGCCCAGGACATCTTGGATACGTTGGAGGACAATCGTGAATGGTACCAGAGCACAATTCCTCAGAGCCCTTCCCCTGCCCCTGATGACCAGGAGGAAGGCAGGCCAGGGCAGACTGAGAAATTTCAGTTTGAACTGACTTTGGAGGAAGATGGCGAATCAGACACAGAAAAGGACAGTGGCAGTCCAGTGGAGGAAGACACCAGCTGCAGTGACTCCAAAACTCTTTGTACCCAAGACTCGGAGTCCACTGAAATCCCTCTTGATGAACAGGTGGAGGAGGAGGCAGTGGGGGAAGAAGAGGAGGAGGAGGGCCCGGCAGAACCTTATGCAATAGAAAACGAGCCTTCCCCCGACACGTAACAAACAGTATGAAGACTTTCACTTTCTCTTTTTTTTTAAGGGAAAAAAAATAGAAAATGGTTTCCAAAGTGCATGTCACATGCCACAACCATGGTCACACCTCACTGTCATCTGCCAGGACACGTTTGTTGAACAAAACTGAACCTGATTACTCAGCTTGGCACTCAGGAATATTGTAACCAGGATTCTCACCTCCATGGCATCAGAACAAGGGGGACGTATTCATGAAAAGCATTTTAACAAGATGTCAGCTTGGTAGAGCTGATTCAGCAGCTAAGCTACTCCGCCATGTTTTCATGAGAGTAGCTAGCTTGTCAGCCAAAGGCTGATGTGGTTTGGGGTTTGTTTTGTTTTTGTTTGTTTTGTTTTGTTTTAAAATTTTTTGGAAATAAGATGGTGTTACGTGACATGAAGTCTTGTGAAGTTTTTAGAATATAGCCAGAGTAAACGGAGGTTCTCATGGAGGAAACAAGGTGTGATGAGACACAGCACGAGTCTGTTACCAGGAGGAAGATGAGCCGCAGAAATTGCAAAATTTTCTAATTTCAAGTCTTCCTGTTGTATATGACTGTACAGTGTGGCTCAAAGGGCTACACTGACCTCTACATTTTGTATGATATGTAAAACAAGATCTTTTGTAGAGCTTACTTTTATTAATATTAAATGTATTGAGGTATCACCTATTTAAAAACAATATGTTCAGAACTCATCTGCCACTGGTTATTTTCCCCCCCCAAGGAGTAACTTGCAAGTTTTCAGTACAGATCTGTGCTACACTGGATAAATAATTCTAATTTAATATTTTTTTGCACCTTAGAGTTCATAGCAATTAACTGATCTGTAGCAATCCATTGTTTTATGACTTCCATAAAAAACAAAAATCTGAGTTGTAATAGACCCTTTTGGTAGAATCCCATTTATCTTGGTTTTTCTTTTAATTTTTTTTCCCAAATGAGCAGAATTGTATCTCCCCTGAACACTTTCCTTCATCATATAGAGTGAGCAAACCTTGGTTCTGCAGCCCTTCAGTGGTCTTTCTAATTTTTCTAAAAGCAAATTTTACAGAAACATTAATGGGTTGGTTATGGAGCAAAGTTGGAGATGCGCCTCCTTGGCTGTGTGTTAGGCAAGACATCGAGCCTTCCTAAAATGCACAAGAACCATGCTTTACAATGGATGATGCTACATACTCATTTTCTGTTTCAGCCAGCTACCTGTCCTCGGATGGAGGCTTTGCTGTTGTCTCAGGCTCTTTCCAAACATGTTGGAACCTTCGTCTGAGGCAAATAGGAAAGGTCTATCTGGCCAGGACATGAGAATCTTTAGAATTTCTTTAGAAAAAAGTTTGCTCAGTTTTCTACATTGTTTGGAACTCAAAGGAATTCCTCAGGTTTCTTCTAGAGTAGGGAGATGACTGGTTAGCTGGCTAAGTGAATCATTAGGAATTCTAAAAGAAACGTCCATACATTGACAAGCCTAACTGAACCAATACAGTTTGGTTTCTGTGACTTTTGCTGAAAGATTTAAAGCCACATCAGTTTGAATTGAGAACTAAGAAAAACTTGTAAAAGATATTTGCTACCTGCCAGATTTCTTAAGTCCATGCTAAATGTAGGAACGGGCTTCTGTGTGGCAACAAATGCTAAAGGCAGAAGAAATCTACCAATCCTTAGTTGTACCCCCTGAGGGAAGGGAGTTGGTAATTCAACTGGATGGGGTTGGAAGTGGCCTCTGTCAGCATTAACCCTTGGTGAAAGCAGAGAAAGAGCCATAGGGTCTCAGAGAAGACATTAAGGTCCTACTGTAGGAAATGAGAAAAACTGCAGGTATCTCTGCTTGGTCCTTGTTGCTTCAACCCTTGGAAATTTCACTGAGATCTGAGTTGATAGGTTGAAGTCCAAGGTGTTTATTGAGCAACCATAACCCTGGAATGTTTTGACTTTTTTTTAAAAACTATAAACTTCCCTTCAAGTTCTGTTTTTAAAGAGATCTATAAATAGAGGACCAAGAAGGGAGAGGGGAGATCGAAGGAGCCCAGTGATGAGATAAGAAACGAACAAAACAAAATCTAACCGAACTAGGACCACTAGGACCACAAGTCAGACCACAGGCCTGAAGAATTATTCCAACAGCTCATGTGCTAACTGGGGCTGGGGCTGGGGCTGGGGCTGGGGTAGTGTCTCTCTGGCTTCCCTTCAGAGAACCATCCTGATGTTTACATAGCACCTTCTGGATGAGAGATTCCCCTGCAGTGGATCATAACCCATTAAGTCATTATCAGCCCCATTCTCCACATGTACTTCACCCCACAACAACAAAGTTCGCCAGTCTTGTTCCCCTTTGATCAGTGATTGCACCTATAACATTTGTTGTTTTCTGTTTGGGCTTCAGAAAAAGTCTTTCCTACTTACTGAAGGAAGGACAGGTGGAGCTTCCTCATGATACTGTCTGTGGTTTCTCCTCTTTTCAGCATGTCCCTTTCATCCCCATAATCCATAGGGCTTTTCCCCCACAGAGTGCCTGTAATTTTAAAGAAGCAATATAAGTACCTAAACAGGTACAGACCTGAAACAATTATATAGCTGCACTAACGGAAAAAAAAAGTCCTTTTAAAAATGCCCCCATGCTGTGAAGATAACCACAGATGGACAATCATACCTTTGAAAGGGCCTAACAACATAAAGCTAGGGATCTAATGCATCGTACAATCCTCTTTATCCCCCCTCTTGCCAAAGTGTGCTCCGACATCACATGGCTACTTTAGGAGGAAAAAAATTATTCCTCCGATGGGTGGCTTTCCTTTTTTTTTTTAAAGATGCATAAGAAAGGGGAACATTTGGGTACTGTATGGGGAAGAAAAGAATCCAAGTTTGCCTAAAACCAGTACATTTTAGCTTGCAAGTTACTTAACACGGTAATGCTGTTTTTATTTTCATAGTTTTCTTGGTGTTGTTGTTAAAATTCATGATGAGATAGTATAGTTAGAACAAATGGCAAAGAGAAAAAAAAAACTTGAATGAAATGGATTTTACAGAAAGCTTTACGGTAATTTTTGAATGCATTATTTATTTTTTTTGTGCCATACATTATTTTTTCTCACCAAATGACCTTACCTATAATACAGTCTTGTTTGTCTGTTTACAACCATGTATTTATTGTAATGTACATACTGTAATGTTAATTGTAAATTATCAGTTCTTATTAAAACATCCCCCATGACTGGGCGGTGTTGGTATATTTGGAAACTCTTGGTGAGAGAACGAATGGTGTGTATACATACTCCTTGTACATGTTTTTTCCTCCTGTAACATAGTCTGTGTCACCTTAGAGCTTGTTTATGGAAGATTCAAGGAAAACTATAAAAATACATAAAAGTTATATAAATACATTTTTTTAAAAAGCTGCAGGTCTTTGGTCCCAGGGCTGTGCCTTAACTTTAAACAATATTATCTTCTGTTTTGCTGCATTTGAAAGTAAGGTAACAGTGGGGCTAGGGCTGGGCATTCCAACCAGGTTACTTTTCGCTGATTGGATTATGAGCAATAGCTGTTTTTATTTGTTTGTTTGTTTGTTTTTTACAAAACCACAACCAACCTTGGAAAATTTAACCCCCTTTTGAAATATTAGCTTCTATTTGTAATGGAACAGCATTGTGGACACAGTTCTTCGACTACTGATCAGGAACAATTTTAGTCCCTTGAAACCATTCCCTTATTTTAAAACACTACTAGATGAACACACTAGATAGCAAAAAATAAGAAATTTTCTTGACTTCAAGAGCGCATAGGAAAATGAATATGAAGTGAAATGAAAATCACAAATTATACCTACATAGAGCTATTTATTTTTCTCATCTTCCAACACCTATTATTCTTTAACCACTGTTTCCTCATACAGTAAAGATTATTATTATTCTTTTTTAGCCCAGGAATTTTCTCTAGTAAATAGCAGCTAAACCTGTCCTTTTATGTATATGAATCTGTCTGCTCACAGAGATTACATAGAATAGAAATGCACAGAGCAAAAAGGACTCATCTTTAAAACATGTTTCAGTATAGCTGGTATTTTGAAATTTTGGAATTTAACCATTTCTGGTGGCCAACTCCTGAGTGCTGCATGAATTTCCTAGTGTAAGATGTGGGTAGCGCTTCTTTCTTCTGCTGATGCCCAGCCCTTGAAACATGTGACTGTTCAGTGAAAGGAGAGATTCTTTTTCAAGGAAAAACAGAGCCTCCTTTTTTGACACAAACTGTAGATTTTAGCAGCCCTGGCCCAAAGGAATTTGATTACTTTTGTTTTTAACAGTATAAAAGGGACACTATAACTACAAAGAAACAAAAAATTCTGGACAGTTTTCATTGTTTTTAATTTGGTTTTTCCTTTGGGTGTGTCTTCAGAGTGGCAACTTGTGTGTGAACATTACAAATGACTCTCCTGTTTCTTAGCCTCTCTTACAGCCCATGGGATAGTACTGTACGTCAAATACCTTCATATGAAATTTTTATATGCAATGAAAATAAAAGCATGGGTTGATTCTGCCTAGCTATTTATGACTCTGTCTTTTGCAAATAAAAGATCATTCTGTTTACAGCCATTCCATGGATGTTTTAGGGACTTGGGAAACCTATTAGTAACAACCATAGTGATAATAAGCATTTCTATAGTGCTTTAAAGTTTGCCAACACTTTACAAAAATTGTTTCACCTTAGAACAGCCCGGGAAGTAGGTGCTATTATTATCCTTATTTTCTAGATGAGGAAACTGAGGCGGATGTTAAGTGACTTGCCTGGTGTCACATAGCTACTTAGTGTCTAAGGCTGGATTTGAACTCAAGTCTTCCAAACCCAGGCTTAGCACTCTATGCATATGCATATAATCTAGGTTGCCTTAGCCCAGTCACATCAAAAACAAATGGTATTAACCATTTGCCATATTAAAAAAAAAAATCTCCAAATGAATTTAATTCATGACAAATTATGGTAGTAGTCTTAGTTTATGCAGGGTACCCCTAGCTGATCAAACATTCAAGTAAACTGAGAACTGCCATATATCATGGCCAGTTTTCAAAGAATTCATAGACTTTGTTATTCTGATAACTAAGGAGGCATTTCAGGTGCTTTGGTAGATCTGGGACCCTGGGCAGATTTTGAAAGCTGCACTTCATGTTAATATCCATCCAAAGTTTTGAGGTCCCTCGCTATAGCACATAAGAGTGGACTGACTACTGGATGACCATGAAGGGCTTTTGAGAGGATTCCTGTTTAAGTATAGGTTGGACGAGTCTGACTGTGCTATGATTCTTTGTGAGGACCTGGCCTAGACTTTGGGCCACTTGAAACATCATCTACCCAAATTGTCAATAAGCATCTTTATAAGTCTCTAGAATACAATTCTCAAGTGCTTACTGTGCCTGGCACCCTGCAGGTGCTTAATAAGTGCTCCCCCCCTCCCTTTTTACTTCCTATAACACGATAGGTGCTGGAGGTAAAAAGATAAAAATTGAAACAACCCCTGCTCTCAAAGAGCTTATAATCCTTTGGGAAGATACACAAAAACTACTCCTTCCAAAGGGTTCATTCTGGATATCTAGTCATTATGAAGGGCCAAAAGTCACAGGAGCTTGTCATCCAAAGGGATATTTGCCTTTGACTGCTTGTTACACAAAAACATTAGAACTGTAGTTGAATGAATTCTAATGTCACAATATAGTGGGAGAAGCTCAGGCCAAAGAGACAAAGGGAGCACCTCCATACAATGAAGGGGTTGCATGCACTATGTGGGTGCTAAGGTTCCTTTCCTTATAACTCGATGGCTCATACTGGCCTGGCTCAGTGACTAACATGTGTGTGTGTGTCCTTAGACAAGTTACTTTAGCCCAGTGAGTCCCCATCAATAGGTATTAATTAGGCACCTACTATGTGTTAAGTTGCTGAGGATAAAAAGACAAAAATCAAATTGTCTCTGCCCTCAAAGAGCTCCCCTCCTTGCAGCTCTAACATTCCATGGTTTAGGATTTCAGGAGTTTGTGTTTTCATCACTGTTGGTTCCTCCTGATCCCTGCTGATGGCAATCCCTCCACACTTTAATAGATGATTTAATGAGTTGTTATATGGGAAAAACAACATCTGCGGGTCTTCCTTATGGTGATAAGTCTCCAAACTTAGCTAGACACATAAATATATAAAGTACATCTCTTGGTCCATTTAGAAATCTTTTTAGCTTGGCAGGAACTGGTAGGGCTTGCTTATTTTGGTCAAATTTAACATTTGAGGTTACCCCTGGCATCACAATGAGGCATTGGGTTTTATCTTACATCAGACTTTAACTGATCACTAAATCAATACCTACATGGCTCAGAGTTTTATAACATTAAAAAGATTTATTAAAAGGAACATGAAAATGGGTTCTTTTTTGTGTGATTTTTTCTGTGTTGTACTCTGAGTGACTCTTTACCTTGCCTACCCCAAATTCCAGGTCTACTTCAGGGTCCCTGTGTATGTGAATTATTATACAGCCTTGGGAAGAGAAAGCATTCTGTTTATTGGCAGAGTTTTATTTGTTTGGATTCTGGATAAATGAAAGCCTATTAAATTTATATACACACATATACATATATACATACTTAATGTGAATATTGAATATGAATGAATATATATGCACTCATATACATATATGTATAGAAAACTAACATTAAGAAAATGTGTTAGATCCATTCAGCTAGCACCTTTGCCAAATGCTCATTAGTCTCCTTCCTCTGTTTTTATGTGACTGCCAGTAGTAGCAATAGGGGTTTGTGATAATGTTAGCTATGGAATGTTTTCATGCCTCCCAGCCTGTCTCCATGATTTATTTTCTATGGCTCTTTCTTCTCCTGATGCAGATTGCAACCCTCTAAGCTTCAGTAAATAAATGGTCTTCAGGAGTTACTGGAACAGAAACATTCACCACTCTGCAAGCTAAGCTTGGGTGGAGTCTCTCCAAATCTAGATAGAATGAGAAACATAGCGGTCACTGGACCCACACTCAAAACCTTTGCAGCTTGCTCTGGTGCCTTCCCTGCTTGGACGCAGCTGGCATGACCATGAATGAGGTCATACTCCATTCAGCTCCCTTCTATATTTGGTGAGCCATCAGTTTAAGACTTTAGAGGAGGAGAGGCAAAAATAAAGGAAAGCCACAGATAATCCCTAAACCAACCATCTTCAGAACTGCTATGAGTAAGCAAGAAAATAAATTAACTTCTACGTTTCTTCATAGAGATACCAAAAATAAGCTCCGGGTAGACCCTTTTACCGCAAATACTCATTAACTATGGATACAGAACACCTATGTATACAATACCGTGTTTCCCCGATAATAAGACACTGTCTTATTTTTTTTGGAAAGAAAAACACCAGAGGGCTTATTTTCAGGGGAGGGCTTATGTTGTCCTGCCTCAGCTCTCCTCCGCGGCACTGCTCTCAATGGCGCCAGCAAGCAAATCACTGGGGAAGAACAGGATGACGCGCTCACTGCTGCAGCTCTGATTGGATGCAGCTCGGAGCGCGGCGTGCGTTTCACCCGGGGAGGGGGGAGGACGGTGCATACAGAGGGTACCGTAATGTAGCATGTAGCGCAGGGGATCACCTTCACTACAGTAGCAATCGCAATAGGGCTTATTTTCGGGGGAGGGCTTATTTTAGAGGAATCTTACACAGTAAGGGGAGGGCTTATTTTCGGGATAGGTCTTATTATCAGGGAAACACGGTATCAACCTACAACCTACATGAATACAGTATAGTCTTTTCTGTTTGAGGCTTTTTTGCTTGTTTGTTTTGGAGGCATTTGGAGTTAAATGACTTGCCCAGTGTCACACAGTATCTGAGGTTGGATTTGAACTCGGGTCCTCCTGACTCCAGGACTGGTGCTCTATCCATTACACTGCCTAGCTGCCCCTAGTATGGTTTTTCCTAAGGACCCTCAGGCCTTACCTACTCCTTTGTTTCTGAGATCAGCATATGTTCACCCTTAACTGCCCCTCTTACACTTGGTGTAGCTATTCTTAAAATTAAGCACATTTCATGCTCAGCAGCACAATATTTTGGGCAATTCGAGGATAGGGATCATACCTGTGGTTTCACTGATATGGGGAGCTCCCCAGTAAGGAAATGCCTTCCCTAATACAGCCTGGTACTCTTTTCCACAACTAAACTTGTCCTGGTTCACAGAGCCAGGTGTAAAAGGGGAATTTTAATGCACATCTTTCTGGTTCTGAGGCCAGCTTTCTGTGCTGCAGGAAACAAAATAGCAGCTAAAACACACCATTCCCACCTATGTATATGTATATACATATATATATGTGTGTGTGTGTGTGTGTGTGTATGTGTGTATGTACACAGTGTCCCATTTTTCAGTCATGTCTTACCCCACACAGCCCCATGGACATTGTCTGTATGACTCTCTTGTGAAAGATACTAGAGTAGTTTGCCATTTCCTTCTCTGGTGTGTCCCCATTTTACAGATGAAGAACCGAGGCAAATAGGGGTTAAGCGACTTGCCCAGGGTAACCAAGCTAGTGAGTGTCTGAGGCTGAATTTGAATTCAGATCTTCCTGATTCCAGGCCTGGTCCTCTCTCCACTGAGCCACGTAGCTACCATATATGTATACATATATGTATGTACATAAATACAATATAGACTTACATGTTTATGTCTGTGTGTGTATATATGTATGCATGCACACACACATACATGTAGTCCTTTCAACTTTAAAGTGAAATTAGTATGATTTGATATTTTGCTACCAGCAATAGAAATTGTTTTGATTTCCACTTTACTGAAAAAATGAGGCCCAAAGAGGTGGTGATTTGCCTGAGAATCAAAGCTATATCCGTTCTTTGTTTTATCATCAGTGATGATGATGCCTCTTTTGTGTACACATCTGCATGCTGGAGACTTACTTCTGGCTCTTTAAAAAAGTGTTGGAATATCAGGGCAACACTCAGGGAGTCTATCTATTATTCTCTCAGTCTCATCATATGACTAAAATATTTAGACAATGCGCATTTATTAAACTCTTCCTATATGGCAGGCCCACTTCATTTTATGATCATTCATATTTTTTTATTTGTCCCTACCAGTGGCCATGTACCATAACCTATTTATCTCCATCATATTCCATAATTCACCAGGAGACTACTGATTTTAAAAGGTGTGATTTTGTGGCAGGGAATATCTGGAGAACATTTAAAATACTGAACCCTTTTCCAAGTGTAGTATCTCCTATTCAGTTCTGAATCCAACTTACTGTCCATCAGAAGTGGCCGTCCAAATCTGCTGATGAAGGAAGGAAGGAATGTGGGAGGGAATGAAAGAGGAAAGGCAGGAAGGAAGACTGGAAGGAGGAAAGGAAAGAAGGGAGGGAGGGAAGGAGAAAGAGAAAGAAGGAAAAAGTAAGTAGAGAAAAAAAGGAAGGAAGGAGGAAAGAAAGAGAAAGAACCCTTGTAACAAATATACATAGTTAAGCAACACAAACTCCCACTTTAGTCATGTCCAAAAATATATGTCTCATTCTGCTTCTCAAGACCATCTCCCTGTTGGAAGGTGGGTAGGATGCTTCAATTAGTCCTTTAGAATCATGTCTGGTCAATGTGTTGATCAGTTAAGTCATTCAAAGCTCTATAAGATGATGGGTTTGATTTCTACTATAACAAGATTATAAAAACTAAGCCCTTCATTTTACAGATGAGGAAACTAAAGCCTGATGGGGTCGTGACCTTGGGGATATGACCTTGCTCTAGGTCACAAGCTAGTAAATACCTTATCCCAGATGCCAACCTCATCAAGTTCCCCTAATTCTAAATCCAGTGCCCCTAACCCTGTTTCTTCACAGTGTTTCCCAGGATGGGAAAGGAGAAAGGACAAGGACATCTAAAAAAAAGAGAAAGGAGGGTCAAGAAAGAGAAGTAAGGAGAGATAAGAATGCTCTGTGGTGAGCAGGAGGAGCATGCCTGAAAACAAGTCTCTGCAGGAATCCTTGCCAGGGATACACCTGTGTGTGAGGAATGGAATGGCTGAAGGAATGGAAACGTGAACCTAGAAGTAGAGGAGTGAGTGTGGTTGCCAGTTCCCAGGCAGATTATCTCTTCAGGATTGTTGACTACTTGGACACCCTTCTGAACCATCAGGAATCACTACGTTTCAAGGTTGGAGCCAAAGCAACTCTGTTGGCAGCAGAACTTGTGGTGTCTTAGAAACAAGCATTGTTTCTTCTTTTATTTTGCTTTGACAAAAACAACAACATAGCGAGCATCATATGAAACTCCTACAACCCTGTGAAGTTTTAGATTCCCTGACCAGGGACCTGCATTAATTAAGAAACCCTTCAGTCTCACACCTTGGGGCTTTGAAACACTGCTCATTTTTTCTCCATGAAGGAGAGAAAATGGGTTTTGCTGTTGTTTTATAACAAGGAGGAGACCTCAAGACACAGACCCCTCTTTCCATTGCTGCAAAATGTGTCAAAGATACTGATGAGGTTTGCCAGGGGACTCTTGGGGAGAATCAAGGGTGATCATAAGGGGCAGGAAAAGAACAGAGGGACCCCAAGAAAACAAACTGCCCAGATAGCTCTTCAGCTTGTAATCTAACTCTCGATATTTACTCTGCACCCATTGACAGGAAACTTTCTGAGACACCACAGTAAAATTAGACTGAAATGTGAAAGACACATCCCTGCTCTGTAGGACCATGACATTTGAAAATAATAGGGAGCATCAGTGAAACAGCAGAGTAATGAGAACGGGAAATGAAGTAGAAGAGGAAAGCTAGTAGTTCAAGATTTATTTATACAGCTTGACTCTTTCTTTACTTTTCCTTTCTTTTCTTTCTGAAGATAAAGACACAAGGGACTAGAAAAGATGGAGAAGAGAGGGGTCTGGGCAAGAAAGGACAGAGGGTAGAGAACCTTAGAAAGCAGTTGTAAGGGTTATGGGATTTAAAGATCTTCCATGTCCCATTGGATTTGCTGATGTAGCAGGAAGGGGCGGAGCAAGAGGAAGCGGAAGCCAAGCTAGAGTTCCTGCAGTGGCTAGCAGTGGCGGCGACGCAGCAGCAGAGGCAGTGGAAGCGCGAACCCCTTTTTGAGTCAGCCAGAATTTCTGCTAAGGACTCCTGCTGAGGACTGCCAGGAGCCGGAGCTGCTAGGAGCACACTTCCTGGACGCTGGGTGGTTGCTGTGAGTGGGGAGAGAAGGACCTTTGCCTGAGGTAGCCTGTTCTATTTTAAAGGCTTGAGAATGTAGGTGCTTTCTACTTTATCTACCTGTGCCAATTTCATAACTACTCTGATGGCTTTGACTTTCTGGTTTGGGGACTCAGTCTTTTGGTATTTTAATAAATGTTCTAGCTTATTCCTCCATATAGAAAGCCTGATATATTTTGTGATTGATAATTACATCAGCATACCTGTAATTTCTGTAGGCATTGTGAATATTGCATTGCTGATATAGCAGTTCTATGAGAACCAGAGTCATAACTGGGATGAGGTGATCAGGACTTTGACCCAGGGCACTCAGCCTCCCTGGTATCACTCCCCTTAATGTTTTTTCCTTATCTTGCAATTCTCCTTCACCCCCACACCACAGACCCATTCTATCTCACCTAGTTTTGAGTTTCTGCTTCTCACCACTGTGCCCAACTCCCAGCACAGGGGCAAGTTCAAGTATATTCTTGTGTCCTTTAGCTCAAGGGAGCCAACCACCACCTGCCATTATCTTTACCTTCCACATTCTCTTTAGTATTGAGAGATCTGGGAGGCAGACTCTCTAGGATATGGGCCACCTTTCCCCTGGTGCAGTAGACCTGGGGAGGATTGCAATGAAGATAAAAAAAGGCTGACTCTTTACCTTGGCCACGTAGGATCCTGAGGTCCCCCACAGCAAGCGAGCTCCCTCCTAGCCCAGTCCTGCCCTGGCTCCTCCACAGTAGTGGTCTCAGGGAGGCCTAGGATCTTCCCCTCCCACCTGAGGAGCTTGTATTTAGCTTTCATCTCTTTGGCATCAGTGTCTCTGTCAAATATACTTTCCACCAGCATTGTGCACTATTTGTATGGACCTGGTTATTTGTCTTTACAGTGTTTCCTCCATTTGGATGCTGATTCCTTAAGGGCAGGGAACATGTGCATCTTTGTATCATTCAGTGCGTAGCTTAGTGCCTGACACCTACAAAACACTTTTTTAAAATGTTCATTCACTTTGTCTCCCCAGCACTGATTGTAGTGTCTACTCTTGGTCTGTGCTCATTCGCTCTTTGTCAGGATAGGAAGAAAGCTGAACAGTGGCCCTAGAGATGAAGACCTCTTCTTCAATTTGAATTCCAGTTCTGCTCCTTACTCTCTAGGGTTATTGTCACCCTAGAAATATGACTTCACCTGTGTAGACCTCAGTTTCTATAAAATGAGAAGATGGAGTTAGATGATCTCTAAATGAAATGACCCTGGGAATGTGTCTATTTATATCATGGAGGTCCCATCAAGTTCTCTCTAGTGGTTAGGTTAGAAGTGAATGAATGAATGAGGCAAAAACCACATTTATTAAGGACTTTGTGTTAGCAAGACAGCCCTTGTCTTTAAGGAGTTTGCTTTCAAATGGGGAGAGCAATGAAGCAGATGAGTGGTGGCTGTGGAGGGGTGTTTTAGTCTGAGAAATCACAGGGATATTGATCAGAATCTTAGGACTAGTGACTGGCAGGTGCTTTTCAGGAGTAGTATTGTTGATTGACTGGGCAGCTAGGTGGTGTAGTGGATAGAGTATCTGGCCTGGAGTCAGGAAGACTCATTTTCCTGAGTTCAAATCTGGCCTCAGACACTTACCAGCTGTGTGGCCTGGGACAAATTACTTAAACCTTTTTGGCCTCAGTTTCCTCATCTGTAAGACTATTCCAGTGTCTCTGCAAACAAAAACGCCAAATGGGGTCACCAAGAGTTAGATGTGAAAGTACTGAATGAAAAAATGTTGATTCATTACTGTGCTGGAAGAGGGAGGGAAAGGTACATATATGTGGTTGGGAGTTGGCTAGAGTGCTATGTGGTAGGTCTGGGAGTGAGCAAGGAAATGCTGGTAAATGTTTAACAACCAGCTTTTCAAAAAGAACAACACATTTCGAGTTTAATTTGTCTTATTAAGATTTTCTCCACCCTTTCTTAAGCCTAGACAATCAAATAAACAATAAGCCAAGCCCTGATTTGTAGTGTTTGTGTATTTTCTGGGGTGTAAATGCTCATATTGAAAATAGTGAATTGTAGGAGCTGTTTTCAGCATACCCCTGCAAGTCAGTGATTCTCAACAAATAAGAATGTGGGGCAGGTCCTAGAGTGCCAGTCAGAGCAGGAGGGTGGAAGACATGGCAGGAATTCCAGTGGAAATAGACAGAGGCTGAGGACGTGACTAGAGAACTACTCTTGTCATTTGACTTTTTACTTCCTCGATGGGCTCGATCAATCACCAAATATAGTGGTGCACAAAATACTTGGGACGATCATTTTATTATGATTTTTATTTGTGATGACAATGGTCATGTGGATGTACTTCTGCTGACACTAGTTGAATTTAGAATACCTAAGCTTTACCAGAAGAAATAGGATCAACTTTCCCCCCCTACCTTTACATATGGAATTCATTGCTTCATTTGTTCTGTTTTTAATTCTGTAGTTATTAAGAATGGATATTACTCCAAGGAAACATGCAGAAATTTTTGCTCTTGAAGAGCACACTTCAATGACAGAGATATTGCACTGGCTATTATTGCACAGAAGTATTTCAAAGATTATTCAAGCCCGTAAAGAAACATTTTCCACATGGCTCCATAGGCTTTTTTGAAATTGGAAGAACAATGACAAGACCAGTAAAAAAAACCAATTACTGCTAACCATTTCAGGGTCAAGACAATGCCAAGAATAGTATATTACTGAAGACTGGGAAAATATCATCTTTACTGATGCAACTCATTATTTCATTCAAAGATATATCAAAATGATTGTCAAAAGAAGTCCAAGTGAGCCTGTAAGATCTGAGCAACTTTATCAGACTGCAAAATATTCACCCTCCTCCCTAAATATGAAAGGGGGGAGGTTACTTTTAGTAGGCCTGAATATCTTGTCCCCATTGACTGAATAAGGAATTCTGGTAAAGATATTGAAATATTAATAAACAGAATTATTCTGGAATTATAAAAAAATCCCAAATAGAGATGGAATACTGGAACATGACCTTTTCATGTGTGTGTGTGCTTTTTGGAGGGGGGAAGGCAGGGCAATTGGGGTTAAGTGACTTGCCCAAGATCACACAGCTTAGTAAGTGTTAAGTGTCTGAGGCTGGATTTGAACTCAGGTCCTCCTGATTGCAGGGCCAGTGCTCTATTTACTGTGCTACCTTGCCACCCCAAACATGACCTTTAACATGCCTTTTTCCCCATGCTCTTTTTTGCATAATTCATGAAAAATTAAGATAGTTTTTCTAACATACAGGTATAGATATGTTTTAGTAGCCTGAGAATCTGCCTTATTTAAACTCCATCAAAACCTGTGGACTATAATCGAAGCTAGACTTGGGGAAAATGTGCCATTTGGCAAAGGTAAATTTAATATTCAATGTGCTGGAAGTGTGATTTCATAATGAAGAATTAAAGAATGTGCAATGAAATCTTGTGAATGCAATGCCAAATCATATAAAACAAGCAATTGTAGCAAAAGGATATTTTAAGTTAAAGTTTTTTTAAAAGATGTAAACAATTATAAGGTTTTTAATTAGCTGGATAATATACTGAATGTCAAATTTAATTTTTGGAATTTGTACCAATTTGAACACTGTTATATTGGCTGAAGAATTCCTAGGACCTAACATTGTTCTCAATGCTGAGGAATAAAGAAGTTCTATGACATATGATTCCTGCTCATAAGAGTGATTAATAACTATGTGCTGGACCAGTAGTGACTTCACAAAGGTATTTTGGTTCATCCTTTGTGGATATATAGGCTTTAGATAGTCAGAGGGCAGCAGGCATCAGTCTTACTGGAGAAATACGTGAAGAGGATAAGTCAGGTTAGATAGGGTAAGGCCAAATCATGGTGGCCCTTGTAAGTCTGGTAGGGGAGTTTGGATTTATTATACTCAATAGTAAATGTCAGGGGAAAGTAATAATGACTTATATTTCTATGGTACATACATTATGTGCAGAGGGTCAATGTTGAATAGTACGTGGAGAGGCATTCTTGAACTCAGGAAGACCTGATAATTGAAAACAATTTTGAACCCACTTGGGAAATGCTTGCCCTAGGTCTTAAAGGAGGTCATAGGAGAAAGAATAGATTGAATAACAGGCCAGTGTCATTCCATCAACCTCCTGAAAGAAATACTCAAAACATGCTTTTCACAACAGTGAGTCATCCTCATGTTACAAAAGGTGGCATCTCGTGGGCCTGATTTGTAAGCAGGAAGAAGGATCATAGACGTAGAACTGACTATCTTGTCTAGTTATCTCATTTCATAGAGGAGAAAATTAAAGGGCAAGAGGTTAAGTGATTTATCTGGGATCTAGGCAGTGACACACAAGTTTTCTGTGACAGAACATAGGTTTTCTGGCTCCATATGAATGGTTTTCACAAATGGAGGTGGGGATATTTGCAGGGCAGCCATTTTAGGACATTTCTCCCTTCCATAGCCAATGATACATATTATAATTGGGGCCCTTGTGTTTTCCAAAGTTCTTTTCCGAGTTTTCTTCTCTCTCTTTCTATATACTTCAGTGGCCTGAGAATCAGCCTTATTTTTTTTTTTAAGCAATCGGGGTTAAGTAACTTGCTCAAGGTTACATGGCCAGTTATTTCTGGGTGTGGTGCTGAGTATCTGAGTCCGGATTTGATCCAGGTCATCCCGACACTGGAGCCGGTGCTCTTACTCACTGAGCCACCTGGCCGCCCCTAAGCAATTGGGGTTAAGTAACTTGCTCAAGGTTACACGGCCAGGTGTTTCTGGGTGGGTGCTAAGTGTCTGAGCCCGGGATTCGATCTCCAGGTCTTCTCAACACTGGAGCCGGTGCTCTTACTTGCTGTGCTACCTGGCCGCCCCGAATCAGCCTTATTTAAAGCCCATTAAAACTTGTGGGCTATAATCAAAGTTAGACTTGGGGAAAATGTATAATTTGGCAAAGATGAGTTTAATATTCAATGTGATAGAAGTGTGAACTCATGATGAATTAAAGAATGTGTGAAGTCTTGTAAATAATTATGTATGTATGTATGTATGTATGTATATTTATAGCCATAGATGGATCTAATCATCATCCCTAAGTAAATGACTCTCAAATCCTCAAATCTCTCTCTCTTTCTCTCTCTCCCCCTCCCTCCCTATGTAACTCTCTCTCTATATATATCGACCTATATCTATCTATCTATCTATCTATCTACCTATCTCTACCTATATCTATATCTCTATATTCATATCTATCTATATATCTATATCTATCTATATGTCTATCTCTATATATCTATATCTCTCTATGTTATCTATATGTTTATATCTATAACTGTATCTATATCTAGCCCCCCCCACCACCACTCCCCTCACTTTTCTATCCACATCACTAACTGATGATTATATATTTCAAATTGGATACTGCAGAGACATCTTATGCTCAACGTGTCCAAAACTTTCCCAAAGGCAACAACTGTTCTTCCTGTCTCCCAGGTTTGTAAGCATTGGCATCAGCCTGAACTCTTTGCTCTCTCACCTCACATGAGAGAGTCTAAAACTGCTAAAACCTTACCATTTCTACCTCCATAACATCCCTCACGCTAATCTCTCTACTCACACAGCTACTCCTTTAGTTCTTCAGACTTTACCATACTGTCTCATTAGTGGGAATTTTTAAAAATCCCAAATCTTATATCTCTTAAATGTGAAAAATGTCTATTTTTTGAGATAAAGTTAATGATAGGGATATCACAACACAGCTAATTGGATAGATTCTCTTTTCTACCTTTATTTAGAGAGGCAAAGTAGACTTGGAGTCAGGATAACTTGGTTTCAGACCCTACCTCAGATATTTTCTGGCTATGTGACCCTGGCAGGTCACTTAATGTCCCTAAGTCTCAGTTTGATCACCTGTAAAATGTAGATAACAATGGCATATCTACTCCAGAGTTGCTGTAAGAAGCGAATGAGACCAAATGAGATGATACACTTTGCAAACTTTAAAACACTATATAAATGGTAGCTATATGGCCAGCTCCAATCACATTGCTGTGGGTGGCTGATTGAAAGCAAAAATATTTTGGTAGCACAAAAGCAGAGGAAGACGAGGAACCATTGTTAATTTCTTTTATTTATATTTTGGGGGAAAATGTTGAAGAGTATTTTTAACTAGGAAAAATCCCAGAAGGACGGATTGAAGGTCAGTCATATGAGAGATTAGGTTGGTTCTAACTGACCCTAGAGGGCAAAACGAGAAGCATTGGGTGAATGTCTCCAAGTGACCTTGGGCAGATCACTTCTGCCTGGGCCTCAGTTTCTCCATCTATAAAATGAGCACTCTAAGCAACATTGTCTCTGAAGTGTACTCCAGCTCCAGGTCTTTGATCCTACAGAATCTAAGAGGCAAATTTAGACTTGATAAGAAAAACTTTCCAATGACTGTAGATGTCCAAAAGTTGAATGGACTGGCACTGGAAGACTTGAAGTAAAGATTGGATGACCACTCAGTAAGTATATCGAGGTAGGGGTTCATATTCAGGTTTGGGTTGGATGACTGAGGTCTCTTTTATCTCTAAAATTCTGTGAGTTAGGAACCATTATAAATAATAGATATATACATGTAACTATTTATATCACTATATATAATTAAAGAATCTATTTTAAGCTCCAACTTTGTGTTCACATTATTCATTATGCCATTATTTCCACATGTGCTAACACAGTGAAAGGAACACTGTTAGACTCAAAGCACAGGCCTGCATTGCCAGGAAGCTCTCCAGCAACCCCCTCCTCATGCTATGCTGCTAGCCTTTCCCATGTTCCCTAAGTACACATGTGTACCCCACAGAACATTTTTTGGCTCCCAATAGAACTCAACTCTGACCTTTGAGGTAGCCCAGATTACTATCTTAGAATTAGTATGATTATTATTCCTGAAGGGCTCTTTGCACAATAGAGTGGGTCTGAATATAATGCCTTCACATAGCATGTCTCTCTATCTCTGTCTCTCTTTCCAGTGGCTTCCTGTTTCTTTTCCAGTCCAGTCCCTGGGCTCTGGCAGATAATATCCAGCTAGGTATGCTAATGAGACTGCCCTCCTGGGGGGAAGTAGAGGAATGGTGAGGCTTCACCCTGCTTGCTGAATAAAGAGATTCCTTGTCCATGGATCTCCCCCATCCTGGGCTGGGCTAAAGGTTAGAGGGCAGGGGAAACATGATTCAGAGGACAGATTATAAAGGCTCTGTTGTCAGCTGGGTAAAAATGAGTCAGGGGGCATTTCTGTGGAAAGTCTATCAGGAATGGAGAAGACTGCTTTCTGGGCCAGGCTCCCTGGCCATTGTGTACCTTTGTAGAACATGGGTAGAATGCCAACATCCAATCCCCCTCCCAGTTTCCATATGTAGGGGCAAGGTAAGCCCCTCTGTGAGGAATAAGATTATACAAACCAAGGCTCCAACTCAATATGACCTTTCTATTACCCTGAGCTGTTTGGGAACAGGGATCCTGAGAACTTGAGGGCTGCTCCTCTCCTGGGACACTGACCAGATCCTTGAGAAAAGATATGATAACTGCCCAACTCCTGGAAACATCATTCTTGGTGGGGGGCTTGGAGGGATTCTCCTCCGTTCCAGGCCTCACACCAGATACGATGATTGCTAAAAACACCTGGCAGTATGCCTTCTTTGTTCTCAGCACTACTTAAACTGTAAGATTCAGAGCCCAAATTGGAATCTCACCCATGGAGGAGACGTCCTGCCTGGGACCCTGATGGCTGTACCAGGATTCCACAGCTTATGTGGTCAGGTGTTGGTGCTTCCCTGCAACAGTGATGCTTGTAAATATATATATATATATCTCCAGTATTAATCATGGTTGCTCTTATTCTGCTATCTTTAAGCCTCTTACTCTGTTATCTGATTTCTCTCTCACTTGCCTATATACACATATATTCTGAATAAATATTCTAAAGAAATTGCCTTGGGTCTTTCTTGGAGTGCCGAGCATTCCGTTTACATGAATCCTGAACCTCCTTAATTGGACACCATGGGCCTGAGGAAGCAGGGAAAAGCTATTTCCTGGAGAGGGCGGCTGAAGGATAAGGGTGGCAGTGGGAAATATTCATGCCAGGGAAGAGAACTGAGCCAACGAATGCCTCCACACAGGCAGCTCCCCCCCACCTCCACCCCCTTACATGTAGTAGGCACTGAGGGTCCCACGACCACAGTGATAAGACAGTAGGTTTCGTGAGGAGCTGAGGCTTGGTGATTGCTTTCTGGCTGTCCTTGCTGCTGTCACTGGCATCCATTCTCATACCTCTTGACATACCCTTTCCAGCCCTGGTACTTCTTAATCTATCTGCCCATAAAACAAACAGTATATTTCTGAGATTAAAGGCATGTTTGGATCATGCTTTTCTATTAGTTAAACATAGAATACAACACAAGGGTCTGTATCCTGCCAACTATGTTTGTATCCCAAGGCTTAATCCTAAATCTTCTTCTCTACTCCATTCTCTTTCTTGGTGATCTCTTCCTTTCCCATGCATTTAATGATCATCTTTATGCAGAGCTACACCAACCCAAATCTCTCTCCTGAGCTCTACTCCCACATCATCAACTGCCCATTGGTCATTTTGATTAATCTCAAACACAACAGGTCTACAACAGAGCTCATAGCTCACCCTTCCTATTCCCCACTTTTCTATTTCTGCTGACATCACTGTCTTCCTTGACCCCTCGCTCCCCCTCACCCTAGAGAGCCCATCATTTGTCCATTCTGGCTGATCCTACTTCCACAACATGCCTTGCAGCCATCCCCTTCTCTTCTCACAAGGCCACCACTTTAGCTCAGTCCCTCATTGCCACTTTTTCCTGAACAATTACTATAGTTTCCTAAATAATCTCCTTGCCTCAAGCCTCTCCCTCCTCTGGTCCAACCTCCACACAGCCACCTCAGTGATTCCCTGAAGTACTTATCACTTCCCTGTACTCAATAAAATCAATGAACTCCCGATCACCTCTAAGGTCAACTTCAAGCTTCTCTACTTGGCCTTGACTGCTCTTTACAGTCTGACCCCAATGATGTTTGCAGTGCTCCCCCTGCTTCATGCATTCTCATGCATTCTCATGCATTCTGTGGCCCAGCCAGACTGCCCTTGCTCCTCTGCAGACCCGATATTCCAAATCCTGTATGTGTCTTTGTGCTGGTCACTTCCCTGGCCTAGAATATACATTGTTTCCTCTCTTCTCATAATCCCTAGTTTCCTTCAAGGTTTAGCAACAATGTGATTAATCCACTCAGCTCCACCAAATAATCTGGCATTTATGTATAGCACTATGATTGTGTGAATCATACTATCTCCCCTAAATAGAATGTAAGTTGTTTGAAGGCAGAGACTATCATGTTGTCTGATTTCCCCAGCACCTACCCCAGCAGTTAGGACACAGTAGATGACGAATACATGGTTTCTGATTGACTGGATAGGGCTCAAGAGATCTTTGAGAGACAATAGATTGTCAAAACTATGTTAAGGTATGAGAGCTTTTGACTTTGGTTAAAAGAAGTTAGGAGCTTAGAAAAAGGCAAAAGAGAAACAGGTGGGAATGAGTTGTCTGACATGTTCAGAAAAGGGGGTTTTAAAGATATTGTTCATGGACTTCATAGTTGAAAATGGAGATGAGCAAGTAATGGTCATAACTTTAGTGTTGCAACGGTGCCAGGTATAGGTGTATATAAGTGGGGCAGAGAAAGCCACTCACCGCTGCAAGTCTGGCAAGAGTAGTCCTATACAGGAGTAAGTCCAATGGCCCACGTGTATGCAGCCTCGGGGTTGACCCTAATCAGCAAATCATAGAATTTTGGAGGTAAATGAATGTTTGGTGATGCTAGGGTATCAGCCTCTTGAGACCACACCTGGCCTTGCCAGGGGAATTCAGGTGACCAAGCGCTGAATTTAGACCCAGAGAGGTTAATCGACGTGTTCTAAGTCACATAGCTAGCTAGCTATGGCAGAGCTGGCAATAAAGCTCAGTGTTTTTGATTGATTGATTCAAGTCTTTTTTCGTAGTCTAGTAGTATTTGTCTCTTTCCTGTTGGTAACCACCAATTTTTTCCTCACCCCACAATTAGGAAAGCCCTTCATTCTTTTCCCTGCTTTCCTGGGCTTTTCATACTCTACTATTTAGGTCATGTAGGTGGGACAGTGGATAGAGTGCTGGGCTTGGAGTTAGGAAAAGACTCCTCTTCCTGAGTTCAAATCTGGCCTCTCAGACACTTACTAGCTGTGTGACCCTGGGCAAGTCCCTTAACCCCATCTGCCTTAGTTCCTTAGCTGTAAATTAAGCTGGAGAAGGAAATGGTGAACTACTTCAGTATCTCCACAAAGAAAATCCCAAATAGGGTCACACAAAGAGTTGGACATGACTGACATGACTGAACAACAAAGAATACCCCATCTGTGACTGGCTTTTCTCAAAGAACCCAAGATTGTAGGATTTAGAGTTGGAAGAACTCTTATAGAATATCTGATTCAACTCCCTCGTTTTACCAAAGAGGAAACTGAAATGGAGAAGTTGTCTTGCCCTGATGGTAAGTAGCAGAGCTGGCATTTGAAACAGATGCCCTGACCCCAAATCTGATGTCTTTTCCACTCCAGGACCCTGCCTCACCAGCTTTATAGAGTATAAGTTCCTTGAGGGCTGGAAGCATTTCTTTTTTTTTTTTATTTATTTTATTTTATTATCTTTTTGCTTTTTGGAAGGCAATTGGGATTAAATGACTTGCCCAGGGTCATATGGCTAGTTTTTGTGTTAAGTGTCTGAGGCTGGATCCGAACCCAGGTCCTCCTGACTCCAGGGCTGGTGTTCCATTCACTGCACCACCTAGCCGCCCCTCTTTCTTTTTTTTTTAATTTCTTTATATATCTAGTGCTAAATTCAATGCCTGGCACATAACAGGCACTTTATAAATGTTTATTGATTAATCCTTTGTGGCTTTTGGTTTAAAATTTTAAACAATTAACATTTACAAAATATATCAAAAACCAAAATCAGAATTTATTTACCATTAAGAAACTTATCAGTGTGACAGCCCACTTCAGAGACAAAAACTCCAATTTACAAATGGCACAAAAAATATCAATATGAAGTTTTTGATTGGTAAATACAATAGATTCCCAGGATCATCAATTTTAGCTAGGAGGGATCTTAGAGTTCATCTGACCCTTTTTTCTTGTTTTACAGACAAGATGACCAAAGACCAGAGAGGTTAAATGATTTGTGCCATATCAGAAAGGTAACAGATCTCAGATGTAGGTTTTGGAACCTGGTCCTCTAAATCCAAACCCAGTATTCCTTCAGTATTCCTGAAAATATTGCCTCTGATAGCCATTGCTTTTCTGGCTCCCAAGCCTTCTAAATTAGCATCAGGGTCCAACACAAAGGGCCCCCTTGGATAGGTATGGGACAATTCTAGTGCATATATTAGGTGCCATCTTGGGATGAGAAATGAGAATGGCCCTTTAAAGGATTCCCATTTCCCATCTCAAAGATCTGCAAATGATGTCGGAGGGCCCATACCAGATTGTACCTCTCCTCACTTTTTTTTTTGTCTCTTCTCAACTTTATAGTGAACGAAATCAATCAAAAGTTTAACAACAATGACAAAGAGGCAAAGATACAATCACTACTGTTGTTGAGCCGAAAGGAGCGAGGCAAAAGATCCCTGAGAGTGAAATTTGGAAGTGGATTTTATTACCTCGGGACTGCTGGGGTCACATACCCAGATCAGACAGTGAGTTGGCACGGACAGTGTGCCAGTTTTTAAAGAGATTCCAATAGTCAGGTTATGTAAGCTGAAACTACAATCAGTGATTGGTCAGTGTATATTTGAATTTCCCTTTCCCTCGAAGTTTACTCTAGGCTGAGGGACAGGGAACCTAGAATGGGTGGAGATGGGGAATATCCGGTGGGCAGGAGAGTGGCAGGGGACAGGGAAGAATGGGAGAAATATCTGGTAGGGATTTTACCATAGGATGAAATTCCTGCTCATGGATCAATTGGGGGTGGGAAGGGTGGAGTTGTGCTCAACACTGTGAAGTTTCTCCCTGGAAAACCTAGACATCATTGTCAATCAGTTAACAAGTCTGCTTATTTAGCACCTTTCATGTGTGCTAGGTGCTAAGAATATACAAATATATTGAATAAGACAATCTATATCCCCAATTAGATTACATTCCAATGGAGAAAACAATATGTACATCTATTAGTATGTATTGCATAAATATAAAGTGAATAAATATGAACATATGCAAAGTTAAGAATAAGGTAGTTTGGGTGAGAAAGCATTGGCAGTTGAAAGTATTGTGAAAGTCTTTATGCAGAAGATGGGAATTGAGCTCTGTCTTAAAAGAAGAAAGGGACTGTCTGAGAGAAAGGAGAGGAGGGAGGACATTCCAGTCACACAGAATGGTCAGTTAAAAATGGAAGTTTAGTGTCCTGTGTTAGGAGGAGAGAGATAGTCATTGTGACCAGACTGCAAAGTGTGAGATGAAGGTAAGGTTCAATGAGGCTGGAAAGATAGGAATTAGGTTGTGAATGGTTTGAACAGCTAAACAGAAAAGCTTGTAGTTTATCTTAGAATTAATGGGGAGCCTCTGGATTGAATGTTGTCACAGGGTCAGATTTGCAACAAAACTCCATGTGTACTAGGTATTTATTGCACTAGGAATTTGGGGAAATATATAGTTTACATAAGGTGTAGTCCCTGACCTTATGGAGCTTACAGTCTGGTGAGGGTATGATAAACACATAAAATACGCACACACAAATTAATAAGTAAAATATCAAACAATATATTAATGTGTGTCTAAAAGACACAAAAATGTCATGTGAGATTTGAGGGAGGAAAAAGTTGCTGGTTGTTTTCACAAAAATTATGGTATTTATGTTGGGTTTTTAAAACTTAGTAGGAATCCAACAATTGGATGATGATGATGATGATGATGATGATATTGGACTTTATGGATTCTGAAACACTTTACATATAATTATATCATTTGATCCTCATGATAACTCTGTGAGGGAGGTGCTATTGTCATCTCATTTCATAGATGCTAACCAGGTTGAGAGAGGTAAAGTAACTAGTGTCTGAATTGGGGTTTGAACTCAAGTATTCCTGATATCAGGGAAGCTAGGTGGCACAAGTAGATAGAGTGCTGGCCTTGAAGTCAATAAAACTCATCTCCCTGAGTTCAAATCCAGCCTGACACTCACTAGCTGTGTGACTGTGGACAAATCACTTAGCAAAACACTCCAATATCTTTGCCAAGAAAACTCCAAATTGGGTCACGAAGAGTTGGACATGACTGAAAAAAATGACTGAACAATGAACAATTCCTGACAAGTCTAGCGTTCTATCCACTATGCCACTTAGCTGCAATATCTGTGAAAAAAGGGAGAGGGGATATTTGAGGCATAGGGAACAGTATAACCAAGACTTAAAAGTAGAAAAACATCAGCTGTATGGTTGGGAGGGTGAACGTTGGGTAGAGTTAGGTACAGTTTGGCTTGAGTGAAGTAAACTAAGCAGATGAGAGAAGTATGACATAAGAAAAGGTTGGGTGGTGTGCAGTTATGGAGAGTCTTGAACTCTAGGCAAAGAAGTTTGAACAGGTCACTAGATCATGAAGAACGTCTAAAGACTGTTGAGTAAAGAAGCAGCACACCTGGCTGCCTGAATAAGGGATTTTAGGTCTGAATGAGGTATAAAGAATGGATTGGAGGGAGGAGA
>NW_027185903.1:20502525-20529229 GCF_028583685.1 Petaurus breviceps papuanus | reverse complement strand
TGAATGAGGTATAAAGAATGGATTGGAGGGAGGAGAGAATAGCTGCTGAGAGATCTGGTAAGGTTCTATTGTGTGGTTCTCTTGGGAGGTGATGGAGATCTATATTGAAAGCACCAGCTATGGGAACAGTGAGGGGGACACATGACTCATTCATTGGTCCATGGATTCCATTGTGTCTCAGAAGACAGCCCCAAGAATGCTTGTTTTTCCTTTTCCCTGTTCTTTTGAATTTCCCCCCTCAGTTTTTTCTCCTTTCCTAACCCCCACTGATGGCTTTCCCTTTGGTCATGCTAAGAGGCATTTAGCGTTATAGAAAAGTGTGAGGAGGGAAAATGACCTAATTATAGACTATATAGTTAAAAGTCAGTGGCCTTTAGATTTGGCACTGCTCTGATGCTTATTTATGGGGTTCTCTGGGGTAGCAAAAGTTTGTGTAGGTGTATTTTATTTATATACCCTTCAAGGTCCTCATTTGAGGCCCTCCCCAATGCTTCATTCACAATACCCTTGACTTTTCAATTAGCATTTTCATTTTATTCTGCAAGAAGGAATTCCCACACAGTTTTGTTAATGTATGGAAAACCCCTATTATTTCCTTTCCCTTCCCTCCCCTGCAGAGAGCTTACACAATCTACTTCTAAAGACTGTTGAGTAAAGAAGCAGCACACCTGGCTGCCTGAATAAGAGATTTTAGGTCTGAATGAGGTATAAAGAATGGATTGGAGGGAGGAGAGAATAGCTGCTTTACTTAGGCCAAAAATGAAAAATGAGACAGAAAACACACCTGCAGGCTATGCTATTACTAGAGCAGACTTTAGTTCTTTGTCCTTAGTCATACTTAATTATTCTTTTCAGGAGGAACCCTTCATTAGGAGGCCTATGAAGAAATAGAATGTGGGAGTAAGCTTATCAGTGCTTCAATAGTGTCTCTGTACCTTCCTACATTCTGACAAGTCCTCAGTTGTAAAGTTAGAGAAAGTCTGTTGGGGTGGCCAGGTGGCTCAGTGAGTAAGAGCACCAGTCCCAGTGTCGGAATGACCTGGGGATCGAATCTGGGCTCAGATACTTAGCACCACACCCAGAAATAACTGGTTGTGTAACCTTGAGCAAGTTACTTAACCCCAATTGCTTAAAAATAAATAAATAAATAAATAAAGTCTCTTTCCCAAATCTTGTCGCTTCTGCCTTTTACAACATATCTCATATGCACCCCCTTCTCTCCACGCATATAATAGCAATGTGATAGTAATGGCAATTAAAGATTCCCCTGTATTGGCTTGGTTTTCAAATTGATTGTGTTAAAACCCAGAGCTTGTTAATCCCACCTGTGGGATGGACTTGTTGATGTGAAAAGAAAGTCCTGAACTGGGAGGAGCTGGTGACGTAGATTTGGAGAGACAAGAGAGAGGCAGAACTTTTTGGAAGCAGCACCTCGTGGAGGCAGAGAGAGAGACTGAATGGATTGCTGAGGGCCAATTTGAATTGCCCTGGACTTTTGAGACCTGCCCCCTGAGCTGCCAAGGACTGAGGAGATATGGCTGTTTTGCTGGTACTTTGTCTGTTTTGATGTTGTTTTGCCAGATTTGTCCACTGGTGAAAGACTGTCCTGTTGAAGAAGTCCTGGAACCTGGCTTTTGGTTAAGAAGCCCTGAGACTGTCCTGCAGACAGAGAGTGAATACTGTCCACTGGTGAAGGACAGTGCTGTTGTTGCAGGGGTCTGGGAACCTTTCTGTTGGTTCAGAAGCCCTAAAGAAGGATTTTCTTGTTGCATGTTTAAAGAAATCCTGGGAGAGGGTTTTGCTAATGTTTTCAGGGGTTCTAGGACTGTTCTACAGACAGGATGAATTAATGAAGGGACTGGCAATGTATCTTGTGGCCTTGCTAAGCCTTGTCTCCCCAGGAACTAAGACTGCCGAGAACTTGCCTCCTGTCAAGATGAAGCAAAGACCTCCATTTGGGTATTAAGTGCTGTGCTTAAAATTGATGTAACTCTGGGGTAGATTCAATTGTGATCCAGGGGTGGGGAACTTTTGACCTTTTTATGTTCTATGGTTGAACAAGTGAATGTACTTTACTTATGTTTGGAAACTAATCTCCATTTGAGAAGAGGGGCTTTGTGGTGGACTAAATGAAGGTATAGCCAAGGGGTGGAGAAGTATTTAGACCAGGGACTTTGTAATTGATTGAATGATTGGAAGATCCTGGGGTGGGGTAGTACTTGGAGATTATTTAATCACACTTAGTAAATGCTGTATTTTGAATGATGTCATGTTTTGACCTTCTCTGTTCTTGGTTTGTCACTGAATAAAATGGAGAGCACCTATGCTGGTATTTTGAACCTTGGGAAGTTGCCTTTCCTTGGCATTACATTACAGCAATCCTTGTTCAGGCTCTCATTAACTCTTGCTTCCACAGTTGCAATAGCCTTGTAACTGGTTTACTTGCCTCTTGGCAAGTAAAAAAGTCTCTTCCCAATCTATGCATGTTCCACTCAACTGCCAAGGTGATTTTATAAAAGTCTAGTCTGACCATGTCACCCTCTCCCTCTTGCTCAGTGAACTACAGTTAGCCCTCCCACATTACTTCCACAAGTTTTTTAGCAGCAAATGGCGGGCACCCCTGTGATCTGGAAAATCCATATAAAATTTTTGGCAAACAAAAAAAAAATTGGGGTGGCTAGGTGGTGCAGTGAACAGAGCACTGGTCCTGGAGTCAGGAGGACCTGAGTTCAAACATGGCCTCAGACACTTAACATAAAAACTAGCCCTGTGACCTTGGGCAAGTCACTTAACCCCAATTGCCCTACCTTCCCCCTCCAAAAAGCAAAAAATCAAAATGTTTGGCCCTCCCTTTGTAACAGAGAAGAAGTCTGAATTTTTCTTTTCTTTTTCTTTTATGGGGGTGTTTATAGCACCTTATTATAAAATTTGGATTGATATTATATAACACTATGCATATATTTTATGCATTTCTGAGTTTCTAAACTTTTTCTATGTTGTCTGTTGGCCTTTGTGTGTTTTCTATGGCTTCTGCAAAACTCCTGCAAAATTCCCATTTAATTTCTTATGCCAATACACAATGTATTTAAACCATGTTGGGATAAGTCACAATGTGGAAGGGATAACTGTATTTTGTTGTTTAGTTTTTTCAGTTGTATCCGACTCTTTGTGACTCCATGGGGTTTTCTTGGTAATGATAGTAGTTTGCCATTTTCTTTTCCAACTCATTTTACAAATGAGGAAGTAAGGTAAATAGCATGAAGTGACTTGCTCAGGGTCACACAGCTGATAAGTGTCTGAGGCCAGATTTGAACTCAGGAAAATGAGTCTTCCTGACTCCAGGCCATCATTGTACCACCTAGCTGTTCTCTCTCTCTCTCTCTCTCTCTCTCTCTCTCTCTCTCTCTCTCTCTCTCTCTCTCTCTCTCTCTCCTTCTCTCCCTCCCTCCCTCCCTCATATATTTAGAGAGACCACTTTTGGTGTGATGATGAGATCAGAAGTCAAATTATAAGAGTTTAAGAAGAGAATGAGATGGGGGTGGCTAGGTGGCACAGTGAATAGAACACTGGCGCTCGAGTCAGGAGGATCTGAGTTCAAATCTGGCCTCAGACACTTAATACTTACTAGCTGTGTGACCTTGGGCAAGTCATTTAACCCTAATTGCCCTGCCTTCCCCCCTCCAAAAAGCAAAAAAAAAAAAAAAACAAGAAGAGAATGAGAGGAGAGAAAGTGGAAGCACCTACTATAGGTGACCTTTTCAAGGAGTATAGCCACAAAAGGCAGAAGAAATATAGGACTATAGTTAATGGGAATACAAGAATCAAGAAAGTTTTTTTAGAATGGAGGAGCATGTATGCTTGTAGCAGTATGGAATGATCCAGTATCCAGGGATAGAACGGGGATAATAGAGAAAGCAATCAGTTGGAGGACGAGAGATAGAATGGAATTGCTTAAGCAAGTAGATGGATTAGTCTTGATGAGTAATAAGTTCACTTCATCATGTGAAACAGAGGTGATGAAGAAGAGAGCGGTAAAAGGCATCTCAGTGATATAAGATGAGGAAGAAGGAAAAGAAGGAGCTCATGGCAAATGATCTCAATCTTTTCCATAAAATATGAGGTAAGTTTCTCAATGGAAAGTATGGGGGTAAGGGGAACCATGGCAGTCTTGAAGAGGGTTGAAAAGGTTTGGAAGAACTGTTGTGGAGAGGGGGGTAGTGAGTTGATAAGGAAAGTAAAATATGATTGCCTAGCAGCAGTGAGGGTCCAGTTAAGCTTACATAACATAAATTTGTGGTGGAATTAGTCAGAATGGATGAATGATTTTCTCCACCTTTATTCAGCAGCATGTGTGTAGGAGCAAAAGCAGCAAATGGTGGGAATGATCCAGGTCTGAGGCTTGGCAGGACCCAATTGGTAAAATGATAAGGGGACCAAAGATTCAAGAGAGGAGGACAGAATAGAATTTAATTGATTCACCAAGGGGCCAATGTGAGGGAAAGAGGAGAGAGTGACCAGTTTAAGGAAAATGGCCTTGGAGATAAATGAGGAATCCAAGCTTTGTAGGTCATGGTGCAAAGAGTAGGGTTTTGTAAGGTAAAGCAATGGGAGAGGTAAAAAAAAACCACATATACTCTGAAATTTCGAGATAGATCCTTTCGAGGGTCAATGGACTCTAAGTTTAGAACTCCTTCCTTAGAGGAAATAGAATGGGAAACATTAGGAGAGAATTTAGATAATGACTATTTTGACTAAACATCAAAGACAAAATGGTATTGCTATTAGACTATTAGGAAAGATAGTGTGGATTATTGGAAAGAATTCCAGAGTTGGAATCAGAGGATGTGGATTCAAAACCCAGTTATACTACTTACTATTTCTATGTGATTTTGGATACATTATTTAATATTTATGGCTTCTATTTCCTCATACTGTTAAAAATGAGGCAGTTAGGGGAGGCTTCGTGGCGCAGTGAGTAAGAGCGCCGGCCTCAGAATCGGGAGGACCTGAGATTGATTCCGGCCTCAGATACTCAACACCCACACAAAATTACTGGCTGTGTAACCTTCGGCAAGTTACTTGACTCCAATTGCTTTAAAAAAAAATGAGGCAGTTAGAAATGCCAAGTTGAAGAAGAAAATTAATTATCAGTCACTAAAGTTAGCTCTGCAACTCTTTTTCTTCCTAGGTATTCAGTAATATTGGTACTTAGAATAGAGAAAACAGATTTTGTGGCTGATTTGGGATAAGAACATGGCAGCTCTCAAGGGACAAAGGAGTCTGAAGTGCTGAAATTGGTGGGGATGAATTAGTTACTAGGTAAGTGAGAACTGTGGCCAATGTTAAAATCTCTAGTTGCCATGTATGTGGAAGAACTTGGGAATTTAGTGCTTAAACTAAATCTATATCAATACCCACAGTTTGATTAGTATTAATATCACCTAGATAATGTTTGGAAAAGAGCATTAAAAATGATGAGAATTTAGACAATGGTTATTTTTACTACATATCAAAGACCAACAAATAGCATTTCTAGTGGCTATCAGGAGAGATGGTATGGAACAGTTCTTTCTCCATATTATTTTAGGGTTTGCTCATTAACTATCTCAATACCCTAGTCAAAATCATATAGAGGAAACTACTTAACATGGTGTCATAGAACAGAATGATGACATAAGCTTACACCCTACTCAAATATTTGGTCATACACCTGAACAAGGCACTTAATTTTTCTAAGCTTCAGTTTTCTTATCTGTAAAAGGAGACTAGTAATGCTTATACTACTTACATCACCCAGTTTTTGTGATCAAAATTCTTTCATAAGTTGCAAAGTACTCCCTAAAAGAGAACTGTGATTGCTTCCTTCACTAAAATTCTATTCTAATGCTACACCATGGCATGAAGATGATCACAAGGTTAAAGGTCATGCCAATGGCATGGAGCTTTGAGAATGGAATTCCATGAAGGACTGAATGTTATCTGAGGACCAATCTAAGTTCTAAGAGACTCACCACTAATATGTCTTCAGAGCGATAGGTATTTTTGAACTATCACTGTTCTCCTCTAAGTTGTAGAAGGTTTGAGATTTTCATCAGTGCATGATCTTCATCACTGACGACATCACAATCCTGGAAAATGTTCAACTGTAATATGGTTTACCACCATCCCTACACACACAGGTGACTGCTTGTACACACATGTGTACACACACACATACATGCACACACAAATTTGTTGCATTTTATCCTTTGGGAAACAATTAAATTTCCCCCTATTTCAACCACTTGGTTCTTCACTGAAACATACTCCATTGTTAAGTATATTAAGACATGGGAACCCAAATAAGATAAGAAACTTTAAATTGGCAGGGTTGAGATAGATTCTCACAATAGGAAATACCCAAAGTTAAATTACTCAGAAGCCTCCCAAATGCTGAAGTGAGAACTAAGCAATGGGACAAAGCCTTGAACTTGGAGAAGACCCAACTGTTCAAGAGAACAGTTGTGCTATTTTTTCTGGGGGCACAAAGAGAGTAACAGTGAAATCTAGGTTCATTTGGAATCACGATTTGCATTCAAGGAGAGCCAAAATGTGGTTTATTCTAGTTCAAGGAGCAAATGAATCACCACAGATTTCAGATTTCAAACACATTGATAGAGAAACCAGTGATTTTCAGCAAAGGACTTTCAGTGTGTACTTATGTATCAAACTGAAAGAAAGCTAATAATAAGCCAGAAGACAACTCAACCAGCTGGGATTTTCATGGGATAATTATATACTTTAAGGATTAAAGGTATCATCTGGGGACTGAGTGTCTTTCAGTTATCACCATAGTTATATCTCTATGCTAAGAGAAATGACCTTATGTGAGATGAATATGGCAGAATAGGGGGTATAACTCTGTTCATGGTTATTTAAATGCTACCTTATTAGACATATTATATTTATTAAGGCTAGGATAAGAGAATCACCAGGGCTCTAAGCCATTCTCTCCTTAAGTAAAACCTCATTTAAATGGTCTCAGTCAGATAAGAAGCTACCATTCTCTCTCTTTTTTCTTTTTTTTTTTTAAATTGAGGACATTCCAAAATCTATACTAATTCATCAACATATCCATCAATACTCAAATGTTTATCAATACTTAAAATAAAGAAAACTAGTATATCTAAATAAATCTCTTAGGCTTTGATTTAACCCTTTTTGGAATCTGTTCTTTGTAGAGATAAAGAATAATTAATTGCCACACTCTCATGTGGTCTATGGATAGTAGGGGAAAAAAAAAAACATCTTTGAACTTGCATAACAAATTTCTCCTGACATTTACATCAATTGCTAACAATCATAATAGCTTGAATTTAAATAAAACACAAGTGTGCGTGTTTTTATATATATTTATAGCCATGCATAAATACATACAAACATAGATAGTTCTATCCTCACCATAACTCTGTAAAGTAGGTGCTATTATCATATACCTTTTACAGATGAAGAAACTAAATCTGTGTACTTCCTTTTTTCAAATAATGAAACCCTTGGAGTCCACAATTCCCTTTTGATTTTAGCTGCCATAAAACTCAGAACCAAATTCTATGCCCAACTATATTGATTACTTCATCCTAGGTATCTGGTAACATCCAATGTCTTTGCTACTATAAAAATAGTTTCTGATTTTTATTTAGTCCTTCACTGTCATACTATACATATGCTTATATTTGTCAGCTTTCTTAAATCTTTTAAAAATAGGGTATTTCTGAAAACATATGTTAACAGAATAGAAAAACAGAAGATAAATTCCAAGTAAACATTAAAAAACACCCCACAAGATTTCATGAGAAAAAAAAAAGTCTCTCCATAGACTTGGCTCTAAAAGAAATGGTCCCAAGATAGTGAATAAGAAGGTAAAGTCAATACAGGGGAGAATGTGTAAGTGGTTGAACCTAGCTCCCCACTATTACTTCTCCACAATGATCTAGAAAATGTACTAGATCAAATACTGATTGGGAGAGCCAAGAAAAAAATCAGAGTCATTTTTCCAGCCCAGGGCAGCTTAGGGAAACAGACAGGACTGTGGATACTGGGAATGTGGTCTGGTCAGGAGTACATGCAAGATGAATCATTTGAATACCCCAAAACTGAATCTTTAGAGGGCCAAGAAAAGGCACCAGGGTAGGAAGCATCAGAGCAGAAAGAAACCCCAGGGGATCCTTGAACTAGTGCTGGGAAAAATCATCTGACAAACTGTCACCCACTATCCAGTGCTGGGTCATAGATCCACAGTGAAAAGGAGCTGTTGCTCCTTTTATGGGCAAGTAATAAAATAATAAATAAAATTTAAAAAATAAATAATAAATAAGATAATAAAAACTAATGGGCCCTGTTAGTATCCTGGGCAAGGAATAAATTCTGGAAATGTAACTAGGTACTGAACATAGGAGCAGAGTGGGGGATGCAGTTCTAGCCTTTAGTGCAATAGAATAATCAGGGCAAGAGTCCCAGAACAAAGGGGAGTTGACCTCACTTACTTTGAACCTATAAAACCTCCCAGTGGGCTAACAGCAACAAAGTAGAGCAATGGTCCACTGAAACTCCCAACTAAGGATAAGTTGATAGATACAAACCTGGGTCAGGAACTTGCAGTATTCAGGCTAGTAGATCAGTGAACAGACCTTTACCTGGATCACAACCCTTTGGGAGCACTGAAAGCCAGCAGTCTAAACTATGGAAGTAGCAGAAGGATGTAAAAGTACAGAAGTTCAGGTTAGGTGTTCTTCTCTCATTCCAGAAGTACACAGAGACTAGCACCAACATAAAGTTTAAAGTCTAGAAATGAGCTGGGAGAATAAGCAAAAACAAACAAACAAAAAACTTGTCCATAAAGAGCTATTATGGCAACAGGGAAGCTCAAGGCACATAGAAGAGAAGACTAAAAAAAAAAAATCTACAAGCAAAATCTCAAAGAAAAATGCAGCTTTGACACAAGTCCAACAAGAAATTCTGAAAAAGTTAGAATAAGGAATGAGAGAAAGAGAAAGGGAGAAGGGGGTGGAGAGGGAGAGGGAAAAAGAAAAAAAAGAAGTGGGAAAAGAACTAGGAAAAGAAGTGAAAACTAAAAAAGAAAAAATAGGAAAAGAATTAATAGCTCAGAGAAAGAGGTACAAAATTTTAGTAAAGAAAAAAACTCCTTGAAAATTTGATTTGGGTAGAAGCATGACCTTCCCGTGGCTCTGCTTCCACCTTCCCCAATCCATGTAAAAAGGGGACTCTAAACAAACTTTGGAGCTGCAGAACCCACAAAATGACACAGAGAAGCTAACCTCCCGCTGAGGACAGGCAGGCCAGCAGGAGGCAGGCCGGCAGGAATCCAGGGCAGCGCTCTGGGAGCTGAGCCCAGCTTAGCCCCAGGGTGGGCCTGACCAACCGCCAGCCAGAGGGACTCCAGGTCAGCAGCAGCTGTGGACATTTCCAGATTTATCAACACATAGATGCGAAGGACAAAGTGAGAGGTCAGTGCAGTCTAGACTTTGGGACCCAGTAAGTGGGAGTGGGTGGCTTTTGCCCCAAGGGTGAGAAGCCACTGAGATGCAGGAACAGCCAGCCAGCAATACGTGACAGCTTCAGCTCCTGGCCTGCAGAGTGTAGGGGGACCAAGCACCAGTCTGAGGGGTAATCACTCTTGCTTTAACCTTCTTGGATCTGGATTGCAGTCTAGGGTGGAGGTCCTGGGGTGTGTGTCCAGCTTGCCAGGGCATGTGGAGACCTCAGAGAGGGCATCCATCTAATACCTCCGGCAGCTGAGAAAACCCCAGTGTTTGGGATGAAAGCTCCCCTGTCTGGTGGCAGAGTCCTACTGTGGCAAAAAGCCCAAAAGTCAAGTAATTGAGTGGCAAAATGAGCAGGCAAAGGAAACAAAGCAGACAGAAGATTCCAACATTACACTCCTATTTTGGGGACAAAAAGGAGCAAAGCATGGAACAGGAGGAAAACAGTGAAGTCAGAATTCCTGCACCAAAAGTTTCAAAGGAAAATACAAGCTGGTTACAGGCCATAGAGGACCTTAAGAAGCAGATAAGAGAAGTGGAGGAAAAATTGGGAAGAGAAATGAGAACAATGCAAGAATATTATGAAATGAGAGTCAACAGCCTGACTGAGGAAAATAATACTTTAAAAAACAGACTGACTCAAATGGCAAAGGAGGCTCAAAAAGGCAATGAGGAGAAGAATGCCTTAAAAAGCCAAATTTGCCAGATGGAAAAAGAATCTCAAAAGCTCACTGAGGAGAATCATTGCTTCAGAATTAGATTGGAGCAAATGGAAGCTAATGACTTTATGAGAAATCAAGATGCTGTTAAACAGATCCAAACAAATGAAAGAATAGAAGGCAATGTGAAATATCTCATGGGAAAAACCACTGACCTGGAAAATAGATCCAGGAGAGATCATTTAAAAATTATTGGACTACCTGAAAGCCATGACCAAAGTAAGAACCTAGAAATCATCTTCCAGGAAGTTCTCAAAGAAAACTGCCCTGATGTTTTAGTACCAGAGGGCAAAATAGAGGTTGAAAGAATCCACCCATCACCTCCTGAAAAAGATCCCCAAAAGAAAACTCCTAGGAATATTATAGCCAGGTTCCAGAATTCCCAGATTAAGGAGAGAATATTACAAGCAGCCAGGAAGAAACAATTTGAATATTGTGGAAACACAATCAGGATAACCCAGGATCTGGCAGCTTCTACACTGAGGGATCAAAGGGCTTGGAATATGATATTCTGGAGGTCAAAGGAGCTGGGATTAAAGCCAAGAATCACCTACCCAGCAAAACTGAGTATCATGTTTCAGGGGAAAATATGGTCATTCAGTGGAATAGAGGACTTTCAAGCATTCTTGATGAAAAAAACCAGGGTTGAATAGAAAATTTGACATTCAGATATGAGAAGCATGAGAAGGCAAACAGGGAAAAGAAATCAGAAGGAACTTATCAAAGTTGAACTATTAACATTCCTACATGGGAAAACAATAATTGTAACTTATGAAACTTTTCTCAGTAGTTGAAGGGATTAGAAGTATACACACACACACACACACACACACACACACACACACACATATATATGTCTGTATATGAGGGTATATGGGCATATGAATAAATATGTGAATGTGTGTATATATGTTTACAGGCATACATAGATAGAAGGCACAGGACCAATTTAACAGGAAGGGATGATACTTAAAAGGTGAAATTAAGAGGTGAGAGGAATATAATGAGAGGAGATGGGAAGAGACAGATTGGGGTAAACTATATCATACAGAAGAGGCAAGGGAAAATGGCTACAATGGAGGGGAAGAATAGGAAGGCAAAAGGGAATAGGTCAACCTTATTCCCATTGAATTTGGCTTGAGGAGAGAATGAAATACACACTAAATAGGGTATCTCTCCCTCCAGGAGAGTAGGGGGGGAAGGGGATGGAAGGGAGGGCAGGCTGCGGGGGAGGGAAGTTGGAAGCACCCACTTTTGAAAAGGGACAGGATCAAAGTAGAGAATAGAACAGGTGGGAGGTGGGATAGGAGGGAGGGAAATATAGTCAGTCTTTTACAATATATCTACTATGTTACTGTTTTGCATTAGCCATACATGTACAACCTATACTGAAGTGCATATCTTCCCAGTAAGGGTGGGTGACAAGGAAGGAAGGGAATGAATCTGGAATTGAAAGTTTCAAAATCAAATATTCAAATATGTATATGTGTATATATGTGTGTGTGTATTATTATTATTAATTCCATCTTACATGTAATTGGGAAATAAGATATACAGGCACTGAGGCATAGAGATCCACTAGAAAAGTCGAAAGGGGTATGGGAGAAAATGGGAGAGAGCATATTGGAGGAAGGGATATCCTGTGGGACTGCTATTTTGGGGCGGTGGGTAGGGGGAAAATGTGGAGAAAATTTGTAACTCAAAATCTGGCGGAAACAAATGATGTAAATCAGAAGTTAATAAACATTAAAAAAAAAAGAAAACCACACTAATAAAAGAAAATTTGATTTGGCCAAATGGGTAACATGAGACATCAAGAAATAATATAGCAGTCAAAAGTCTGAAAAAATAGAAATGTGAAATATCTCATAGGAAAAGTAACTGACCTGGAAAACAAATCAAGGAGAAATAATTTAAGAATCACTGGACTTGAGGCAGCCAGGTAGCACAGCGAGTAAGAGTACCAACCCTAGTGTCAGGACGACCTGGGAATCGAATCCGGGCTCAGACACTTAGCACCCAATCAGAAACACCTGGCCATGTAAGCTTGAGCAAGTTACTTAACCGCAATTGCTTTAAAAAAAAAAACAAAAAAAGAATCACTGGACTTCCTAAAATCCATGAACAGAAAAAGAGCTTAGACATTATACTCCAAGAAATTATAAAGGAAAAAATGCTCAAATATCTTAGAATCAGAGGGCAAAGTGGAAATTGAAGGCATTCACTGGTCACCTCCTGAAAGAGATCTCAAAATGAAAACTACCAGGAATATTATAAGTAAAATCAAGGGCTCTCAGGTGAAGGAAAAAACACTGCAAGTGACAGAAAAAAAAAATTCAAGTACCAAAGAGGATCACATGAGATTTAGAAGCCACTACTATAAAGAGATGGAGACCTTAGAATACAATATTCCAGAAGGTAAAGGATCTAGGCTTACAACCAAGATTACCAGCAAAATTGTATATGGAAGAGGGGGGTAAATGACCTTTAACAAAACAGAGAATGAAAAGATCAAGATGCTGAGGGAGATAGCAAAATAGTTGTTTTTGACATATATTAATCTTGCAACCTTGAAAGCAATCAATCAGAAAGCATTCATGAAGTACATACTACATGTCAGACACATGTCTAAGCACCAAAGATATAAAAAGAGTTTTTGTCCTCAGTAAATTTACATCCTAATGGAGGACACATTACATTTACACCAGAAAATAAAAGATAAATTCAGGAGATAGGGAAGGTAATCTTAAAGGGAAAGGTACTGGAAGCTGGGATAGCTAGGAAAGTCCTTTAGAAGAAGACAGCATTTGAGTTGAACCTTAAAGAAAGTCTCCAGGGATTCTAAGACTCGGAGATTTGGAGGGAGAACATTTCAGGCATGGGGACCAGCTGACAGAAAGGCAAGGAGAGAGAAAAAGGAGTATCATGTGCAAGGAACAATAAGTAGGGCAGTATGCTGGATTGTAGAGTACATAGAGGAAATCAGAATGGAAGGAGATTAGAAATGGAGTAAAGGACCAAGCTGAGAGGAGTTTTAAATTCCAAAGAATTTATATTTGATACTATAGGTAATTGGGAGCCACTGGAGTTTACTGAGTAAAGAGATGATACCTATGCTATAGGAAAATCACTTTGGCAGTGAAGTGGAGAATGGATTGAAATTGGGAGAGAATTTAGGCAGGGAGACCAATTAGAAGGCTATTGCAATAGTGTAAGGGAGAAGTGATGAAGATCTGTTGTAGGATGGTGGCTGTGTACATAAAGAAAAGGGGATATATGTGAGAGATGTTATGGTGAAAGAAATTGTAAGATTTGGAAAATTGATTTGATATATAGGGAAAGCAAGGATGAGAGTCAAGTAGTATATGAAGATCATGAATCTGGGTATCTGGAAGGGTGGTGGTTTCAACAGTCATAAGGAATTTCAAAAGAGGGGGAGGGTTTTGGGGAAAGATAATAAATTTTGTTTTGTACCTGTTGCATTTGAGATGCTTATAGGACATCCAGTTCAAAATGTCAAACAAGCAGTTGGTGATAGCAGACAGAATCTGAGGAGAAAAAACAGGACTGGGTAAATGGATCTAGGAAATATCTTTGGATGAAGCCATGATGATCTTACCAAATGAGATAGTCTAGAGACAAGAGAGAAGAGGACCAAGGACAGAGCCTTGGAGGATACCCATGGTTAGTGGGCATAACAAGGATGAAGATCTGGCAAAAAACAAACAAATAACCCTGCCAAATTGTGAGACCAGTAAGAAGAGAGAAATATGCCTTTAGCCAAGTCAATGATAAAAATGTTAAGCAGTATAGGTCCTAGGGTCTCTTCACTATAGACCTCTTACCCTGCTAAAATCAAAACGTTAATGATTACTCTTGGAGTCTGACAACATAGCTGAAAATAGAAATTAATAAAATAGAAAAGGAAAGGGCTAGTAAACTGAGAATGCATTTTTAAAAACTAGAATATTAACAAATTAACAAACCCCAAATAATCAGAAAATAATGAAATGCAGTACGGTATAGCAGATAAGATGAAACCAAGAAAACCTGCATTCAAGTCTACCGTCTGATATTTCCTGACTGTGTGACTATGGTCAAGTCACTTAATCATGCAATGTTCTAGGTAACTCTCTAAGACTATAAGTTGCAGAGAAGGTGGAATTTATAGAGGAGTTTTCTTACCTGGGAATTATCTATATCAATGAGATCACAAGCTCAGTTCTACCTTTATCCCTAAAATAATCATAAAAGAACACATTTTAAAAATTAAAGGTGAAATATGTAGATCAAATGGAAAACAAAAAGACTATAAAATTGGTAAATAAAGCTAGTAGATGGTTCTTCAAAAAAACAGTATAGCATATTTTATACTAGCAAGTCTAAGAATTTAAAGGAAATGAGGGATTACCCATCAAAATGTAAAACTAGATTAATCAAACAAGAAATAGATATTTTAAACAACTTGCAGAAAGTGAAACTGAACAAACCATTAAGGAACTATTCTACCCTCAAAAATCAAAGCAAACAAACCAACCCTGTTCTGAATAAAAAGGTACATTGTGTTTGTGTGTGTGTGTGTGTGTGTGTGTGAGAGAGAGAGAGAGAGAGAGAGAGAGAAAGAGAGACAGACAGACAGAGACAAACTGTGACTCAGATCAGAAGACATGGGTTCAAATCCTGTCTCTGATACTTAACTATCCATGTGACCATAAGCCATTCTAAGGACATTTACCTTCCCTGAGGTTACATGTGGCCTTCTAGGTCCCCAAGTGCAGCTCTTTGACTGAATCCAAAGAAAACCATTCTGTGAAGTTTGTATTCATGTGACCTAGAGACTGCAGGGTCCCCACCCCTGATAGATTTACAGTTAAATTATATCAATTATTTGAAGGGCAATTAATACCTGTTTTACACAAATTATTCATAATAATTGAAAAAATATTCTAAAAAAATTTTTAGTAAAACAAATTTTACCCAAATATCTTAACAAAAGAGGGAAGAAGTAGAACTATAAGACCAAACTCATTAAAAATATTGATATAGAAATGTTAAATAAATTTCTAACATGATGACAGCCATGTATGCAAAAAAGCAAAAACAAAACAAACAAAAAACCCAAACATTATGACCAAGTTGGATTTACAGCAAGGATGTAAGGATAATCAACATTAGAAAAATAGTATAATTAATCTTATTAAAAGCAGAAACAACTCAAATCCCATAATCATATCATTCTATGAAGAAAAATACCTGTCACTGGGTAAAAAATGGAAAAGTAGACAGTAGAAAAGAATGATAAGTAAGGATCAGAAACAATAAAACTCAATAGCCCAGGGTTTGATAAATTCCAAAATAAGCTACTTGGGAAAGGACCAATTATTCAATAAGAACTGCTGAAAAAAACAAAAACCTAAAATGGGTTTAGATGAGCATCTTACAATATATACCACAATAAATTCTAAATGAGTATAAAACCCACATCAAAAGAAGCTATATCTTTTTTTTTTCCTTTTTGGAGGGGAGGAAGGCTCCTGGACAATTGGGTTTAAGTGACTTCCCCAAGGTCACACAGCTAGTAACTTGTTAAGTGTCTGAAGCTGGATTTGAACTCAAGTTCTCCTGACTCTAGAGCTGGTGCTCTATTCACTTCGCCACATAGCTGCCCCTGAAACTATATCTTTTTTTTTTTTCCAATATAATATAGTTTATTTAAAGAATATAGGTGAATGGGAAGGAAACTGGAGATAACAGAGTGAAAGGCTTAAAGATAGCAGAATAAGAGCAACTATGATTAATAATGGATATAAATATATAATTACAAGCATCACCGTTTCGAAGAAGCACCAACACCTGACCACACAAGCTGGGGAATCCTGCTACAGCTGTCAGGGTCCTGCACGGGAGGATCCCAGGCAATGTCTCCTCCATGAGTGAAATTTCAATTTGGGGTGTGAATCTTATAGTTTAGGTAGTCTATGTGATCTGAATTTCATTACTATAGCTTCCCAAAATGGGATCATGGCTTTCAACACAAAAGTTGATTTCTTTACCAGTTCTTCAGCTATTGACAGTACTTTATCATTAATATCAGGAAAAATGATTAATTCCTTTAAGTGTGTAAAAGTTAGAAAAGGCCGATGTACAAATGTAAAGTTAGTTTGCTGAAGATAACTTTTTAATAGTCATCCCAAGCCTGCTGTCGACAACACCAGCATAGAGCAATGCTTTGGAGGAATTTCCTGAGGACATGCAAATCCATGCCACAAAATATTACTCAGATTGAGTCCACATAGAGAACCAGTGAATACTCTGAGTATATCCATCACAGATTGTCCAAACACTTCAGCAAGCTCCTTAGATACAAGCAAATCTCTTAAAAGAAATGGACATTCCTTTCCAATCAATAAAAACACATCACCCAAAGCTCGTTCCAGACATGATGTTTGTTTCATTAAGCTAAGAGGAATAGCTTCTGGTTGCAGACTCTCCAGAGCAACAAATATTTCAGGAAATAGCTCTGGAAAATTTGTCCATTGGAACCAAAGGGAATATCAAACTTCAAACTGTGCCTTAGTCAGGGAATATATATATACAGGACCTAAGAGGCTCACACTCTTTAAGTAATCCACATTTTGTCCTGAATCTGTATAGCACTTACATTCAGCAATTGTTTTCCAGCACACTTCACCATGCTAAGATACAATGCTGTTGATATCATGGCTTTCTTTTACTTCAGACCCAAGTCTGCAAACCATGTCATGTACTGGGGGAGACAGGCATGTAGTGATGGAGTCAGTTATTAACATCTCTAACTGAAATCTAGCATTTCCTTCTATCATGCATCTTTTTTTTTTTTAAGCAATCAGGGTTAAGTAACTTGCTCAAGGTTACACGTCCAGGTGTTTCTGGGTGGGTGCTAAGTGTCTGAGCCTGGATTCGATCCCCAGGTCATCCTGACACTGGAGCCGGTGCTCTTACTCACTGTGCTACCTGGCCGCCCCCATCATGCATCTTAAAGCATCATTATTTTAAGGAGGGTTTCACAGGCTTCATCAGACTGTCAAAGGGGTCCATGACCCAGAAAAGGTGAAGAGCCCACACGGTGAATGCAGCCTGGCCACCACAAACACATGATCCTGGGCTGACCAGAGGGAGCTGAGGGAGCAGCGATTCCAGGAGATACCAAATTCGCTACGGCCAGGGTTTCGAGATGGTTTCTCAGTCCCTGGATGAGTGGACTGGACTTTACACCACTGGACATAAACCACCAACTGCCGGATCCATCACAGCACTATGCACAGCAGCACTGGCCCCGAGAACCCTGGAGCCTCTTGTGACACCAACCTCACTTTTTTTTTTAAATAGAGAAAAATGAAAGGACATACCTTTAACAAGTTGGAATAAGGAAAAAATTCTTAACCAAATAAGATTAAGATGAAAAAGAATTTCAATTACATGAAATGAAAAACCTTCTCCACAAACAAAATCATTAACAGCTAGGAAAAGAAGGGAAGCTGCTGCCTGGGGGGAAATTTATGTATCTAATATCTTTTATAAGGGTCTGATATTCAGATATATAGAAAATTAATACAAATATATAAAACCAAAAGCAATTTTCCAACGCATAAATGGTCAAAGATATGAACAAATATTTCCTGTTTGAAAGATCACTAGGAAGAAGAGAAGGGTATTTCTGAGTATCACTATGATATTTTTTTAAAAGCATAAAAATACTTTTTAAAATATCAATTCTTTTTTTTAAACCATTTCCCCTTATCTATACTCTAGACAAAAACATTTATCATTTAAAAAAAATTTTTTTCTCTCTCCTCTCATACAGTGTAATATCCCTGAAGGCAGGGATTTTTATTTTTCATTTTTTGCCTTTACATCCTCAACACTACTGTAGTGCCTTGTACATTACTCATAGTTGCTTAGTGAATATTTATTGGATTGACTCTGTATTTTGTAATACTTTTTCTACAGCCTTTCTTGTCCTTTTACCATCCAAAGTCAAGTTTTGGCACAGTGACGATCATTTCATGCCCAGATGATTAAAAATGGCTTCTCACTGCCACTCTCTCAGCCCCATTTTCCCCTTCATTTGCTTCAAAAAGTTATGTCAGATTGATCTTTTTTTTTCTTTTTGGAGGGGGGAAGGTAGGACAATTAGGGCTAAGTGGCTTGCCTAAGGTCACATGGCTAGTAAGAGGTCAAATTTGAACTCAAGTCCTCCTGATTCTAGGGCCGGATTCACTGCACCACCTAGCTGCCCCAGATTGATCTTTTTGATAGATAGTCCAAGGTCAACTAAGGCACAACTGGGTATAAACCTGGACTAATTCGTCCAGAGCTCCATTATTTCATTCAAAATATTCAAACCAAGTATGTAGCAATACAGGTAAGAATGGTAAATACCCCCTTCATCTCTTAAGCCTTTACTCTTTGGAAGAATGGATTTGTCTTGTATTATGACTTGGACCATTCATTCCAAGTTGGTATAGAGATAGAAGATTTCAATTAAGTTTTTTCCCTAAGTGGAGTTTAATCAGGAAAGCCTGGGAAATTCCATGAAGTGAGGGATGAGGCCTTCCTTTGGGATTTGGTTTTTATGAAAATATATTTTGGTCCTGAAAATATGTATATCCATTCAAACCTCATTGTGGGTAAGTGATTAAGTCTCAGCATTTTGGGTGATTTGATTGGGTCAGTCTCCTGTGGATTTGAGTTATGCCATGTCTTTATTTTTCATCTATTAAAGAGAAGAGAAAGACTTGACACTGTCAGAATTGGAGAGATCTAGAGAGATTTGGAGAGACATGGGACAATCAGATTTGAGAATGGATTTTGGTCCTTGGGTTGCTGTAAAGCCTTCCCACTCCACTTCCTCCCCATCCCCAATTTGGCAATCATAAAGAGGTGGTAGCAGAGTTCAGGGATTCTAGGTATGGGTTTGTTAAACCAGCCCACTTACCCAGAATACAGAACAAAAAGATTTTTTTCAAGCTTTATAATATGGTAGTTTCTTTTTTCCCCTCCTATTTTGGAAACTCATTATGTGAAAAGCCCAAGTTATGTGAAATTATCAAACATGACTATCACTGTTTCAAGATGGAATCGACCATTTCTTCCAGAACCAATAGATATCATGGTCTTTGGTTGAGATAAATCATCATTATTATACTATTCAATTAATAACTAATTATTAATTTTAATCCAGGCTCTTGTCCTTTATTTCCTCTTTAAGGACCAGCTCTTGTTAAAATCAGTCTTGAAGGTCAAGACTGATTGATGAGATTATTTTTAGCCCTCAAGGAACACACTCACCCTAAAAACTGGGGCCAGGTAGTCTCCTTATTGTCTTGGGAGGAAAAGATTTTCATTCAGAGGGAAGAAAAGACCTGCCTGGTCCGTCATACAGGACACATACCCCCATCTAGTCCCCGCCCCCATATGTGAGTGGGAAGGGCTCTGCTCCTGGCTAAAACTACTCTCATTTCTTCTGGCCAACTGGCAAATAGCACCGCAGCCCAGTAAACAAAGGCTCAGCCTGCACTGGGGCATGAGCAGCGATAGCTCAGCTGGGTTGAGAAACGTTTGTCAATCTGTAATGCTCATGAGTAAGGTCAAGAATTTTCTGCCTTTCTCTTTCCCAATAAAGAGTTGGCCTCTTCCCCTCTAACCCCCCCACCCCAAGATATTAAAGCAGCAAACACAGCTGGACCTTCTGGGCCTTGGTGGGTGTGTGATGGTCAAGACTGAAAATTAAAGTCAAACTTTACCCAATTAACTTTTCTGTGCCCCTCTGGGCCAAACGAACCAATTGGTAACATTGACGTAGTAAGGATCAGATGGAGACAGCTATAAAGCACAGTGGTTAAAGTGCTGGACCTGGAGTCAGAAAGACCTGAATTCAAATTTGACTTCATATAATTATTAGCTGCATTATCCTAGTTAGGCAAGTCATTTAACCTGTCTGCCTCAGTTTTCTCCTCTGTTAAATGGGCATAAATGGGAGGGCACCTATATTCCAGAGTTATGAGGTTAAATGAGATAATAGTTAAAAAGTACTTTATAAATGTTATTATTATTATTATTATACATTTGCCAGGTGGCCTGACCTAATAGGGTCACCCCTGAGTGAGAATTCTGGGAGGTGTTCACTTAACCCTGACCCCAAAAAGGGAAGTAGGTAGGCTGTATGGGGCCCAAGATAATTGGCAGCCAAGTAGGACTGGACCTTCTCCCAGTTCTGCAGCCAACATGATTCTGTAGCAGCTGTCTGGTGCCTTTTTGGAAACTAGATAAAAAACAACCACTTGGGCAAAATTGTGAAAGGCAAAGTTTGACATTGGGCTCCTTCTCCCTCCCTCTCCCTATTTCTCTGGTCTCTGGCTTTTCCACTATCTGCCACTCCCACTCCTAGACACTGCCCGGTGTCTCCTTCCACCAAGCTCTTCTTTTATGATCTTAGATTTGGTGGTAGAAAGGACTTCAGAGGTCCAACAATCTGCCTCACTTTATAGATGAGGAAACCAGGACCCCAGAGGTGAAGAGACTTACCCAGAGTCTTACAGGTAGGAAAAGGCAAAGTGAGGATTTGAGACAGAATTTCTGGCTATAAATACAATGTTCTTTCCCCAGCATCCCTAAGGTGTAAAGGTGTATCTCTATAGGCATTATATCTTAATAGAAGGCTTTGAAGATGAAAATCTCTCAAAGTGAAAAAGATTGCATTTCCAATGGTCGAATTTTAGGTGGTTGAGGGAAGGGTGCATATTTTCATTCATTCGTTCATTCATTCATTTTGCTTTTTGGAGAGCAATTGGGTTTAAGTGACTTGCCCAAGGTCACACGGCTAGTTTTTGTCTTAAGTGTCTGAGGCCGAATTGGAATTCATGTCCTCCTGACTCCAGGGCTGGTGCCCTATTCACTGTACCACCTTGCCACCCTAAGAGTTTACTTTTTTTTTTTTGCCTTTTGGAGGGCAGTTGGGGTTAAGTAACTTGCCCAAGCTTACACGGCTAGTGTTTTTGTGTGGGTGTTGTGTCTGAGGCCCGAACCTGAACTCTGGTCCTCCTGACTCCAGGCCAGCGCTTTACTCACTGGGCCACCTAGCCTCTCAGAAGAGTTTACATTTTAATGAGGAAAGTAAAAGATATAAGGGAGTGGTGATGGAGGGGAGTGGAGAGAGTGGTACTTCAGTGGAAAGTTTAGGGGGCAGCTTGTTGCATAATGGATTGAGAGGTGGGCCTAGAGTCAGGAAGGTCTGAGTTCAAATTCAACCCCAGATATTAACTGCTTGACTATGGGCAAATCACTAAACCTTCATTTACCTCATTTTCTTCAACTGTAAAATGGAGGTGTTAAAGAAAAACCTCTGTGAACTGTGAAATGAAAGAAACCCCCTATCCAAAAAGGGGGACCTGGAATGAATTGAGTCTGATCACAATTTGCACAGATTATAAAGGCATTTATTGACTGCAGAGAAGAAGTTTGCAAGCTGGAATGGGTGAGAACACTGACTCACTGTTCAAAGCCCAGTTAGAAAGAGTGAGATATTTATACTTTTCAAACAAAGAAAGGCAGAGAATTTGGGGAGAAAGGTGGGAATCCCTTAAGGGGAGGGGAAAGTACAAGAGGGGAAGTGAGGAATTCCAGGTGTCAGATCTGTGACACTTTGATACACAAATCAACCTGACTGTTCAAGGCTTAAACACAAATACTAAGATAAGGGGATGACTTCAAAAACTGTAAAACAGGAGGTGTACAAGAGCCCCACAATCAATAGTTAGGGGAATCTCTGAAGATAAGCATGTCTCTTGAAGGTCCTTAAACCATCAGATGGCTCAGGGTCTGCTTCAAGGATGGTATGAGTTCAATTGGCCTTGGAGTTGCTGATTTTCTGCATGTCCAGCTGGGTTTATTCTCAGTCACCACCAAGGATTGTTGGTATGTCAAGTGCCTCTGTATCTTCTGATACAGCAGGTCCTCAGACAGCCCTTCCCTGTTACCTGGATAATTGGTGGCTCAAGCAAATCAAGGCATCCGTTTTCACAGGCTACTAATATCACTTACCCCTCAGAGCTGTTGTGAGGATCAGATGATAATATTTTTTAAACGCTCTTAATACAGTGCCTGGTGCATTGTGGATGTTATGTCATCGCTGTTCAATCATTCAGTTGTGTCTGACTCTTCATGACTCAATGGACCATACTGTTCATGGGGTTTTCTTGGCAGAGATAGTGGAGTGGTTTGCCCTTTCCTTTTCCAGTGGATTAAGACAAACCAAAATTAAGTGACTCGCCAAGGGTCAGCTACTCTGAGATTGAATTTGAACTCAGGTCTTCCTTACTCCTGGCCTAGTGCTCCATCTAATTGCCTGTAGGTCCTATACAAATGCTTAAAAAAGATACTTGGAGGGTAAGTGGGACCAAAGGGGAGGACATTGACACATCCCATCCAGGAACAATGGCAAAGTTAATGCAATCAGGTTTATGGTTCCGGACAGTGAGGGGAGAAGGAAAGGAAAGAGTATGGCCAAGGCCCTGGTGTTTAATGATGGATTGTGGAGGCAATTGGGACAATCTCTTACTGGGCTTATAGTCTGCTCAGAAAGCTAATAATGCTTATTGGTCATGAATAAGTTTTTCAAGGAGTGAGAAGGTGCTGGATGTAGTGAACACAAGGTATTGTCATGAATAATGGAATTAATTATATTTAGTAAATAATAAATGACTGGTTGTTGATATAGGAATTAAATCAGAACCAGCTGACAAACCATTGAGTACTTGGAGCAAAGGTTAAAAGTAGGAGAAAGGGTAAAGATGAGAAAATAACGGTGATTAATTGCAACAGCTTCAATCTGACTAGATGAACTATGAATATGAAAAAAAGTCTGGAAAAAGAAAAAATAGCATAAAGACATATTTCCTTTGATTATCACTATTTCTTGCAAAGGTTTTAACTGGTGTTAAGTAGCTACCATAACAAGTAGTTCAAAAGAGGAGTCAGTTAGGGGGCACAGTGGATAAAATTCTGGGACTGGAGCCAGGAAGACCTGAGTTCAAATTTGATCTTAGACACTTACTTGCTATGTGACCCTGGGCAAGTCACTTATTTTCTGTTTGCTTCAACTTCCTCAACTGTCAAATGGGGATGATAATATCTCACAGGGTTTTTCTGAGGGTGGAATGAGATATTTGTAAAGCACTTAGCTTAGTGCCTATATAAATGTCAATCATCATCATATCATCATCATCATGATTATAGCTGTGATGGGTGAAATCTGAAATAACTGAGGAAAAAGGGTTTGAGTTTCCTGAGTATATCAAGTTATTAAGCAATGATTGCCAATTGCATAGCAAATTGGGACCAGAGCTCCTCAGCTTGGCACTGGACTCTGAATACAGCAGGAGACAGATTTTTATGCATCAAAAGAAAACAATTAACAGGATATAAATAAAGATACAAGATTAGGTAATCTGATTTCTAATTGGAAGAAAGGTTAGAAAATGTCCAAGTTGGGAGGGGGAGAACATACAGGTGCAATTCTCTGAAATCAGAAAAATAGATATCCTGCTTCCCCCAAGTATCTGTATTCAATTAAAGGAACATAGAAACAGTAACTGATTGACCAGTATAGGGTCAGTTTTCAGATAAGACAGAAGGCTTGCTTGAGCTATATAAATTCGAGAAAACTCCTTCTATCAGTCTTCAGATCTGACCAAGTTTCTGGTCAGCATAACCTAACTCCTTAGTTAAGGGTCTCTAAGCAGTAGGTAGAGGTGGATCCATCTTCTCAGGCACACAGAGCTACAATTCAGTAAAATTTTCTCTCAATTTCCACAATTGAAAAAAGTTTTCCCACTGAGACAGAAATCAGATTAGACTCATGATTCAGTGGAAGGGCAACTGCACTAGATCCAGAACTGAGTCACAAAATGGAGTTACTCAATTCCCACAATTCTCTCAAAACTTAAAAACTGCATTAGGCAGAATGTACTTGATCCCTTTGACAAGTATATTGAAGCGGTATCACAGGACTACAATGGCTTAGAATATAAACTCTTTTGTAAAACACTACGGAGGCAGAACCCATTTTTCATCTTAACCATAACCTTCAACCACTATTCCTCAGTATTTTCCCAGGCCACCTTCCTTGGTTTACCTTCCCTCCTTTCTCAGTCTCAATCCTTTGGGTAACCAGTTCAGTGTTCCTTTAGGTTCTACTCTGCAATTCCTTGCTTCCTTGCCCTAGTTGTCCATGCCCAGCCCTCCTCCACAACAACTGATAAGGTAGCCTTTTCTTCTCTCTGGGGCCAACCTCTCTAACATATATACTGGATATTATTCCCTCCTATCTTCTCCAATACATTCCCCTATCTCCTAATAATTACTTCTCTTTCAATAATCCTCATTCTCTCCCTAGCTACAAATTCCTTTCTTTTTTTTTTTTTTTAAGCAATCAGGGTTAAGTAACTTGCACAAGGTTACACGGCCAGTTATTTCTGGGTGTGGTGCTGAGTATCTGAGCCCGGATTTGATCCAGGTCATCCCGACACTGGAGCCAGTGCTCTTACTCGCTGAGCCACCTGGCCGCCCCTTACTAATTCCTTTCTTGTTGCCTAAAAATATGCCCAAGACTGTTCATACTTAGAAAAAAGGAAAAGCTTCACTAGATTCTCAGGCTATCCTTTATCTCTCCTCCCTTTCTCAAACGTCTAGAAAAGATGTTTACTTTTTCTGCCTTTACTTCCTCTCCTCTCACTTCTCAAGCTTTTGTAGTCTGGCTTCTGATTTCATCTCTTTTCAAAGTTACCAATGATCTTTTAATTATCAAATCTTATGACTTTGGGGGGGGGTTTCTTTTTTAAAATCCTCATATAATGTGGACCAGACCTAACTCAGATCAGTCCAGTGATTTAGACTCGGGGATAAGATGCTACAAGGAACTTCTGGATTATGAAATACCACAACACAACTTGTGTTGTTTGGTCATTTCAGCTGTGTCTGCCTTGTGACTCCATTTGGGTCTTCCAATAACTCTACCTCTTTCCCCTCAAACACTTTATAACAGGGAGTTGTGGGAGCCATTCTCAGAAAAAGGAAACCTACCATTTAAGGAAACCTGAACCATTTCCCAAGTTGCACTTCCCTGAGGAGACAGAAACCTCATGGTTCCATCAAACTGGTCAAAGAAATAGAATAAGGAAGGGGTAGAGAAGATTAATTGTGACTATATCCCAAAGTAAGCCATCCTTATCTTCCTAAGGGCTGGATCCAAGAAAGTGGTGGACCAAAGAGTCCCCCATCTTCTTAGGGTAACCTTTATTTCTCAAAAACAAAAACAAAAACCTGGTTCCCCTATATCTTTCCAGGTTTATTACACCTTAGTCTTTTTTCAACTTTGTGTTTTAGTCAAACTAACCTGTGTACTATTTCCTGAGCTCCATCCTTTCCACCTTCTTGTCTTTGAACCAGCTGTTCCCCATTCCTGAAATGTACTTTCTACTCACCTCTACTAATTGGAGTTTTTAGCTTTCTGGTACTACTCTGAGTTGCCTCAGTCTCCCAGCTCCTACCCCATATCTTCAAGTTGTTGGGTTTTCTTAACCTGGGGTCCAAGAAGCCCTGGACTCTGGGTAGATTTCAAGGAGTCTGTGAAGTTGGATGGGAAAGAAATTCAGCTTTATTTCAATATAACTGATTCCCTTATTTCATTTTATACATTTATAAATATTGAGAAATTCACTACTTTTCTACAGGGGTTACACAGAAAAAGGTTAAAAACTCTAGCAAAGGTAATACTTCTGGTTCTTTTTTCTTCTATGTCACTTTTTCCAGATTAATTTCTTCCATCAGGTTCCATCTCCATTCTCTACTTATCTAATAAACTAATCTACACAGTGGAGGTGGGAAGCAAATGTAATAATCTTTCAACAGACATTATTTTCATATTAAGAAGAACCTTCTGGAGATAAAATCTAACCCCCAAAGCAGTAGAATGGCTGGGGTAGATTTTGAGATGGACACAGTAGCATCTCTTAAATCATCCGCATTAATAACTGGTTAAAAGCTCAGCTCAGAAACGATCCTACTATGAGTCTCTCCCAAACTCCTGACTTGTCTGTTTGCTTCCTGCTCAAATTATCCTGTGTATACCTGTTTGTTTAGAATAGTGCATCTTCCCTTGCCCCACTACTCCATCCCCCAGACTGTAAGCTTCTTGAGGGGAGCAGCTTTTTTTCTTTCCTTATTCCTCCCTTCCTTTCCTTCCTTCCTTTTTCTCTTCTTTCCTTCATTTCCCTTCTTCCTTCCCTCTTTTCTCCTTTCTCTCCTTCTCTCTCCTTCCTTCCCTCCCTCTTTCCTTCCTCCCCTCCCTTTTTCCTTCCTCCCTTTCTTTCCTTCTCTCTCTCTCTCTCTCTCTCTCTCTCTCTCTCT
>NW_027185903.1:20391612-20502425 GCF_028583685.1 Petaurus breviceps papuanus | reverse complement strand
TCTCTCTCTCTCTCTCTCTCTCTCTCTCTCTCTCTCTCTCTCTCCTTTTTTGTCTTCCTCCCTTCAGTCCCAGAGCTCTATGGGCAATAAATCTTTACAGAAATTTAGTATTGGAAGGAACTTCAACAGCCCTCTAGTCCAACCTATACTTGAAAAAAGCCCCTACTTCATATACTTAAGTGGCTACTCAGTCTTTGCTTGAAGACCCCTCCAGTGAGAAAGAATCATGGAAGGTAGCCCAATACACTTTTGGACAGCTCCAATTGTTAGAAAATATTTTCTAACATCAAGCTTAAATTTTCCTTTTTTTGAAACATCCACTCATTGAACTTATTCTGTCCCATCCCTCCTTTCCCCCCACCAGACAGAACAAGTCTAATCTCCCTACTATATGACAGTGTTCTGAATACTCAAAGGCAGCACTTATGTCCCCTGTAAATTTTCTCTTCACCAGGCTAAATAGCCCTGGTTTCTTCAGCCAGTTCTCATAAGGTGAGGCTCCTAGGTACTTCACCATTCTTATTATTTCCCTTCAGATGTTCCCTACCTTATCAAGGTGTTTCTTAAACTGTGGCATCATGAATGGAATACAGTTCTCTGGATGTAGCCATCTGAAGTTGTCCCACATTGTGAACCCCCAAGGCAAAGAAAAGAGGCCCCAGATAGTGGATGACAGTGGGTGACCTTAAAGTGATCTATTTAAATTCAAAGGAGCTGAATAGTTAGGGATGGACCTTGGCAGGTAGGTGGGCGTGCTGTTTTAGCTTAATGAAATTTCTTTAGCAGAAACCTTCAGCAAGGGGACTGAGGCATCTATGTTCCAGTGTGCTAAAACCACAGGTTCTAGAGATTCCCCTGAAAATCTCATGGATCTGCTCGTGCTTATCTGATTTCTTGGGGATCAACCCACTTTGTTTCACCATACTAGGCCAGGTAGGTGGTATGGTGGTTAGAGAGTTGAACCTAAGGTCAGGAAGACCCAAGTTCCAATTCAGGCTCAGACACTGAATAGCTGTGTGATCCTAGGTAAGTCTTCTTCTAAGAAACCTTCTGCCTACTCAGTTTCCTCATGGAATAATAATAGTACCTATTTCCCAGGATTGTTGTGAGGACCAAATGAAATAATATTTGTAAAACACACTGCAAACCTCAAAGCACTATGTAAATGTTAGTTATAATCATTAGTGAAATAAAACAAAGAAGATGATTAACAATTATTAGTGTTTTTACTATTGCCCTACCTATAATCCTTAACCCCTCAGGATTTGACCAGTGTTTATGAAGTTGTTTATGCCTCAGTTGGTACCACTGGCTGGCAGACCTACACTAAAGCTAATGTATCCGCTGTCAAAGGACCACATTTTGAGAACCAGTGATCAAGGAGAACACAAAGCAAAAATATGATTACTCCAAATAAGAATCTGCAGCTTCAAATGGATGCTTTCTTCTATTCTGGTATATATGAGGACTCCATCAATAGCTCCCTTTATAGCAAATGTGCACTATTATTTTCAGTGATGACATCTGGAAATACAGACATCATCATTTGATTATTCCTAGAAACTGGAACAACACTGGCCTGAGGTGATTTAGGTGATCAATTTTTGTCCTTGCCAAAGAACAGCAGCTGGAACATAGGGGCAATAAGATGTATTTCCGTATGCAGATGAATCTACATAGACTAAATCAGGTGTGTCAAGTGTACCTATTAATAATATCAAACAGTCTCCTTTGCTGGACCATCATTCAGGTCATACCTGCTAATCATGGATGCCCCCTAAGGCTCCATCCTAGGCCCTCTTCTCTTTTCAGTCTATACTATTTCACCTGGTAATCTCATTAACTACTATAGATTCAACTATCACCTCTATGCAGATGATTTTCAGGTCTATTTGTTTATCCCCAACCTCTCCCTTGACTTTCAGTCTTGTATCTCCAACTTACTGAGTACAGGCTCTGGAAAACTCCTTGAACTCTCCTTGAATCTTCCCACTTGATCTGACATTGGCCTGAGGCTATAATCCCCTCAACTGGCCTTTCATTATTCCAATGCCAAATTCTCTGTTACCTTTTACCTAGCCCAGGTCTTCCTGGTCTGTTATCTCTGGATTATCTCCAGCTACTTTCCACCCTTGCTCCTACTTTAAACCCCATTCTCTTGGTTCCTGGCCTCCAACCTTTAGTTACTCCAGACTACTGGCCACTCTCATCAAGATCCTCCATAGACCCCTTCCCCAGTTACCCCAGACTACTTAACCACCTCTAGATCCCTCCCATGTCTTTCTGTACATAAAGTCCATCTTGTTTCCATGAAAGGGCTCAGATTCAATCTGACTCGCTTGCATTAGAGATACAAATGCTCAGATTCCTTAAAAGTCTAGCCAATATGGTAGATCTTTAATAAACCTTGTTTTTCTCTGACTGAAAGGCTTGGGTCGAATCCATTCCAGCAGGACCCACATGTTGCTATTTCAGGATCCCAGCACCCTAAACCTCAACACAACTGCCTATTAGGTATATTGAACTTGTAAGGGATGAATTGAACTTTTGTTTCCACAGAAAACACATAACATACCAGAAAGTCTCTTATTTGCTTCAGAATGCAGGAAAACAAATGGATTAGAGGGAAAGTCTTGGGAATGTTGATTAATGCTTCACACCTGCTTATTGAAGTGCCCATCAGAAATTATACACCAAAGCCCCCTCCCAGTTGCAACCTGCTAGAAGGGGACTCCTACCAGGGTCTCTGGAAACCACTTAATAGGCCATAATAGTGAGGGAACGTTTCACCTGTGTTGCTAAAAACATGTCCCAGATTCAGGTCGGTTTATGTTTGTATCCAAGGCTTTGCTAGGTAATCAAGGCTTCACTAGAAATGGCATTAAAGGCATTACACCCCCCTTGGAACCACATTTTGTTGATTAGCAACACCTAACTCTATATAAGTGTATCTTACAGAAGACTCAGTGCTGTCTTCCCTGTAGTGTAGCTAGGAAGAGAAGAGGGACCTTAGGGGATATCCATAATTAGTGGGTGTCACCTTAATGAATATCCGGAAAAGGAGACTGAGAAAGAGCAATGAGAAAGGTAGGAAGAGAAGCAGGAGAAATAAATGTTACAAAAAACCTGGAGAAGAAAGAGTATAAGAAAAGGGAGATCAATAGTATAGAAAGCTGCAAAGAGGTCAAGAAGGAGGTAGATGAAGAAAAGGCCAAAGTATCTACGGCACAGAAATCTATACCTTAGATATGTACAACTGTACCTTGGAGATATTGTGGGTTTGGTTCCAGACTACCACAACAAAGCAAATATTGCAATAAATGAAGTCAGGCAAATTTTTTGGTTTCCCAGTGCACATAAAAGTTATGTTCATACTATACTGTAGTTTATAAAGTGTGTGATTATAATGTCTTTAAAATGTATATACTTAAATTAAAAAACATTTTATTGTTTTAAAAAATGATAATTATCATCTGAACCCTCAGCAAGTTGTAATCTTTTTCCTGGTAAAGAATCTTGCCTCAATATTAATGGCAGCTGACCGATCTGGGTGGTGGTTGCTGAAAGTTAGGGTGGCTGTGGTGATTTCTTAAAATAAGAAAATAGTAGTTTGCCTCATAAATTGACTATTCCTTTTCCTTGAACACTTACTGGCCATTGCAGGGTTATTAGTTGGCCTGATTTCAATATTGTTGCATCTCATGGATAGGGAGGTCTGAGGAGAGGGAGAGATGGAGTAGTTAGTGTATCAGTTGGAACATTAACAACATTTATCAATTACATTTACTACTTTGTGGGTGACACTTTGGGCACACTTTGTGGTACCCCAAAACAATTACAAAATAACCAATAGAATAATGAAAAAGTTTGAAATGTTGCAAGAATTACCAAAAATGTGATACAGAGACACAATGTGAGCAAATGCTGTTGGAAAAAATGGTGCCAATAGATTTTCTTGGCACAGGGTTGTCACAAATTTTAAATTTGTAAAAAAAAAAAAAAACCTTAATATCTGAGAAGTGTAATAAAGTGCAATAAAATGAGGTATGCTTGTATAACATAGATGTGGGATGGAGCTGGGAGAGAGAGGGAGAGAGAGAGAGAGAAAGAGAGAGAGTAAATTGAAGGTCATTTTGGAGGAAAAGCACAATCATGAAAGAGAACTAGGAAAGGCTTTTGTAAAAAGTTGGGATTTTAATTGAGACTTGAAGGAAGCTAAGGAATTTAGGAAGCTGAATAAAGGGGAAAAGAGAATTCCAGATATGGGAGACAGTCAGTGAAAATGCATAGAGCTGGAAGACAGAATACCTTTTATGTGGAATAGCAATAAAAGCAGTATCACTCATCTGAAGAATACTTGGAAAGAAGTATAAGAAGATTGACATGGTAGAAGGGGAACAGGTTATGAAAGAATTTAAAAGTCAAATGGGGAGATTTTATATTTGATCCTGGAGGAAATAGGGAAGGGCTGGAGTTAACTGCATAAACGGATGACATAGTCAGACCTGAGCTTTAAGGGTCTGGATTGGTTAAATTAGTCAGTGCTGACAAAGCCAAAATTATGGATTCAATTCTTCAAACTGAAACAGATTGTGCTTCCTAACTGGCCCAACCCTTGCCTTTTCCCCTGAGTATGTTATTGGCTGTGCAAAGTTCTGGTTAAGGCAGGCCTACACAATCTGTGGCCTGCCAAACGATTTCAGGTGGCTGGTGAAAAATGTAGAGGAAAGCATCTTTTGTGCAGGTTGTGCTGGCCTGGGTTAAGGGATCCTGGATAGTTCAGACCACTACCAGAAAAACAATTCTAAGTAAATGCCCTATTGCTGGCACATTACTTGTCTAATAATATGAGAACAGAATGTGGGGGTTGGAGGGAGATGATGAACCACAACTGTGTGTCTATAAAATAGTTTTTGTCATGTTAGTGCAGTTACAAGGTTTAATAGCCTAAAACTGCACTGATTTTTAAAACGCTCTGTATGTGAAGGATTTTCTCTGTAACATGGTTTAAGTGTAATGAGCACATAGTGGCAAGCTTAGCAAGGCATCTTTAGGCTTCCACTTACAGGTTTGGCACCATTATTTTAATATTCAGCGTTTAAACTAAAGATAATTGTTAGCTTTATTGCTTGATTTTGCAGAAGGAAAAATGTTGGTATTGACCCATCTGTGTTCTTTCTAAGAGTCACAGTATTCAATTTACTGAATCAAAACAGCCTGCAGTTTTAGACAAATATTAGGACTAAAGGTTAATGATGAAGACACACACACACACACATATCAGGTCAGTAAATAACCCTGGGTCTAATATATTGACCTACTTATTCAAATGAATAATAAAAGCAAAGGAAGAATGGAATAAAAAGCATTCAGACCTGGGGAAACTATGCTGTGATTTCAGGCCTGCCTGTCCTGCTGTTGGAGTGCATTGTATCATATCATACCTTATACCAGCAACTCTCACATGTTGTGTTGCTGCCTTTAAGCGAGGCCCCTCAGAGCAGCCTGGTGCCCAAGCAGGCCTAAAGCTAGTTAATGCGCTGACTGAGCTGTGCTTTGTTGTTCTGTGGCTTGTCCTTAGTTTTCAGCGAAGATGGATGACGTTATCTGCTTCCAACATCTCAAAGTGTCCCTACTTTGGTGCGTCTCTGTAAGGTTTTATCCTTGCTATTTCTGGTATCTGAACTGCATCCTCTTGGCCAACATCATTAATAATTGAGCAGAGAAGAGAAGTTTTGCTCTTTGGAGGCTGGATGGTTGGGATGACTTTTAAAAATTACTCTTTCCGGGGTTTCTTTTTCCTGAGGCCTTCAGGAAGGCTACTGGATATGTAAGAAGTTATCAATGAAAAATGTCCGCTCTTTGTTCGATATTTGATATGAGTAGCTGTCTACATCCCCTAAGACATTATTTTGGGAGAGCCCAAGGTTCTCAGTTAAAAGGCCATTGCTGAGGGATTGGCAACACAAAGTGGGATGCTTTTTGGTAGAGGATAGCATGTGATAGTAAATAGGAACTGTTCCCAGGTCTGCTAAAGATTCATTTAAAGAGATACCCTCTGGTTTAGAGATCTGTGAAGTGGGGGAGGTGGCAAGAAACTAATCCCCAAAGTAATTAACTGACTTGTTAACTGAGTAAAACTGAGTTCTAGCTTTTCATAGGCTTAATTTTTTCAGTTTCATAAGTCAAATTCTCCTTGGAGTTTGCTTAGTCACATGTTTAGGGTAGAAAGTAGATAGAATGGCTAACATTTGCAAACACCTTGAGAGCATTGTATAGAAGCTATCAGTGACCAGAATATAGTATTATTATATTTGTTTGTTTTTTTTAACCCTCTGGCTATTGTCAGCATGCACAGTACATTCATATGAACCTGGAAGTTTTAGCTTTTGTTCTGGTGAAGGTCGGCATATCCGAAAGATAGGTAGATGACATTTATTCCAATGCCATTGTTTGGGCTTTGTTACAAAGCTCCATATTTAGCACTGTTAGTGGGGTGGTAGGAATTGGTGTTCTAGGAATAACTGGAAGGGAAGATGATGATACACTGGGAGAGGCAGCAAAGCAAACGAAAATGAGAGGAGTTTGAGAGTATTCTTCAGCTTCCCTTCTCAGTCCATTATTAAGTAATGATATAAAAAGTATATATCTAAGATCAAACAGCATAAACAAAATTAGGAGCACTCCAATGCCATGTCTTACTTTTTCATCTCAGGGGTTTCTTAAGCATCTGTTACTCATCTCACAATAGGCTTCAGATACAGTGCCATATCTGGTTACATGTGAAAAAAAGAGTATGATGAGCCCATAACATCTCAGTCTTTTTCCTGGGTGATCTATTATACCCTTTTAGGCCTAATTTAAGGCATTTTCTGAAAACTGAAGCACATTTGGAAACCCGACAGTAACAGAAGGCAGTACAATACACTGGAAGGAGAATAGATTTTTGAAGCAGAGAATCTGAGTTAAGATCTTACCCCTGTCACTTATTACCTTGGACAAGTCATCTAACTTTGTTGGGCCTCAGTTTCCTTATGTGTAAAATGATGAGGTTGACTAATTGACCTCCATGTTTTCTTCCAGGTCTAAAATTTGTGCTCCTGTGACCCTCTCAAGTCCTGTAACTCTAAATCAGAAAATACCATTCTATAATCAGAAAATGGGATTCACTTAGAATGTTTACATTTGGATGATTTTATCCAAAAATTCGTCTACTTTTCTGCACACCTGACCCCAATAAGTGACAATTTATCAAAGGTGGGGAACCTGTGGTCTCGGGGCCACATGTGGCCTTCTAGGTCCTGGGGTGTGGCTTTTTGACTGAGTCCAAGTCTTAGAGAACAAATCCTCCTATAAAAGGGATTTGTTCTGTGAAGTTTGAATTCAGTCAAAGACCCATACTTGAGGACCCAGAGGGTTACACGTGGCCTCAAGGCCACAGGTCCCCTACCCCTGTTTTAGATATAAGTTTTTAGGGTTACTGTTGGGGATATTCATTCTCTTCTAAATAACAAGACTCTGTGGCTGTGCTAAAAACTGATACTTTAATACAGAAACATCAGGTAGACAGGTGGCTATATCCACATGGTTCCCAAGTATAGTCCCTTCCAGATTAAAGTATAATTGGGAAATATTTAACAAAATAAATAAAAATACAATAAAACACAAGTAACATTGCATTTTAAAACTAAGGTAATATGAGGCCTGCAGGGACATGGCATCCCTGTTTCCTTTTGATTTTGTCACACCTGATTTACACTGTTGGTTGAACTGTGAACTGGTCCAACCATTCTGGAGAACAGTTTGGAAGTAGGTCCCCAAAAGTTATTGAACTGTGCATACACTTTGACCCAGTAGGGATACCACTATTTTTCTTTTCCTTAATACTATTTTTTTTAATTACATGTAAAGATAGTTTCCAACATTCATTTTTGCAAAATTTTGAGTTCAAAATTTTTCTTATTCTATAAATATTCTTTCCTTATTCTATAAAACTTGGATTCAGTCAAAAGGCCATACACAAGGATTTTCTCCATACCCTACCCCTTCCCCAAGATAGCATGCAATCTGATATAGATTATACATATACAATCATGTTAAACATAGAAAAAAGAGTGATACCACTACTAAGTCTATAACCCAGAGGTTAAAGAAAGAAGAAAAGGACTAATGTGTGCAAAAGTATTTATAGCAACTCTTTTTGTGGTGGCAAAGAATTAGAAGCTGGCGGGGATGCCCATAAGGTGGGGATTTGCTGAACAAGTTGTGGTATGTGAATGTTGTGGTATACTATTGTACTATAAGAAATTATGTAGGGCATAGTTTCAGAAAGATCTAGGAAGACTTTTAAAAATGAATTTTAACTAATTTTTAAAACTGATATTAACTGATGTAAAGTGAAATGGGTAGCATCAGAAGGGTACTTTATACATTAATAACAATATTAGAAAGATAATCTTGAACTCTTGGAAAACATCCTTTCTCATCTAAAGGGGAACAATCTTTTGTGGCTTTACTCCTATAATAAACAAAAAAACTCATTTGAGACTAGTCTATATACTAGTCTATAACTAGTGGGAAGTCAGGATATGTATATGCATGTGCATATGTATATGCATATGTATGTGTATGTATACATACACACATATCAAATTAAGAAAGACAAGCTAAGAAGCTGCTACAATTAGTGGGAAGCAATGGAAAGCTTAATAAAGAATTAATTAAAACATTTACATGTAGTATGTCATTTTCTGTTATACATGCACACATGTGTATATACATGCATATATCACACATATATGTAGACATATATCCTATATACACATACATGACAGAGGTTCTTAGATTTCATAAGAGGGTGCCCTAACAAAAGGTCAGATATAAACTGACTATGAAGTTTTCTGTTTGGGCCTTAAAAGCCGCCTCTGTGCCTGAGCCTGTATTTTCCTTTGTGTTGGGGCAATAAACACCGTCCATTCTCAGAAAGTACTGCATCAGTTCTGGGGTTTCATACTTTATTTCCTTTGTTTACTGGGCACTATTAACACTTTGAGCATCTACATTGTAATCCTTTTTATTGCAGTAAAACAGGACCATCAAAACCAATAGCAATTTCTTTCACTGGGTTCTTTATTAATGCTGCAGTGCCCTTAATGAAGAAAGCTTTCTGACTTCAAATAATAAATAAGTAGGAGAAATGTGTTTTCCTATATGATCCCTTGGTGTTTTCTAAACTCTATTTTATCACTAGGGGCCCATCTTGCAACTTTGACTTGTGATATATTTTTAAATTGATGTGGAAACCTGCTGTCTTGCTGAAACCCCCATGCCTTGGTGTCCCCTGATCATGTACTTTGACAGGCTACCACTCACATTGGCACAAAGCCATCATTGTAAGAGTGACCTGAAGTTAGAACTTTGGGCGGCTCTTCACTCAGATGTTCAGGAGGGAATCCCAGGCAGATGCCAGAAGGTATGCCTTAAAAAACAGACAAACCGGAAAACCCCCACTCAAATCCCTAGTGACTGCAGCAGTCACTGATAGTTTTTGGATAGCTTGAATGTTTCCTACTCTTGGCTAATGCCAAGAAATCTCCTACTTTGTCCCTCAGGGATCACACAACCCCTCATATGGGACTTTCTTGGGCTCTGCACCTCTCCCTTCTGTCTGCAGTTAGATTTCGTTGTTGTCTTGCCATCTGCCTGTGGAACCACTGAATGTTACCCACTGCTGGTCCGTGTTGGTAAGCGCATTGGTTAATGAACTGCCAATAAAGCCTTCTCCTCTGGATGGAATCTAACTGGACTGATCAGATGGTTCAAATTCAAGCCAGAACCACAAGTACCTCCCATCAGTTCATAAGTGTTCTGAGCAAAGCAGTGACTCAGTTTCTTAGGTGGCCTCACTGCCACCTTCTCCCTGAGGAGAACAAGAGTTAGGTCTCTGACCCTGTGCTCCAGCACTAAGGACTCCTGAAACCAACATATTCCCATGTAGTTCATGAACCATCATTGTCTAGAACAGGGGTCACTCAGGCAGGCAGGAACTCTGACATCCTGATGAGCATGGTGCAATGATTCAGACTTTCATGCACAGTCTTTCATTGGCTGGGGAACTTTGTTTCAATGGGAAGGCTTCCTTTTTTCTATTCCTTTATTTGCTTGGTTCTATGAGTGCTGACCAAGGTTGCAACCAGGGCCCCTGGCAACTGTACCTTGGAAGGCAGGATTACCTGTTCTCACTGAAAAGGGCAAGGGCCAGAGCCTGAACTGTGTACCTCAGCAACAGAAACTTTCCCTTAGGCCCATGAACCACTGGCCAGGGCTAAGATAGGACTTTGAGTCCTAGTAGTAGGGAACTTTCCTTTCTCTTTTGGTCAAGGAAAGGTCAGTGACTTCCAGACAATGCAATGTATATATATGTGTGTGTATATGCACATGTACACACGTATATGTGTATATAGATATATGTATGTGTATATAAGTATACATGTGTTTATACATAAACACATATCCTGAGTTTCTTTCTTGAGCTCCAATTCCTCATCACCAGTTGCTTACTGAACATTTCAAACTGGATCTATCATAGGCATCCCAAACTCAAAGCCTCCACAACAGAACTCAATATCTTTCCTTCCTAAATTCATACCTGCTCTGAACTTCCCTATTTCTATCTAAGGCACTCATGTTATTCCAGTCTCCCAAGTTTCCAACCTTGATTTTACCATTAACTCTTCGTTCTCCCTCATACCAAATATTTAATCAAGAGCTAAATCTTGTCATTTCTACATTCACGACATCTGTCACATCTGACCTCTTCTTAGTAATCACAACCATTCTTATTGATATTGAATCTTAGTTCAGGCTCTCATCATCTCTCATGTAGACTATTCCCTTGATTTCCTAAGTGTTCTTCTTACCTTGAGTCTCATCCTACTACAATCTATTCACACAACTGCCTATGCAATTTAGAGCAGAAATAACGACAATAATTCCCTTATTCAAGCTCCAAAGGCTCTGTTTCCTCTAGGATCAAACAGAATCTTCTGTTTGGCTTTTAAAGCCTTTCACATCATGGTCCTTGCCTATATTTGTGTCTCATTAAACATTTCTCCCCTTCTCTCTCTGTCTGTCTCTGTCTGTCTGTCTCTGTATCTCTCCCCACCCCTTTCCTTTCTTTCTGTCTCTGTCTCCCTTTCTTTCTCTCTGTCTCTCTCCCTCAATGTATGTGTATGTGTGTGTCTCTAAGTGATCAAACCAAAACATTTAATAAGGAAAAAAAGTTGCCAGGAAGGACTTCGGCTCTTGGGGGTTGTGCTTTTTCTCAATGCCTGTTAAAGGGAGGCTAACTTGAAAGCCCCTAAATCCTCAATGAACAGAGGGATCTTTACTAACAGTTCTTTCCTGCTTCCTGTTCAGTTAAAAAGAAAGAGACAGGAGGTGAGTTAGGGATCTGTCCCTGTCTTGTACTAGCTCAAAGCAGGTAGGGTTTACCTACATTGTTTGCTTCTTACCTTTGTCTTTCTTCATTTTATGTCCTTGTGTCTGATAAATGCAAAATCAAGTAGTCACTTAAATCCTTGCTTGTGTGATTAGTGCTAGTTCAGATCTAAATTTGGGAAGAGGTTCTGATCCTTTATAGAGACAGGAGATATTATTCCTTCTCCTACCACAATTTGAGACAAATGGGGAGGAATAAACATTGGATTTCTCATAAGGAAGAGAGATATACCATAATTTTACCTCCTAGACTAATGCATGGTACCCCCAAATAGTATAATATTATAAAGATAAACCATGATTTATAGAATCTAGTCCTAATTTAGATAACTGTACCTGGTTAATCTTCATGTGGAGTGACTTTGGGGAATCTTGGCTATCTACTTATATAGGGGCTCATGGTAATACTTCCTTTTAGGAACTTCAAAAAATGAACACTATTTACATGTGGATCTACTTGCAATTACAACAGCTGTTATTAAATCAAACTAGTGTCTTTCATTCCCAAAGGGATAATGTAGAGTCCCACTGAAAGCAAGGTAATTTTAAAAGCACTCAAGGATCATTTTTAAAGATCTTCCACTCATGGATTCAATTTTCAAGATCTCTCACTCAGGGAGAGATCAGTTTTCAAGATCTCCTGAGAAGATTCTAAAAGGATAGAAAAGCTCACAAATGGTTCTTTAGATAAATACATAACTCAAAAGACATTAGTGACTACCCACCCAGATACCTGCTCTCAGTTCTATTCAATTTTAAAGAATGCTCAGTGTATATACACATTTTTTGATGAAAATGGTGGGAGGGAACAGGACTCATTTTTGCTGATTAGTTTCCTCTAACTGACCACATCTTTATAGTCACTCAACTGACTAAAAAATGAAAAGAATAAGAGATTCTGTTCTATTGTTTCTTGATTTTTAAAATGTCATTACAAAATTTGGTTGTAAAGGGCCTCTTTAAACAAGGTATCCCCTGTGACTATATAAAACTCACACAAGGCTCTATGATAGATTAAACTATAAGAACAACTATTCAATGATCAGCTGAATAGTAATACTAAATGAAGTATGAAATAGAGAAATGTGCTTACCTAGGCTACTGGTGTCACAGAATCCAAACGGAAGGATTCCCTATGGATAGAAGAGTTCTTCTCTAAGATCTCCTGTTTGCACATGACATTGTATTAACTGCACCAAACCCTAGGTAACGTGTGCTAACATGACAAAGTCTTCTTAGTAAAAGTGATAATTATTTCAAAGAGATGGGCTTAAGTAACCACACCGGAAAAACAAAACAGATGAAGAAAAATATTGCTTATGTTGTAATATGTAGCTGGATAAACAACTCAATCAGTCAATATACATTATTTATATTGGGACAGAAATTGAACAAGGAAAATGAACCAAGTCCAGAATGGAAGAGATTAGTCTGGGTCACATTTGGGAAATCATGCAATGCTCTTAGTTATCCTAAGCTACGTAATGCTATAAAAGCCTATCTCTTTAATACCAGCATTCTACCACTGATTCCAGATGGCTACAGATCATGAAACACTATGATTTCTGAAGAATCAAAATTTCAGGTAACCCAAAAAGAATGGAAAGATGCATGATGAGTACAAGTAGGCTACAACATCGATCTAACAATGACTTACGAACCAATAGCGGCAAAAACAAACAAAAAAGCAAGGAATCATCAAAGAATACAAAAAGGGGAAGGTCTGTCATACAGTGAGGAGAAATAGATTATAGCAGGGTTTTAAAAATAAAAATATGATATATATATATATATATATATATATATATATTTATGTGTCATATATAAAAAGGGCATCTAGGTAGTACAGTGGTCAGAGTGCCAGGTCTGGAGTCAGGAAGATTCATATATGTAGGTTCAAATCTGGTTTCAGAAGCTTGTCACTAAACCCTGTTTGTCTCAGTTTCCTCATATATAAAATAAGCTGGAGAATGGCAAGCCACTCTAGTATATCTCTGCCAAGAAAACCCCAAAAGGGGTCATGAAGAGTTAGACATGACTGAAACAAATAAGCCACAACAAAAGCAAGGTCTTATAGATGTAATCCATGGCTCAAAGCCCACTTTTATGGGACTCTTCTCATTGCTAGCGATTACTTAGTGCTCTGAGCCTGAGTACTTTGAGTCATGGGTAACATAGGCATCCATAAAGTATTTAAAGAATCTGCATCATCCAGTCAAAACAGCAAGAATTTACTAAGCATCTATCATGTGCCAGCAGTGTGTGAAGAGTTGGGGATACAAAAAGCTGTCACACTTCCCTGCTCTCAAGAGGCTCACTGTCCCCTGGCATAGGAGGTCAAAAGATATGGACAAGAACAGTGCAAGAGGGGCAGGTGAAGGCAGGGTTCCAAGTTGCACTGGCAGAAGGAACCTGCACAACAAATGAGATTGTATTTCCAGCTAAGTTAACAAAATAAGGCCATTTCTTACAGGTACTCAAATAGAAGTAGAGTATCAATATGTAATCATCTATGAAAGGTGCAGAACTCCTTTTCCATACTGTGAAATGGATACTAGACTAGTCTAAAGCTATGAGTCCAGCCCTTTCTTTCATCTTTCCACTTGCCCCTGGATAGATCTCAACATATTTTTTGCTGTTGCCTAACAGGCCTTTAAGCAAAACCGATGGGATTCAAATACATTATAATTTTTAATGATTAACCTCATATTATTTCATGTTGATCTTCACATCTTTGGCCTTCACAGCAGCCCTGTTAACGAAGTATTGTGTTTCCACACCCAAATGCCTTGACTGATAAAGAGACAGAGGCACAGAAAGCTTAGTTTGTCCAATGGGGCACAACTAATTACTGAGAAAGCTCAGTTTAGAAGTCAGTTCTTCCAGGTAATGGTTCAGTGTTTTTCAACTATCCCACATTAATGGCAGCTGCTGGGGTTTAATTTAATTATAACTGGGGTCAATCTACAAGTTGGAACAAGCATAACACTCCAGTAAAACTGTGGGGAAAAAAGCCCCAGCTTTAGCCTTGGGTCTCCTTCCTATCCTCCTCAGCTCTCTTCTTTGTCTGGAAGAAGACTTTGTGCTCTTTAAAAGGTCTAGAGGTTGTTTAACTTCCCATTGGCGTCCTAGCAGGATCCTTGGATCAGCTGACATGTCTGCATTTGCAGACAAGGATAGGCTGTGCAATTCCACAAGGAGTTGGTCAGGGATTTTGCATCAATTAAGCATTTACTGTATGCCAGGCATGGGTTAAGTGCTGGGAACACAAGGAAAGTCAAAAGGCTGTTTCTATCTTGGAGTGGCTCACAATCAAATAGGGGAGACAAGTATGTACAAACCTGCTTCACACAGAATAAATATAAAATATAGAAAACATATAAAATACATAAACATAAAAATAGATGATAAACAAAGGAAAGGTATTAGAATTCAGGGGGATGAGCAAAGGCTTCCCACAGAAGGTGGGACTTTAACTGAGATTTGAAGGCATTCAAGGTAGCTAAGAAAAGAACATGAGGAAGGAAAGCATTTTAGATCTGGAGGACAGCCAGTGAAAATGCCCAGAGCTGAGAGATGGAGTACCTAACAAAACCTGTTAGGTACTGCCCGTGTAACCTTGGAAAGATCCCTTCGGAGCGGTCTCCAGGGTCTCTTCCAGATCTGAATTTATGACACTAATCCTAGGGCTCTTTTTACATCACAAATAGAGGAAAGCGAGGGCCGACGAAGGGGAAGGAAGGGGAAAAGCTTGCTAGGTAAAGAGAAGGAACAGCAACCGTGCTCAGAGAAGCCGAGCCAAGCATCTCGGCCCTATTCGAGGTCCGCCCCAGCCTGCCAGCCCCGCCTCTGTCTCCGCCTCCTGTGACACGTGACCGCACAAATTCCAAACGCCCCAGAACGCGGGAAACTTCGTTGCTTTCTCCTGAGGGTCCACGGTCCTGGGATGGAAACGCTGGGCGCCAGGACCCGGCAGACCACGCGCCGCTCCAAAAGGGCTGGAGTCGGTGAAGCGCGTGAGGAAGAGGAGGCAGTGCGGGTCGCCCGGCCGCGGCAAGCCAGAAGCAGCCCCCGCCGGAATGCACCGGAGGAAGAGGAGGTGCAAAGCGCCACGCCTAGCTCCAGCCCGAGGCCCAGACGTTCCCTGCGAAACAAGGGCGTGAACGCTCGGGACCGGAAAGGCGAGGAGTTTGAGGAGAGGGCGGCTGCGGTGCAAAGCGCCCCGCGCAGGTCCGGCCGGCACTCCCGGGGGGAGAAGCAGGAATCGCTGAGCACCCTGTCCCGGCGTTCCCGGAGCACTGGCCGCAGGAACAGGAGAGGAGAGGACGGGGAAGTGCGGGGCTCCAGGCCTGGGCGGCCCGAGCGCAGCCCCGGCCACAATGCGCCGCTGGGCCAGGAGGATATGCTGGTCCAGAACGCCCCCGGGGAGGACGAGGCGGAGGCCCGGATGACCTATACCCCAGGCGCCAAACCGAGCTCAAGGAAGTACACCAGGGAGGAAGAGGAGGAGGTGTGGGGCACCAGGTCCCTGGGCCGGGACCAGGGGAGGACGAGGATGCGCCACGCACCAAAGACTCCGGCTGGAGACAAAATTCCGGTCGGCCCGTCTGGCTGCGTAGGCGAGAAGGAGCCGGTGCGCAGGTCGCCGCGGCCAGCACCTGTCCGCAGCGAGGACTCTGGGAACTATGCGCTGGACACCAGCGACCAGGGGGCCGTGCCCAGTATCAGTGGCAGAGGAGAGACTCCTCCAGCTGCCTCCTATAGGAAAGAGAGTGGAGAAGAAGAGGGGAGGGAGGAGGATGAAGATTGTAATATGTTGCGGCAGCTGCTCAGGTTCTTACCCCTTCTGGTTTAGCGCCACCCCCAGCTCCAGGAACGAATCAGTTGGTAGCGAGTCTGTTAGAGAATCCAAGCCTCCCCTTAACAGACTAGGAAACTGAGGCCCCAAAGAGCTACGGTAGTGATATGTGGGGAGCGACTGTCACGCAGCCAAGAAATAGACCAACTTGGGCTCACAGGCTTTCCAGCCATGCCCTCCCAAAGTGAGGAGTTACCTGTTCTTTAAAACATCATTTTTCCACCAGTGTACCGTTTTATTTTCTAATCTGGACAAGAAAAGTATTTCTTGTTCATTTGAGATAACTTAGTGGCCGAAATTCAGAATTAATAGGGTGGACTCTTTTGGAGATGGAGTTCCTTTTACAAATCTTAATGTTCCATGCTTTTTGCCTGTGCTACCGATTTTTTAAAATTAGTAAGCTGTTTTTAGGCAAATAGGTTTTTCTTAGGTAAACTGTATTTGACTACTGGAGAGGTCACTCTACCTTTTAAAGCAATTTATTGGGAACCAAAAGAATGCTATAGACATTAAATCCCTGCTTTTGGAAGGATTGAAATTATATAGCAGTTTCATACACTACTTGAGAGAATATTTGGTTGTTTTCCCTCTCTAAATTTACCTTTTATCTTTCAAATCCTCAAAAAGGGCCCCTTTATTTTGAAAGCCCCATCCCCAATTCACCGAGTGACATTGGGTTAATCATCAAATTTCTTCAAGTAGCATTTTTAAAAATCTGGAACGTTACCCCAAACTACTTATCTCTAGGACTTTTAGTGGTTAAGCAAAGGAATGATAGCCTGCCAAAGGCTTAAAATTGGTACCATGCTTCTTTGAATGCTTCATAAAACTGCTTGCTGATTATTTACCATTATTTGCATGATTCCTGTTTTTCCTGATGTTCTTTGAATTAGAAGCATTGAAACAATAACCTTGTGTGTCGATTATACTTCTAAATATATGTAAAGAAGGAGATTTAACATTGTCTTGGTTGTTCGATGTTTCAATTGCTGCCCCCAACTGTGACCTATTTCCTGAGACAAAGGTCAGCAGGTCATGATCCTTCCTTTAAAAACATTCTCAGTTCTTGACCTGAAGTAGCCATTGACCAGTTTTTTGTTGGATAAACCAAAAAGCTTAGTTCCTTGTATGTTTTCCCCTATTGCATTTTTGTTCTTTTCTCTTAATCTGTGAAAAATTTGGAAAATTTTAGTTGTCAGAAACCGTATAGACTCTTTGAATAAACAGCATTCCTATGGAAATATATGATAATATCATATATAGCATATAATACTATAGTATTCCTGTGGAAATCACTACCTTGTTCTAACTCTGAGCTTTCCTTTATAGACTGAAGGATCAGATTAAACAGCAACTACTGGAATATAAGGTAGAGGTTGAAGCAAGTAAGTTTTTATTTAGCTTTTGTTATCATCAGCTTTGATTGTAGAGAGAATAATAGAAAACTGATAAATTGTTTTTGTTGTTGTTCAGTCTTGTCTGACTCTTTTTGACCCCATTTGGGGTTTTCTTGGCAAAGATATTGGAATGATTTGCCATTTCTATCTCCAACTCATTTTACAGATGAGGAAACTGAGGCAAACAGGCTTAAGTGACTTGTCCAGGGTCACAGCTAGGGAGTGTCTGAGGCCAGATTTGAACTCAGCAAGATGAGTCTTCCTGACTACAGATCTGGCACTTTTATACACTGCACTGTGACACACCTAGCTGCCAATAAATCGTTTAGGGGAAAGGAAATCTGCTTCACAGAAAATTGTGCTTTCCAAATATTCATTGCCTACTTTGTGTGTATCTTTTCTGTGCCTAACAGCACTACAAAATAAAATTTATACTTGGTCCTTGGCCTTTAAGAACTTTTAGAAAGTGTATTATAGTAGAAAAGGTACTAGATTCCAGTCAGACCTGTGTTTTGAATCTTAGTTGACATTGATTTTTTTGTGTGACCTCTGGACTTCACTTTCCTCAGCTGTAAAATGAGAGTCTTGGATCAAGTTTAGCAACACCTTTAAAGCCGTATCTAATAAGCCTTATTAATCTAGTCATACAACTAAGATATACACATAAAATAATGCAGTTGTTTTATATTTCATGTTGAGATGTCTCAAGCTACAAGGCACCATCCGAAGGATTGAGGGTTAAAATGAGTGTTATAGACTAATCATTTTGTGATGTCAGGGAGAATGGGCTGCAAAAGGTAAAGTTTTTTTTAAGACATGAAAGCTCTGTAAGATTTGTATAAGCAGAGGGTGGAGGAAGGGAATTCACAGCTCAGAGTTGAAAAATAGCAGAAACAGTGGGAAAAATTGTTCTGTCTGAAGTGGAGGGCTCCATTTTTTGGTTTCTTTTTGGAAGGCAATTGGAGTTAAGTGATTTGCTCAAGGTCACATGGCTAGTTTTTGTGTTAAGTGTCTGAGGCTGGATTTGAACTCAGGTCCTCCTGACTCTAGGGCCAGTGCTCTATTCACTGTGCCACCTAGCTGCCCCTTAAATCCCTAAGACAAGGATTTCTAGGAATATTGCTTCCTTTGTAATTCACAAAAGATGTAAAGAATAGAATAAAATGTTAGGTTGAAGCCAAGAATTACAGTAAATCCTTATCACCTTTTACGTACCTCTACCCCTTCAATTGAATGCTGTGCTTGAATTTGGCTGTTGGGACAACTAGGTGGCACCATGGATAGAAACTCATCCTCTTGAGTTCAAATCTGGCCTTACTAGCTATGTGGCCCTGGGTAAGTCACTTAACCCTGTTTGGCTTAGTTTCCTCATCTATAAAATGAGCTGGAGAAGGAAATGGCAAACCATTCCAGTATCTTTGCCAAGAAAACCCCAAATGGGCTCGCTGAAACAACTGAAGAAGAAGACTACATTCTGCAGATCCCCTTTTCACTCATCTCAAACTTATTACCAATGCCTCATTAATAAAAGTAGCCTTTGATGTTCCTTTCCAGACATTTATATAAGGCAGTTCTCATCAAGAGGTGATAAAGAGGGGCCTAATAGCTGGGAATGAGCATTATAGGTTGCTCTCTGCTAGACACAATCCCTTTGGATTTCTTTTATATGTGGTTTTATATATGCTCGTTTCCATAGAATGTAAGGATTGCTTTATTTGTGGCCTTTGATCTCTAGCACCTAGCAACAGTACCTGATACATAACTAAATGCTTGTTTGCTGATTGATTATAGGACTTTTTTTTGATTTGATTGATTTTTGATTGATTTATCACATTGACTTTTGATTGATTATAGGACATTTTCCTGCTGGAAGTTTGTTATTGCAAGGATTTTGGCCACCTTTTCTATTAAGAATCTAGGTGTAATCTGTATTGATGTACTTTTTCACAACACTGTCTTTACATTTTTAAAAGATTTATGCATCACAAAACATAATTTAACTAAAGACAAACTTAAGGCTAGGATATAAAGTATTTGAATGTCTCTGTGAGTCTTTGATATCAACTATTTACACATGATTCCTTTATTCTTTTTTCTTCTTGTTTACCTCTTGCTCTTGCTAATTTGGCAGATTTTCATGATTAAAAATTGAACAACTTATACCCCTCCATCAAACTTGCTTAGAAACCAATATGTCAAATGTTATCCTAAGAATAAGTATTTAGGAGGCCTGGTGAGTTAGCCTGTCACAATAATGATTGTCTCCCTATTCTTTTCAAGAGAAAGCTACATTAGTATGTTCCTTGTGTGTTTTTCCTTTTCTGCCTTTTTCACTTAGAACACCTAGACCAGGTTGTACTCAGCCTCTGGTGAGGACTGATGTTTGTGAAAAGACTTTTTTGTTTTGTACGTACATTCCTCAGTAAGAAGCTGTTAGTAACTTTAAAGAATGTTGCTTGTTTTGTAGGTAAAGAGAGTCCTATAGAAGAACTCACAGAAGATGGCTTACTTCAGAGGTATGTCTTCTCAGTTTCCTTTTATGGGACTTTACTTGGATTTAGTTAAGTTTCCCTTCACCACCCTCACAGAGTTATTGTAAGGGTCAGATGGGGTAATACCAGTGAAGCTCCCAGCTCAGAATCTCGTCCATAGTAGGCACTTAATGAATGCTTATTCCCTTTTCCCCTTAAGACAACGTGTTCCATTCACATTATCTTGAGATTTAGTCTCATCCAAAAGACTTTGAATTTTACTGAATGCCTATTCTGTGTTCCATTCACTTTGCTAAGTACTACAGATACAGATATAAAAGAGGGTGTGGCTAGGTGGCACAGTGAACAGAGAACCAACCCTGGAGTCAGGAGGACCTGAGTTCAAATCTGACCTCAGACACTTAACACAAAAACTAGCCGTGTGACCTTGGACAAGTCACTTAGCCCCAATTGCCCTACCTTCCTCCCTCCAAAAAGCAAAAAAATATATATATATAAAAGAGAAAGGTGCTACCTTCGGGATTGTGAGCAAGCCAGAAAACATTGGATTGTCACAAATTTTGCAGAACAAAGTGTAATGATGTTTTGATGATAGTTCCCAGAGCAAAGAGTGGAAAAGGAACAGATGGTACACATGTGGAAGCAGGGAAGATAGTAGATAGCAAGGTGTCCAAATCTGGACCTGGATATAATTGGGTCACTTGAGTTTGAAGTTATTAATCAGGACAACTCATGTCCAAAGCTGAATACCTTATTACCACATCCATCATGTCTGTTGTCTGGAGGTTCTGGTCTGCAGAGCATCTTATTGAGAAGAAGGGGGCAGGAGCCAGAAAAGCTGGAAAGATGCCTGAGTGGGCCCAGGTTTCCTGGTAGATGAATGGATAATCACATTCCCCATACTTGGAATACCCTCTCTTCCCTTCTACATAGTGAAATTTCCATTGTTCAAGACCAGTTTAGGTCTTATTTTTCCATGGAAATATGATCCTTGTTACCCACTTGCTTTCCTGAAATCCTATTATACAACCAGTGAAAACTTTTTGGGACTTGGAGTCAGAAGACCCAGGTTCGAATTCTTATTCTGACATTACCTATATGACTATTGGCAAATCTCTTTGGGCGTCTTTCCTCTTCTGTAAAATCATCTACCTCATAGGGTGCTTGTGAAGCTCTCATGAGATGATGACATTCATAATAGATTCTGCAAACTTTAAGATGTTGTATAAATGCTGGCCATTATTTGAATGTGAATTGGTGATTGGTTATTTTTATGGAGTGCTTTCTATGTTTGGCACTGTCCTAGGTACTGTGAGGGATATAGAAATAAGAGACATGGTCATTTAATACTGAAGCTTATGGTTCATTCGGAGAGAAGATGACTATGAACTAAATAATAGTGAACACTAGGTGTGAATGCAATTAGTGCTAAATTGTATGAGAAGTAAAGTAATTGTAAAATGAGGGTGATTGCTAAGAGCTAGATTGGTCAGAAGAGACTTCATACAGGACTTAAGTTCAGCCCTAAAGAAAGGCTAAGATGTGGAAATTTGGCTATCACACTCATAAATATCTGTTTAAAATATAGTTAACTGGAAATATTTCATTCCCTTCTGCATTTATTACAGCATGAGATGGTGCCTTTTTTTCTCATTCACAGAATGAAATCTTCTAGTAATTGTGCATTTGAGACTTTACAAAAATATGAAACAATTTCCTAAAGTTCTTAACTATACTTCTGTTAATTTTTTTATTGTTGTTAATAGGATTGACGATCTTGAAAGGAAAATGGAAGGGGTGAAGATTGAGTTAGAAATGAAAACTCTAGCTTTAAAAAGGTAATTTGGAATTTTAAAGTTATTTAACAAACATGAAAATGAATATGTTCATTTGAAGTAACATCTGGGTGGTATAGTGGATAGAGTACAGAATTTGGGTTAAGAAGACATGAATTGGGGTGGCTGGGTGGTGCAGTGAATAGAGCACTAGCCCTGGAGTCATGAGGACCTAAGTTCAAATCCGGCCTCAGACACTTAACACTTACTACCCCTGTGACCTTGGGCAAGTCACTTACCCCCAATTGCCCCTCCAAAAAAATAAAAAAAGAAGAAGACTTGAGTTTTTTACATCTGGCCTCAGACATTCTAGCTGTGTGACCCTGGGCAGACCACTTAGCCTCTGTCAGGTTCCTCATATATAAAATTGGGATAATGATAGCACCTACCACTCAGGGTTGTTGTGAGGATCAAATGAAATAGTATTTATAAGGTGCTCTGTAAACCTTAAAGCACTTTATAAATCCTAGCTACTAGTCTAATAACTGCAAATGACAAGTCATTCTCAAATAATGAAAAAGCATTGGAAATTCATATCGAGGCAACATTTTTTTAAGTATACAGACCAAATCCCATTACTAATGAGTAGAAACTGTTTTATGTTATTGGAATTTTGTCATATTGAGTTATTGGTCCTGCTCTGTAGTGTTGTCTCATCATACAGAACTAATTGTAAATGCAATGCAACAGCCCAGTCAAAACTCTTATGGGTTAGTTTATGGAATTAGAGAAAATGATTGGTTTCGTGGTACCGTATTATGATGTGGAGGTGATGTTGTCAACAGAACACAAGCTGGGGCAGATTCTTCCAAGCTGGGCAGGCTTCCAAGGAAGTACAGCCCTAATTAGGAACTGTGCCTTTCATGTGAGGACTAGCCTAGGTGAATTTGGAGAGACTCATCAGGGTGTAGGCTATGAGGTGATGAACTTATTCTGCCATAGCAACTTCCTACTAAAGACCTACTAAACCAAAGCAGAACTAGAAGGAAAGAAAGTACATCGAATGTACAGTTTGTCCTTGTCGTAGTAGAGTGATGGTTTTGGAAACAAGGTGATTGGTATAGTATCAAAGCATTTGCCACGTGCTTTAATTTAAAAACAACAGAAAGGTATATTGTACATTCAAGGGAAAATTCATGTGGCTGTTTTCTCTAGTTGGTTTGTCCTGAATGTTTTTCCTTATCGTGTAATAAGAACATTTTACACTATTCCAGGGTCCAGGTTGCACATGCCCTTCAGAAAAAACTGGAAAAAGAGGACAGTGAATCTAAGTAAGATTTTATTTTTTCCTTGACTTGATGAGGATAGAAATAAACATAAGTGAAATCTGCCCAAGTACAGTACTTTGGTTTCACAGGTTATTAGAATTAAATGCCTTTCTTTCATGATCGATGGGTAGGGGAACTTTAAGTGGATGACAGAGACACACTTTAGGCATTGAACTAAAAAACACCATTTTTGTGGGCTTGGATTTTTGGGGTTTTTTTAAGTGTATGACTAGTAAATGAGAAAGTCTCCTAGGAGTTTGTATACAACAAACATTAGCATAAACCTGATTAACCCAGGTATATGGAGCCATTTCATGTGTAGCATTAGCAGAGGGTGTGAGAGGATCCTTTATCTAAAGGGGCAGGACTCCCCGGTTGCCCCTTTGAGCATCACTAGAAAGATGAGGAAAGACATTTGACAGTTTGATTTCCCTGAGCTTTAATTTCCTTATCTGTAAGATTAGGGAGTTGTACTGAAGTGGCAAGTAGTGAGTTCTTTTTTTTTTTTTTAAAGCAATCGGGGTTAAGTAACTTGATCAAGGTTACACGGCCAGTTATTTCTGGGTGTGGTGCTAAGTATCTGAGCCCGGATTCGATCCCCAGGTCATCGTGACACTGGAGCTGGTGCTCTTACTCGATGAGCCACCTGGCCACCCCTGGCAAGTCGTGAGTTCTAAGCTAAATCTGGAGGCGCTTCTGAAAGGACTGAAAGGCAGGCAGCTTGTAGAGAAGAACTGGGAAAGATGGGAACAAGAATAGATATTTTTGGGCTGCATTCATTTGATGGGAGATGAATTTAGTCCCAAACAATCAGCAACTTTGTATGAATGAATATTAGGAAAATATATAGATTAATAGGTAATATGGTTGTGTTCTTGTGCTGTGCATACCTTGTCCCACAAACTGTATGGCCAAAGTCAAATTTGTTATGTTCTCTGATTCTTTACAGTGGAAATAAGGCAGATGTGATGCCTGTTTTTGTTTTTTAAAATCCAGATTGTCATTCAAGATTTATTGTATCAGGAATTTATTTTCCTCTTAAGACATTTTAGAAAACTTACTACATTGTAAGACTTTCATTATTATTTCAGTGACCAGCATTCTTTCCAGTGAAACACATCTGAGATTTTAAGATAAAAGTCAAATGTCATTTAGTAGCAATTTGATTTTTTCATTAAATTTTTATGGCACATAATTCTTCTCTTAAGTGAAGGATTTCTATCATAATAAATAGCTGATTTGATGAACATCTTATATGTTCCTATTTCCCAGTTGGTTCTTTTGTTAATGAGAAATAAATTTATTGTAATTGACATTTTTTGTTGTTCCTTGTTTAGATCAATCTTGGCAATTTTGAAAAACATTTTAGCTCTTAATAGTTCAATACTGAAAGCTCAGCAGGTAAGTATGTTCCATATTATATAACTTATCTACTCATGATTTCCAGTATCAAACTCTTTGTTAATGATTCTGCTTTATCTCTAGTCCTGACCTAAGCACTAAGCTTAATTCATCATTGTCTTTCCTAAGCTAGGCTCACCCCTTCCCAATTTTTACACTTCTATCATTAATGACATAATTTTCCCAGCCATCATGGCTTCATTTTTAAAAACCCTTGTCTCATTCATCCCTTATCCTACTTATTTTTCTTTTTTATGAATTCTTTCTTCAATTTAAATCCATAAATATTAAGCATCTTTTCCCTCTCTGAAGGCATGGCCATGCTCATCTAAACCTGTCCCCATGCTCTGCACACAATAAGCATATAGCATTCAATGCATTTTTTTTAATCAGAAAAAAAATTGTGAAGATGAAATTCAGTGAGATACTTGCTTAAGGGAAAGAAATTCACTGAAGCTTGTCACCTGACCATATTTTATGTCTCAAATGTGCTCGAATGTCTTAGTGTGGTGTGAACTTACTGCAGAGTTGGAGTCCCAACCACAAATTTTCCTCATGATTGAGTGAAAATGTATTAATTCATAATACAAGCAAATTTCCATTACATGGAATTCCTTGGAATGCTTAGATTGCTTTATTATAATAGAAGCTGGTTAAAATGAATGTTTCCATGTATGGATAGATATGAACTGATGCCAGTGAAGTAACTAGAGCCAGAAAAAAAACAATATATAAGATGACTATAATGGTATAATATTCACAGACTTGATTGGTTGATGTGTGATTGCAAGTAACCAAACTTGTGCTCAGAAAATAGTGGAGAAAAAGTTGGCAATGGGCACTGAATTTTATTTAATTTATAGAGATGGTGAATGGTTTAGGTTCAGAGGGATGTATTTCAGAAAGGAACAGGATATAAAGACACATCAATAAAAACATTTTTTAAAAATATGGGTAGGTACCGCATTCCCAATTCTTACAGCCTTAACTAGAACCAGTGGTTAGGCTTTTCTTGTAGTCTACTTGCTAATTATCAAATACTTTGAAACCCAGTTGAGGGGGCAAATATCATCTATAGATCTAAATATGTTCCTTTTTGTGTTAGTTTTGGTTTGGTTGGTTGAGTGGTTGGCAATTTGAGCTATTCTGAGATGAGTAAAGTATTGGGTTAGACTAAGTAGGGCCTCCTTTGAAATCTTTGTCTCTAAGAACCTATATTTTAATTGTGTTTGCTCTATTTGTATTCAACCAAATTTAGCGTTTTCATTTTTCCCTGCCTATGTTTCTTAAAAATAGGTAGGGAGTTGAAATCCATCTTTGTTATTGGTGGCACCACTAAATCATTTCCTAAGAAATAACATCCTTTTAACTTTTTTTTTCCCTTTTTGGAGGGGGAAGGTAGGGCAATTGGGGTTTAGTGACTTGTCCAAGGTCACGCAGATAGTTTTGTGTGTGTGTGAAGTGTCTGAGGCCAGATTTGAACTTAGGTCCTCCTGACTCCAGGGCTGGCGCTCTATTCACTGCGCCACCTAACCGCCCCTTAACATATATTCTTTAAAAATCTCATTTGTTTTTTAAAATTCCAAATAATATTGATTCTCCTTTATTAAGAGGTTTATTAATAAGCTTAATTCTTAGTTTGATCTTTAGTCAGGACTAGTTCCATTGGAAAGACAGTATAGGCAGTAGGGGTTGAATATATACTTCTGAATTTCTGGGGCTTTTTAAATGACCATTGCCTAGGACTTACAATTAAGGTGTTAAACACGTATCGAACAAGACAAATTCAGTCTTCTTAATTTCATTTCCTTTCTTTTTTCTGAGGGGGTGAGGATAGGGAAGGGTAGGCAAATGGGGTTAAATGACTTGCCCAGCATCACACAGCTAGTAAGTGTCTGAGGTTAGATTTGAACTTGGGTTCTAACTCCAGGGCCAATACTCTATCTACTGTGTTACCTGGATGCCCCGCTTGATTGCATTTTCTATGCAGTACTCTATTGCATGTGTACTCAATTAGCTATTTATAATACTTAATACTCTACCTTTTGAGTTGATAAAGTGAAGGGAAAGTGGTAGGCATATGCCATAATGATTGAAAAAATAGTTACTAAAAGTTTACTATGTAAAACACCATGCTGGATGCTAGAAATACAAATTGAAATGTTAGTATTCTCCCAAGGAACTCACATTTCTAATGGGGAAAACAGGATATAGGAGGTTTTAGCTATAAGTCTTAAGTCCCATGGTCCTTACAGTACCACAGCAAAATAGATAATATTGCATCTTCTTTAAATTCCACTCATAAATAATCAGTTACCGATTGAATCATTTGGCAGTGCCAAGGACTTGGGTGGCAAGAACTTTCTTTTTTGAGTCTAAGATAGCTATGACTACAAAACCTGCAGAAACAATCACCAGGCCTAATCTTCATTGGGGTTGCATCCCAGGATGATGGGTGTGGTTCCCTTCTTCAGCATATCCCCACCTAGAAGTAAGATTGGTGATCTTGAGATCTTGTGTCTGTTCCAAGACTCTTGAGTTTCTGGGGCATGAGCTGTTGCCATCAGGGTAGGTGAGATGAAATAGCTGACCTAATGGTGACTTGAAATTTTCTGGATATTAGTACTTGAGCCTTCTTAATTCTAAATTCCTGTTGATTTTTCCACTTTATCCTGTTTATATCTTGTTTGTACATGGTTTTTTGCATGTTGTCTCCCCCATTTGACTATTAGTCCCTCAAGATCAGGGACTGTCTTTGAGCTTTCTTTGTATTCCCAGCATTTAACATGGTACCTGGCACATAGTAGGCATTTACTCAGTGCTAATGTGACTGTTGTTTGTGAGCACAATGCTTATTTTCTGTTTTAAAATTTGAATAACAGAAAACTCGGGACCTGGAGGAAAAAATACTTGAAGTTAAGAAGAAGAGATTAAGTATGTAAAATTCCTATAATTTACACTGTTACTTTCTGTGTATTGAAATGAATGGATGAATTTTATTGGTGTGATTAATTATTCCCTCCAGTGATACAGAGAGCAATTCCTCCAGGCCTGTCCATCCTGTGGGATTGTTTTTGTGTTTTCCTAATTTTGCCACAGGAAATCTCCAAGGGACCTACCTTCCTCCCTTCTTTTTTCCTTCCCTCCCTCCATCCATCTATCTGTCTCTCTCAGAAAAATGCTTTTTTAAATTTCAGTGCTAAAAAAATAAATATTTTTTCTACACTTTACACTTCATAAAAATAAAGTTGATATCTGTTTTCATATCTGCTTGTGGTCTACTCAGTGTCCAGCACTAAGTATGATTCAGAGATGTGAGTATGTTTTTATTAATTTGTTTGCTTTTAGTTTACAAGATTCATTACCACAATTCCTTGAGTTTCAAATTTCCTCTCCCTCCCTCCTCCCTGTGGCGGCATACAATCAGGCATAGTATCTGCAAATACTTTCACATTAGACGTTAGTCAGGTTATAAAGAAGGATTGTATCAGATGGAATGAACAATGGGAAAGAGGAAACAAAACCAAACGAAAAAAAAAAGCAGGTAGTTTGCTTCATTTTGCTTCATTCTGGGTTCAAACTCAGTTCTTTCTCTGGATGTAACCATCTCTCTCCATCATGAGTCTTTTGGGGGGGGGCAGCCAGGTGGCTCAGCGAGTAAGAGCACCGGCTCCAGTGTCGGGATGACCTGGATCAAATCTGGGCTCAGATACTCAGCACCACACCCAGAAATAACTGGCCGTGTAACCTTGAGCAAGTTACTTAACCCCGATTGCTTAAAAAAAAAATGAGTCTTTTGGGGTTGACTTATGAATCTGGATAGCTGACAAGATTCCAGTTTATCAAAGTTGGTTGTCACACATACGTTGTGTCTATAATTGTGTACAAATTCCTCCTGGCTCTGCTCTTCTCACTCAACATCAGTTCGTATAAATCTCCAGGTAAATATGAAGTCCATCTACTCCTCGTTTCTTATTGCACAATAGTATTCCATAACATGCATATACCACAACTTGTTCGGCCATTCCCCAGTTGATGGGTACTCCCTTAATTTCCAATTCTTTGCTACCACAAAAAGAGCTGCTATAAATATTCTTGTACATAAGGGTCTTTTTCCCACTTCTGTGATCTCTTTGGGATATAACCCTAGAAGTGGTATTGCTGGGTCAAAGGGTATGGAATTATTTCTAGCCCTTTGGGCATGATTCCAGATTGCTCTCCAGAAAGGTTGGATCAGTTCACAATTCCACCAGCAATGCATTAGTGTTCCAGTTTTTCCACATCCTCTCCAGCATTTGTCATTTTCCTGTTTTGTCATCTTAGCCAATCTAACTGGTGAGATGTGGTACCTCAGAGTTGTTTTGATGTGCATTTCTCTAATCAATAGTGATTTAAAGCATTTTTTCATATGCTTATAAATATCTTTAATTTCTTCCTCTGAAAACTGCCTGTTCATATCCTTTGACCATTTATCAATTGGGGAATGACTTGTATTCTTATAGATTTGACTCAATTCTCTGTATATTTTAGAAATGGGTCCTTTATCAGAGACATAGGTTGTAAAAATTCCCAATTTTCTACTTCCCTCCTAATCCTGGTTGCATTGGCTTTGTTTGTACAGAAGCTTTTCAATATAATGTAATAAAAATTATCCATTTTGCATTTTATAATGTCCTCTAATTCTTATTTGGTCATAAAGTCTTCCCCTCTCCACAGATCTGACAGGTAAACTATTCTTTGTTTTCCCAGATTGCTTACAGTATCAGCCTTTATACCTAGATCATGCACCCATTTAGACTTGATTTTGGTATATGGTGTTAGATAATGGTCTGTGCCCAGTTTCTGCCATACTATATTATCCTGGAGTATTTTTATCATTATTTTAGTCTGTCATATCCTGGAGATAACTCAAAATTGGATAAGGCCATGTTATCTATGCACCAAAAAGTCTTAGGAAAGGTCAGTTAACTCCTACCTTTTGCATTCACATAACACAGGATGCTCTGAGAGCAGATTTTAAAGCCGCATCATCAGGGACATCTGCATCGGAACTGACCCCAGGAATCAAATATTTTGGCTTACTACACATATCTTTACAAATCATACCAAATTATAAATGTCCAAATGCACAACCATTTAGCTGTATTATACTTGGTGCCTCTGTGTGCTAGTGTCTATGGCTGCCAGATATCCCTATATTAATGATAAAATGTCACCATGTGGAAGAGGATACAAGTTCTTTTAATTTATTTCAGCAGGAAAAAAACATTTCTTTTATTCTCACCTCCCTCAAACCATGCACCCCTTTTCAAAAAGAAAAATAAAACCCTTGTGACCAGATACTACAGTGTAGACAAAGCAAGTTCTTGAATTGGTCATATGCAAAAAATAGATGACTTCAGATTAAACCCATCACCTCTCTGGCAGGAGGTGGGCGTATACCTCATCATTGGTCCTTGGAAAACCAATGGGCGAAGACTAAGTCTCATAACATGTTAATACTGACATTTCTAAAGGTCTGAAAGCATTTTGGGCTAGGTTTACTGGGCAGCTAGGATGAGCCAAAGGATAGTTTCTTTTTTTCTGGATCAAATGAGATAACATTTATAAAACACTTAACACAGTGCTTGGCACATAGTAGGTACTTAATAAACACTTCCTTCCCCTTCTGTTGAAAGCTTTGTAGTTTCGATATTTCTGCCCTTGAAAACAGCTGTGTCCCTAGCATTATCCAGCTTGTCCCACCAGGTTAGAATTTTAAAGATAATGCTGAATAGTACATTTGACAACTCCAAATGCAAAACCTGAAAGGAATGCTACAAGTTGAAAGGTTGGGCTCCAAATCTTAGAATAGCCAAATTCACAGTTACCTCATGTTCTTTTGATGTTACAGGGATGCCAGTTGCCTATCCTTGAGCTTTTCTTCTCTCCATGCAACCAGCCCGTGGTCCTGTGTTGTTCATGTGGAATTCTTAACTCTAGACATTCTTCATCACATCTTGATGGACACAATTCTATATTATTACAACAACTGATAAATAGCAGTCCTCACACCATATTCATCTGCCTATTTAGAGACTGGAGGTGTCTGTTAAAAGTGAGAGATTAAATGGATTTTTAGCACTACATAGATGTGTAGACTAATATTCTGGGAGTTGTAATGCTTCTATGGAAGAAAAATTAAAAAGCAATATGAACCTGGATACAAGTCAGTTTTAGATGGTGAATTGATAGGTGATCAACGCCATTGAGAAAGTAATTTATGGATGAAAGCACCTTGAGAATGACTTTTATTACTGTTAAAAATTTCTTTTGGGGCGGCCAGGTAGCACAGCGAGTAAGAGCGCCGGCTCCAGTGTCGGGATGACCTGGAGATAGAATCCCGGGCTCAGACACTCAGCACCACACCCAGAAATAACTGGCCGTGTAACCTTGAGCAAGTTACTTAACCCCGATTGCTTTAAAAAAAAAAATTTCTTTTCTCTTGACTGAAATGTGCCTCAGATTTCAATACTGTAAATGTACCTTTTCATACTTGTAGATTCTGATTTGTTATATTTTATTGTTGTAATATTTTCTCTGTTATTTTAAATTTAACAGTGTATAAAAAAGCTGGAGAAGAAAAACTACTAGAAATACAGGCTGAAAATAAAAAGAAAAAAGATGAATTAAACCTCATGAAAAATAGTGCCTTAACTAAAATGAAGAAAAGTCTACAAAAGGAGATCGATACGACTACCATTATTCAAAATGTTTTTCAGGTAACATATATGTGAATTTGGAGGGCAAAATTTGTTGGGGTAGGAACATCTGTATCTTAATCAGTTGTTCATGAGAGACAATATGATTGGTACAGTAGAAGGCTCATGGGCCTGAGAGGGTGGGAACCTGAATTCAAGTCCTATCTCAGCTCGTGATTTGCTTTCTAACCTTGGGTTACTCACTTAACATCTTTTTCCTATAGTTTCTTCATTTGTTAAGTTAGAGGGAAGGTCCCTAAAACTACTTCAGTGCTAAGATTCTTTGACTTTATATATAAATTAAGCCTTTAATAGAATCACGGAATTTAAGACTTAGAAGGGGCCTTTACAGTCCAACTTGAATCTAAAAAATAATGCTTCTCCATTGTAAAAGACCTGACAAGAAGTCATTTGTTAGGGGCGGCCAGGTGGCTCAGCGAGTAAGAACACCGGCTCCAGTGTTGGGATGACCTGGGGATCAAATCCAGGCTCAGATACTCATCACCACACCCAGAAATAACTGGCTGTGTAACCTTGAGCAAGTTACTTAACCCCGATTGCTTAAAAAAAAAAAAAAAGAAGTCATTTGTTTTTTTCTTGAAGCTCTCAAGCAAGAGGAAACCTACTATCTACTGAGGCAGCCCATTCTACTTTAAAATACATATATAATGTGAATTTTATCAATTTTTAAAAAATCTTATTTTCTTTCCTTTGTCTCCTCTTTTTTATTCCTTCATCTATATACTGTGGGTTTGTAACTGTAGTCTATAAACCCCAAAGAGGTTAGGGCATGGATTACAGTAGACTCTGTACAGTTGGATGGGTGGAAAATGACTTCTTTATTTTCACTCACTTCTAATTGAAATTAAGCATTTCCTTCAATTGTGAACATAGACAACAAACCCTTCCAAAGAAAGGGGTTCATGGGCTTCACCAGGTTCCCAAAAGGGTCCATAACAACAAAAAAAGGTTAAGAACTTTTCTCTCGGGGCGGCCAGGTAGCACAGCGAGTAAGAGCACCGGCTCCAGTGTTGAGAAGACCTGGAGATCGAATCCCGGGCTCAGACACTTAGCACCCACCCAGAAACACCTGGCCGTGTAATCTTGAGCAAGTTACTTAACCCCAATTGCTTTAAAAAAAAATAACTTTTCTCTCTATATCTAAAGACCTTGTATACTTGAATTTGCTGCTATTTTTAAAAAACCAGACCACTTAAGTTACACGTCTTTTTATGCTACCTTGAGACTTTAGATAAAATGGAGAACTGTCATAGGCTCATTGGATTTTCACTAAGGATATATTGCACAGTGAAATAGCTTCAAAAGTCTGTAGCAGAGAATTATGTCCCTTGAGTTTCATTAGTTTCCTGCGCTTGGTTTAATATCTGAAATAGAAAAATGTGAAGCTCAAAGCTTCTGAGTGTAATAATTTATTTACAAGGCTAGCAGTTGCCAACAAATCAGGTCCACTGACTCCTTAGTAGTCAGAGACAAAGGAATGATTTACAGAGCTTACTTTTATAATAGAAGAAAAGGAAATCTTGAGACCTGTTTTGAAAATAATTCCAATTGGACAAGGCAGGTCATTTGACTAGGGTTTCTTGGGGCTTTACAGATGCAGCTAGCAGATATTGCCAACATTTGAATTAGGCTCCTCCGGACCTAAGGAGGACTTTATAGGGTGTGACAGTTACTCAGTCTGACATTTTCTTAGATTAGGCCTGTGTCTATTAACCTGTCTGTCGAACTGAGATTTCCTTTAGAAGTCTTGTCCTACAGTTGTAGCCTTTGCAATTAAAAGTGTTACTTTTAAGGAACATGTAGATTAACTAGTATAATTTATTAATCAGTTACTAAAAAGAAGACCTTCAGGGAGTTTAAGAAAAGGGGACTTTATCCACTAAGACTAAGAGGAACTTAACTTTTAGAAGGAGTCTTATAATAATTATGATTATTTTATTGCTACAAAGATATATGTATATCTGCAAAAAAATAATTACTAACAGAGCTTTTTCATTCTGTTAATCTTTTCGCTACATAGACCTTTGTCAGCTCTGGTTGAATTAGTTTTTTGTTTGCCCATCAACAATTGACAATGAAGGTCCATTAGTCAGTATTAAAATTATAAATAAGAAATAGGTTTTTTTGGTTTGTTTTTGGTCATTTTGGAGGGGGGAAGACAGGGAAATTGGGGTTAAGTGACTTGCTCAAGGTCACGCAGTTAGTAAGTGTTAAGTGTCAGAGTCGGATTTGAACTCAGGTCCTCCTGACTCCAGAGCTGGTGCTGTATTCACGGAGCCACCTAGCTGCCACAAGGAAATAGGTTTTTACTTAATTTGGCAAATGTTGGAACTTCACAGTAGGTGTAAAGCTGGCCCTGATTCGTAGTAATAATTAGCATTTACATAGAACTTTAAGGTTTGTAAATCACTTCGTGTATGTTATCTCATTAATTCTCATGATTATTCGCACTTTACAAATGAGGAAACTGAGGCTCAGAAAGAGTTACATGATTTGTTTAGGGTCACATAGCTTGTATCTGTGGTAGGATTTGAACTCGAGTCTTCCTTGCTCCGTGTTAGTACTCTACTCATTACTCTGCTTATCTCTAAGATTCTTCCTCATTAGTGTTTAAAAAACACAAACATCTAATCCCAACTGTTTCCTTTTTCATAAATATTTAAAATCAGAAAATGCCTATTCATAGGAACAAATATTAATTTGTAGACATCTAAACTTCCCACATAAGATCCATGACTTTATCCTTTGTAAATAAATTCAGGCCCCATAATCAAAATAAGCACAGAGAAAATATGCAGTGTAATTTTGATAATAATAGAAAGCACCCTTATATTAAAATGTCAACTTCAGCATTCCAAGAATATTTAACATACCTATATTTTATTTTCATTACAGCACCTCATTATGGCAGCAAAAATCGATTGGGCAGCAGATCCAGCCTTGAAGGACCTTATTTTACAGCTTGAGAAAAATTTAAGTTTCATTTGAACAGTTCTGCTTGTTTACATGCAACTAAATAGTAAATTTCATAAAAACTGTATTTTGGGCTGTATTTAATTAATTCAGACTCTTCAAAACATTTGTTTCAGTAATACTAACTTCAGAGTCATTCTGTGTCAATTATTAAAATGACATTGTGTCACGGAATTTGGAATCTTTAAGTAAGAAGTGTCGCTAAAAGTCAAGTCCAACTTCTCACCTAATATGGGAACCCTCTCTGTGATAGCTGCAGCAGATGGTCATCTGGTCATTGTTTGAACCCTTCCAGTGACTAAGCATTTACTACCTCATTAGACAATCTACTCCATATCTGAATAGCTCTGTTACTCCTTTATAGAGTGTTTATTAGTTAGTATTCTAGAAAATAGTGGTTACATCCAACTTTAAAAGCACTGTATTTTCTAAAATACGGATCTTTTTATGGTATTAAAAACTTTAATAAATTTATAGATTGTTATAATTGTTATTTTAATTATTAATTGCATTAAAGTTTTAAAAACTAATTTCAAAAAGGTATATCTTATAAATAAATTAGCTAATGATTTATAAATTTAGTTCAGTCCCTTTTTCTTTTAATTTAGATAAGGGGAGGGGGTTGTTATTTTTAGCGTCATTGTTTTCCCCTTTAGAAAAAAAATTCTCTTTGAATTAAAAAAAAGTTTAAAGTTTATTTTTCATTTAATGAAAATATATTCTCTTCCCCTACCCCTTCATTAAAAAAGCCCTGTAACAAATATCAAGCAAAATAAAATCCCATTTTGGCCATATCCAAAAATAAATCTCCTTTTGCATTTTAATTCCATTCTTCTGTCAGGAGAGTAACAACAATGATAATAGCTAATTTATATAGTGCTTACTGTGTACCAGGCACTATACACAAATATCTCATTTGATCCTCACAAACCTGGTGCTGTTATTATCTCAGCTTGACAGGTAAGAAAACTGAAGCTGTCCAAGAAGTGACTTACCATGGGTTTACACACCTAATGAGTGTCTGAAGCTGAATTTAGGCCCAGTGCTCTATCCCTTGCACCACCTAGCTGCTGCATTATGATTGGGTCACCTGGAATCATGGTCAATAGCATTGAGGAAAATTCTTAAGTTTTTGATGTGGGACAGAGCTGAGATGGTGGAGAAAAGGCAGGAACTTGCCTGAGCTCTCCCAAATTCTCCTCCAAGCAACTTTTAATTCCTCAAAACAAATTCTGGAGCAGCAGAACCCAGATGTATGAAACAATTTTCCATGCTAACACAACTTAGAAAATTGGTGGGAAAAGTCTATAGTGTCAGGGATAAGAGTGGAGAGATGGCTATACCAAATGCAGGCAGCATCCCAGCAAAACAAGAGCAGGTTTTTGGGAGAGGGGAGAGTGAGGCAACTGAATCAGCAGCAGTGAGCTCAAGAGGGTAAGGGGGTTCTGACAACTGGCAGGAGGAGATTACAAGGGACCCTGTGCTGGCACTGGTCATAGGACTCTGTTGTATTGCTTATACTTGAATCTAGGTGGCAGTCCCAGGGGCAAGGAGGAGCACCAGAGCATGTGGCTGCAGGAGAGTGGGGCCTGGTCACAGTTCCAGGGCAGAAAAGAGTGCTTGTGGTTTCTCACAGACCAGGAGAGGAGTAAACCTACCTCTCCTTAGATAAAATCTAAGTTTGAAAGAACTAAAGACTTTCAGACCCTCAGATCTAGCTCTGAAAACAGCTGCACCAAAAAAAAAAAAGTTTGGGACAGTGCCCCCTTGACCCTGGGAGCAGAGCCAACTTTATATTAAAGTTAAAAGCCAAAAATTGGACTGGAAAAATGAGCAAACAAAAAAAGATCCTTATCATAGGAAGTTAAAATAGTGACAGAGAACATCAAAACAAACTCTGAAGATAAAGTAAAAACTATTACATCCAAAGCCTCAAAGAAAAATGTGAATTGTTCTCAAAAAAAGTTCTTCAAAATATTTTAAAAATCAAATAAGGGGCAGTTAGGTGGCACAATGAATAGAGCACCAGCCCTGGAGTCAGGAGGACCTGAATTCAAATTCGGCCTCAGACACAACACAAAAAAACTAGCCATGTGTCCTTGGGCAAGTCACTTAACCCCAATTGCCCTCAAAAAAAAAAATCAAATAGATAGTGGTAAAAATTAGGAAAAGAAATGAGAATGATGTAAGAAAATCATGAAAAAGTATCATGGTAAAGGAGAAACAAAAAAAGATACTGAAGGAAAGAATACTTTAAAAAAGAATAGGTCAAATGGTAAAAGAGGCACAAAAATCTACTGAAGAGAAGAATGCCTTAAAAAGCAGAATTGGCTAACTGGAGGAAAAGATGTACAAAAATTCAATGAAGAAGAAAACTCCTTCAATAGGATTGGCCAAATGGGAAAGGAGGTACAAAAACTCGATGTATGCAACTGGGAAACAAGATATATAAGCAATGGGGCATAGAAATCTATCTTACCCACAGGAAAATAAAAGGGCAAGAGGATAAGAGAAGGGGGGGGGGATTATAGATTATAGAAGGGAGGACAGATTGGAAAAATGAGTAATTGGAATGCATGCCATCTTGGAGTGGGGGAGGGGAGAGATGAGAAAATTTGGAACTCAATCTTGTGGAAGTGAATGTTGAAAACTAAGAATAAATTAATTAAAAAAAGGAAATAGAACAAAATTTAAAAATTAAAAGCATTTTTAAAAATGAAGAAAATTCTTTAAAAATTAGAATTGGTCAAGTGGAAGCTAATGACTCCATGAAATATCATGAAGTAATAAAACAAAATCAAAAGAATGAAAAAATAGAAGAAAATGTGAAATAGAAAAGCAACTGACCTGGAAAATAGATCCACGAGAAATAATTTAAGAATTATTATACTACCTGAAAGTAAATGTTTAAAAAAAAAGGCCTAGAGATCATCTTTCAAGAAATTGTCAAGGAAAATTGCCTTGATTTCCTAGAACTGGAAGATAAAATAGAAAATGAAAGAATCCACTGATCATCTCCAGGATGAAAACTCCCAAAATGAAAACTCCCAGGAGCAATATAGCCAAATGCCAGAGCTCCCAGAAGCCAGAAAGAATAAAAATGTAGTGGAGTCACAGTCAGAATAACACAAGATTTGAAGGCTCCCACATTAAAGAATCAGAGGACTTGGGATGTGATATTCTGAAGAGCTAAAGAACTAAGAATCCAACTTACCCAGCAAAACCATGTATAATCCTTCAGAGGGAAAAAATGACATTCAGTTAAATAGAGAATTTTCAAATATTCCTGTTGAAAAGATCAGAGCTAAGTAGAAAATTTGACTTCCAAAACATAAGACTTAAGAGAAGCATAAAAAGGTAAACAGGAAAGTGAAATCACAATAGACTTAATAAGGTTAAACTGTTTACATTCCTACATGGGAAGCTGATACTTGTAACTGGTAAGAACTTTCTCATTATTAGGGCAGTTAGAAGAAATATTCATAGAGGCCACAGGTGTGAGTTGGATATGAGGGGATGATATCTAAAAAAAGGGGGGTAAGAAAGAGGAATGCACTGGGATAAGGGTAAGGGAAAAGTAGAATGGGGTAAATTATTTCACATTAAAAAGGGATGAAAGAGTTTTTACAGTGGAGATGAAGATGGGAGTGAGTAGGAAATGGAATGATTGAACCTTATTCTCATCAGAATTGGCTCAAAGAAGGAATAATATACACAGTGAGTTGGGTAAAGAAACCTATCTTACCCTATAGGAAAGTAGGGAGGAAGGAGATAGAAGGTGTGTGTGGGCAGAATGGAGGCACTGATAGAAGGAAAGGTGGATTGGAGAAGGAAGTAGAAGAAAACCACTTGAGGATGTTTAGGGTGAAAGATTAGAATAAATGAGTGAAGGGACAAGGTAAGCCCCTCTGTGAGGAATAAGATCATACAAACCAAGGCCCCAACTCAATATGACCTTTGTATAACCCTAAGCTGTTTGGGAATAGAGGATCCTGAGAATGTGAGGGCTGCTCCTCTCCTGGGACCCTGGCCACATCCTTGAGAATAGATATGATAACTGCCCAATTCCTGAAACTAGGCATTCCAAGGAAACATCTTTCTAGGGGGGGGGGGGGGAAGTTGGAGGGATTAGCCTCTGTCCCAGGCCTCACACAAGATATGATGCTTGCTAAAAACACCTGGAAGTATGCCTTCTTTGTTCTCAGCACTACTTAAACAGTAAGATTCAGACCCCAAATTGGAATCTCACCCATGGAGGGCATCCTCCTGAGTGGGACCGACTGTACCCAGGATTCCCCAGCTTATGTGGTTAGGTGTTGGTGCTTCCCCGAATCGGTGATGATTGCAAGTATGTGTGTATATATATATATCATAATTGCTCTTATCTTACTATTCCTAAGCCTTTTACTTTGTTATCTCCAGTTTCCTTCCCATTTGCCTATATTCTAAATAAACTATACTGGATCTTTTTAAGTGTTGAATGTTCCATTCATGCAAATCCTGAACCTCCTTAATAGGACAATGAGGAAAACAGGATGAAGGAAAATACATTTAGTAATCATAACTGAAAAAATTTTTACAGCAAGTTTCTCTCTTAAAGGCCTCATTTCTCAAAAATATAGAGAATTAAGTCAAATTTGCAAAAATTACCAATTCAGTTGATAAATGGTGAAAGGCTATGAATAGGCAGTTTTCAGAAGAAGAAATCAAAGCTATCTATAGCCATGTGAAAAAATGTTCCAAAACATTATTGATTAGAGAAATGAAAATTAATCAATTCTGAGGTACTGCCTCATGCCTATTGATTGGCTAATATGACAGAAAAGGAAAATGACAAATATTAGAGGGTATGTGGGAAAATTGAGACATTAATGCATTGTTGGTGGAGTTGTGAACTGATCTAACCATTCTGGAGAGCAAATTGGAATTATGCCAAAAGGGCTATACAGTTATGTGTACCTTTTGACCCAACAATACTGCTACTAGATCCATATCCCAAAGAGATGAAAAGAAATAGGGGAAAGGACCTATATGTATAAAAGAATTGGAAATTAAGGGAATGCCCATCAGTTGGGGAATGGCTGAACAAGTTGTGATATATTGTAATGGAATCCTATTGTGTTATAAGAAATTATAAGCATAATGGTCTCAGAAAAACTTGAAAAGACTTACATAAACTGATGCTAAGTGAAATGAGAAAAGAGAAAATTGTACATAGTAATAGCAATATTGTACAATGATCAACTGTAAATGACCTACCTATTCTCAGTAATACAATGGTCAAGACAATTCTGAAGGACTTATGATAAAAATACTATTTATCCCCAAAGAAAGAACTGATGGAGTCTGAATGCAGATTGCAGCATACTATTTTTTTAAATGTTCCTTCCTTTTCTTGGGTTTTTATTTTTGGTCAGTTTTATTTCACAAGACTAATAAAAAATGTTTTACATGACTACACATGATAATCTATATCAAACTACTTGCCTTCTCAATGAAGGGAAAGGGAAGAAAGGGAGAGAATTTGGAACTTGATTTCTTTTTTAAAACCCATGTTAATATAGAGTGGAGGTGGAGCAGAGTCAAGATGTTGGAGTAGAAACAGGACCTCCTCCCAGCTCCAGCTTGCACCACCTCCAATCCATGTAAAAGGGGACTCTGAACAAATTTTAGAGCTATAGAACCCACAAAATGACACAGAGAAGTTAACTTCCCACTGAGGACAGCCCAGCAGGCTGGCAGGAATTGGCCAGTGCAGCGCTCTGGGAGCCAAGCCCAGCACCACACCAAGGTTTTAGCACCAGGGTAGGCCTGACCAGCCACTGGCTGGAGGGACTCCAGATCACCAGCAGCTGTGGCGATCCAGAATTATCAACACATAGATGCTAAGGACAAAGTGAGAGGTCAATGCAGTGTGGACTTTGGGACCCAGTAGTTGGGAGCACATCAGCCTCTTCCTCTGGGGCGAGAAGCTGCTAAGGGCTGCAGTGCAGCCACCCCCACGCCTCCACGTGGCAGCTTCAGCTCCTGGCCTGCGGAGTGTAGGGGGACCAAGCGACCAGTCTGAGGGGTAATCGCTCTTGCTTTAACCTGCTTGAATCTGGATTGCAGTCTAGGGTGGAGGTCCTGGGGTGTGTGTGTGTCCAGCTTGCCAGGGCATGTGAAGACCTCAGAGAGGGCGCCCATCTAATACCTCCAGCAGCTGAGAAAACCCCAGCATTTGGGATGAAAGCTCCCCTGTCTGGTGGCAGAGTCCTACTGTGGCAAAAAGCCCAAAAGTCAAGTAATTGAGTGGCAAAATGAGCAGGCAAAGGAAACAAAGCAGACAGAAGATTCCAACGTTACACTCCTATTTTGGGGACAAAAAGGATCAAAACATGGAACAGGAGGAAGACAGTGAAGTCAAAACTCCTGCACCAAAAGCTTCAAAGGAAAATACGAGCTGGTTACAAGCCAAAGAGGACCCTAAGAAGCAGATAAGAGAAGTGAAGGAAAAATTGGGAAGAGAAATGAGACTGATGCAAGAAAATTACAAAATGAGAGTCAACAGCCTGACTGAGGAAAATAATACCTTAAAAAATAGACTAACTCAAATGGCAAAAGAGGGTCAAAAAGGCAATGAGGAGAAGAATGCCTTAAAAAGCCAAATTTGCCAGATGGAAAAAGAATCTCAAAAGCTCACTGAGGAGAATCATTCCTTCAGAATTAGATTGGAGCAAATGGAAGCTAATGACTATGAGAAATCAAGATGCTGTTAAACAGATCCAAACAAATGAAAGAATAGAAGGCAATGTGAAATATCTCATTGGAAAAACCACTGACCTGGAAAATAGATCCAGGAGAGATAATTTTAAAATTATTGGACTACCTGAAAGCCATGATCGAAGAAAGAACCTAGAAATCATCCTTCAAGAAATTCTCAAGGAAAACTGTCCTGATGTTTTAGAACCAGATGGCAAAACAGAGGTTGAAAGAATCCACCAATCACCTCCTGAAAAAGATCCCAAAAAGAAAACTCCTAGGAATATTATAGCCAGGTTCTGAAATTCCCAGATCAAGGAGAGAATATTACATTCAGCCAGGAAGAAACAATTTGAATATTGTAGAAACACAATCAGGATAACTCAGGATCTGGCAGCTTCTACACTGAGGGATCGAAGGGCTTGGAATATGATATTCCGGAGGTCAAAGGAGTTGGGATTAAAACCAAGAATCACCTGCCCAGCAAAACTGAGTATCATGTTTCAGGGGAAAATATGGTCATTCAGTGGAATAGAGGACTTTCAAGCATTCTTGATGAAAAAAACAGAGTTGAATAGAAAATTTGACATTCAGATACAAGAAGCAAGAGAAGCATGAGAAGGTAAACAGGGAAAAGAAATCATAAGGAACTTACCAAAGTTGAACTATTAACATTCCTATATGGAAAAATGATAATTGTAACTGATGAAACTTTTCTCAGTATGAAAATAGTTGAAGGGAATAGAAATATATATATATATATATATACACACACACACACACACACATATATATATATATGCACACATACACACACATATATGTCTATATCAGAGGGTATACAGGCATATGAATACATATGTGAATGTGTGTATATGTGTATACAGGCATACATAGATAGAGGGCACAGAACCAGTTGAATAGGAAGGGATGATACTTAAAAGGTGAAATTAAGAGGTGAGAGAGGAACATAACTAGAGGAGATAGGGAGAGATAGACAGTTTACCGCATGGGTAAACTATCTCATATAGAAGAGGCAAGGGAAAATAGTTACAATGGAGGGGAAGAATAGGAAGGCAAAAGGGAATGGGTCAACCTTATTCTCATTGTATTTGGCTTGGGGAGGGAATGAAATACACGCTAAATAGGGTATCTTACCCTACAGGACAGTAGGGGGGAAGGGAATGGCGGGGGGATGGTGGAAGGAAGGGCAGGCTGGGGCGGAGGGAAGTTGGAAGCACCTACTTTTGAAAAGGGATGGGATCAATGTAGAGAATAGAACAAGTGGGAGGTGGGATAGGAGGAAGGGAAATATAGTCAGTCTTTTACATTATATCCACTATGTTAATGTTTTGCATTAGCTACACATGTACAACCTATACTGAACTGCTTATCTTCCCAGTAAGGGTAGGTGACAAGGGAGGAAGGGAATGAATCTGGAATTCAAAGTTTTAAAATAAAATGTTTAAAATATGTATATAATATATATATACTATTATTAATACTATTTTACATGTAATTGGGAAATAAGATATACAGTCACTGGGACATAGAGATCCACCATGCCCTACTGGAAAAGTCGAAGGGGTATGGGAGAAGATATGGGAGAGATCAGATTGGAGGAGGTGATGTCCTGTGGGACTGCTATTTTGAGGCGGTGGGTAGGGGAAAAATGGGGAGAAAATTTGTAACTCAAAATCTGGTGGAAATGAATGATGTAAATCACAAGTTAATAAAGCATTTGAAAAATGAAAAACCCATGTTAAAAATTGTTTTTACATGTAATTAAGGAAAAATGAAATATTAAATAAGTAACTTTTAAAAGATAAAATCAAACATCAATTTAAATTAAAATGTCCATAAAATAATAGGGAAAAATTCTTAAGTTTTTGAAAGTAGTTTGTCTTAGTCTTACCTTTGGCAATTTTTTAATGTGAATTAGTTAATCTTGTAGTAGGAATTTAACAGAAGCAAATGAGATTAAGAAGAGGTAGCAAGAATACACAAAAGAATTATACAGGAAAGATCTGAACATTGCTGATAACTATGGTCCGATTACTGACCTAGAGCGGGACATCCTAGAATTTGAAGTCAAGTGAGCCCTAGAAAGCATTGCTAACAATAAGGCTCTTGGAGGTAATGGAATTCTAGCTGAGCTATTTAAAACCCTAAAATATGATATTTTTAAAGTGTACTCAAACATATAAAAAAATGTTCTAAATCACTATTGATTAGAGAAATGCAAATTAAAACAACTCTGAGGTACCACATCACACCTATCAGATTGGCTAACATGACAAAAACAGGAAAATGCTAAATGTTGGAGAAGATGGGGGGAAATTGGAACACTAATGCATTGTTGGTGCAATTGTGAACTGATTCAACCATTCTGGAGTAATTTGGATTTATACCTAAAGGGCTATGAAACTGCACGTATCCTTTGACTCAGCAATACCACTTCTAGATTTGTATCCAATAGAGATCATAAAAATGGGAAAAGGACCCACAGGTACAAAAATATTTATAGTAGCTTTTTTTGTGGTGGTCAAAAATTGAAAATTGAGGGAATGTCCATCAACTGGGAAATGGCTGAACAAATTGTGGTATAAGAATATAATGGAATACTATTGTTTCATAAGAAATTATGAGCAGGTGGACTTCAGAAAAACCTGGAAAGACTTAGATGAATTGATTCTGAGTGAATTGAGCAGAACCAGGAGAGCATTGTACACAGTAACAGCAACATTGTGCAATGACCAACTTTGATAGACTTAACTTTTCTCAGCAATACAAGGATCTAAGACAATTCTACAGGACTCATAATAGAAAATGCTATCCAAATCCAGAGAAAGAACTATGGAGTCTGAATGAAGATTGAAACATACTATTTCTTTGTTGTTGTTTTTTTCTTCTTTTTGATGGTTTTTTCCCTTTGGTTCTAATTCTTTACAACATGACTAATGTGGAAATATGTTTAATATGATTGTACATGTGTAGCCTATATCAGATTGCATGCCGTCTTGTGGAGGAGGGAGTAGAGGAAAGGGGAGAAAATTTAGAACTCAAAGTCTTATGGAAGTGAATGTTGACAACTAAAAACAAATAAATAATATTAGAAAAAAATAAAGAACGCTCAATATGCCAGCAAATTTGGAAAAAGTCAGTAGTCACTGGATTGGAAAAAGATTGGCTTACATCTCAATCCTAAAGGGCAATGTTAAGGAATGTTCAAATCACTGAACAACTGCACTCATTTAACAGATCAGCAATATTATGCTTAAGATTCTGCAAGCTAGGCTTCAGCAGAATTATCAGAAGAGCAGGCTGGTATTCAAAGAGGCAATAGAAATCAAATTGCCAACATTCACCGGATTATGGAGAAAGCAAAGGAGTTTGAGAAAAACAAACTTCTGCTTCATTGACTGCACTAAAGCCTTTGCCTGTGTGGATCCCAACAAAAAGTGCTAAGTCCTCAAAGAGATAGGAATACCATATCATCTTAATTGTTTCCTGAAGAACCTGTATGTGGGCCAAGAAACAACAGTTAGAATTGAACATGGAATAAGTGATTGGTTTAACATTAGAAAAAGAGTACGACAGGGACAGCCAGGTGGCTCAGCGAGTAAGAGCACCGGCTCCAGTGTCGGGATGACCTGGAGATCGAATCCCAGGCTCAGACACTCAGCACCACACCCAGAAATAACTGGCCGTGTAACTTGAGCAAGTTACTTAACCCTAATTGCTTAAAAAAAAAAAAGAGTACAACAAGGCTGTATATTGTCACCTTACTTATTTAACTTATATGCAGAATATATCATGTGAAATGTCAGGTTGGGTTAATCAAAAACTGGAATTAAGGTTGCTGAGAAAAATATCAACAGTCTTAGATATGTAAATGATATCACTCTGATGACAGAAAGTGAAGAGTAATTAAGGAGCCCCTTGATGAGGGTGAAAGAGGAAAGTGTAAAAGGTGTTTTGAAGCTTAACATAAAAAAAAAAAACTAAGATCATGTCAACTGGTCCCATCACTTCCTGGCAAATAGAGGGAGAAGAAGTGGAATTTGTGTCAAATTTTATTTTCTCGGTCTCAAAGATTACTGTAGATGGTGACTGTAGCCATGAAATTAAAAGATACTCCTTGGAAGGAAAGCTATGAAAAATCTAGACAGCATACTAAGAAGCAGTCATCACCTTGTTGACAAAGATACATATAGTCAAAGCTATGGTTTTTCCAGTAGCAATATATGGCTGTGAGATTTGGAATATAAGGAAAGTTGAACCCTGCAGAATGAATGCTTTTGAATTGTGATGCTGGAGAAGACTTTTGAGAGTCCCTTGGACAGCAAAGACAGCAAATGAGTCAATACTTAAAGAAATTAATGCAGAATATTCACTATAAGATCAAATACTGAAGCTGAAAATTAAATGCTTTGACCACACGATGAGAAGACAGGATTCATTGGAAAAGAGCCTGATTTTGGAAAAGATTGAAGATAAAAAGAAAAGGAGACAGCAGAGTATGAGATGGATAGATAGTTTCATGGAAACAACGAACATGAGCTTGGACAGACTTCAGGAAATAGTGGAGGATAGAAGGGCCTGGTATGCTGTGGTCCATGGGTCAGAAAGAGTCAGACTTGACTGAACAAACGAACAACAAAAGGATATTCAGCAAGGATATTCAGATAGTCTTTCACAGATGTTCTAGTTAAGTAGACATGACTTCCTTTCTCCACCCACATCACTAAATAGGGAAATGTGTCTGATCAGCAACATGGGTTGGGTCCAATGGATGTGGTGACTCATGGCAGTAGAGCATACATCAAATCTAAGGGGCACTAACTCCTTGTGGCCTGACCTTTTTTATGCTCTAGATAACCAGGAAGCCATGTCAACAGCTTGAGTCCTAGGTCCAGGACTAAATAAGTCTTGGGGTTACTTTACTTGCTTTTAGAGAAAAGCTAGTCCACATGGCAGGAACCCTAGTAAATACTGCTTCTCCACACCCCATCCCTAGGTAAGAAGGTCTTAAATGGCCTTAAGACTATTACTGAACAACCTTAAACTCTTGGATGTCAGAAACCTTAGAGGAGCTTAATACAGGTGAAGGTTTTTTTTTCAAAGATAAATTATAGGATGATGATAACCTGAAGGAATATAGTAAGTAAATATGGAACAGGACAAAGACCATAAATATCAAGCTTTACTATCACCACCCTCTTCAGATAAATGGAAGACCAAATCTTTCACATTGTGTGTGATGGAGGTCCGATATACTCTTTTTTTTTTTTTAAAGCAATCGGGGTTAAGTAACCTGCTCAAGGTTACACGGCCAGTCATTTCTGGGTGTGGTGCTGAGTATCCGAGGCCAGGATTTGATCCAGGTCATCCCGACACTGGAGCCGGTGCTCTTACTCGCTGAGCCACCTGGCCGCCCCAGTAACTTGCTCAAGGTTACACGACCAGGTGTTTCTGGGTGGGTGCTGAGTGTCTGAGCCTGGGATTCGATCTCCAGGTCTTCTCAACACTGGAGCCGGTGCTCTTACTCGCTGTGCTACCTGGCCTCCCCTCCCATATACTCTTGAAGTATAGCAGTGATAGCGATCAGGAGCCGTGCCAGGGCCACAGTGCAGATTGCCAAACAATTATCTATCATCTTTACTAAAGTTGCAAAGAGGCCATCACTCTCTTCTATGCAGTCTCTGCTGATGCCAGCATTGATACAAGACTTGCCTTGGACCAACACCTGCTGAGTGTTCCAAGGCCCACCAACCATGCTGTTCCTTGTAAGACCTATGAGGTGTCATTAAATCTTTACCCCTTATAAAATTCTCTGCTAAGGGTCTCCCCTCCTTGGAGACTGGGCAAGGATTCTCCTTCACCTTCATCTATTTAGGATTGTCCCAGTCAGTAGAGTTACCTTTCCAGGTAAAGACATTACGATAGATACTCAGAACTTCCAGATGTCACTAGGGGGCAAGGTACCTTCTAACAATTTCGCCTCCATAATTTCCCAAGCTATTTCTAGGAAGTCCAGACTTTCATGGGGGAAAAGAAGACTGCCAATGTTAATTTCTGTAGCATGTATGGAGCCTCTAGTTGGAACAAAAACCTTGAGACCCAGGCAACTCCAAGGAGATGGAATAAAAGAAGGGTACAATAGAGTCAAATAAAACTATATCTAAAAGCAGTCTATTATAAGGTAAGTCATCCTGGAGGTTAAACCCAAAAAGTGGATTGGAGAGTTCGCCTTCCTAGGGTGGTGTTATTTATTGAAGATACGGTTTATAAGATGTGTTTGACACTCTGATCTGGTAATCAGGCATAATGGAAAGCTGTTCTTTGGAGATACTGTACTAGTCTTTCACAGATGGTCACCGCAACTTCGATGAAGAACACTGTTGAACAGAAGTAGCTGTGGCATTCTTTTTTTTTTTTTTGCCTTTTTTGGAGGGAAGTTGGGGTTAAGTAACTTGCCCAAGGTTACACGGCTAGGTTTTTTGTGTGTGAGTGTTGTGTCTATGGCTGGAACCAAACTCGAGTCCTCCTGACTCTGGGGCCAGCACTTTAATCACTGTGCCACCTAGCTGCACCCCCTTGCTGTGGCATTCTTAAGAGGTTCCATCTCCACCAAAACTGACATCACAACCATCAGTTCAAGCAACCTTATATTTCAGGTTCAGGTATAACCCAGAAATCTTTATGATATCTGCTTCCCTCTGACCACCTATTAGGTATACAGTGCTGTGCCTTTTTTCACCAACCCAGAATGCTTGAATTTGCCTGACGAGCCACTGTGGCTGGTCTGATCTGCTTATATTTTACAAATTGGGTTGCTCCCCCCTACCTAGGGTGGTGGGAGTGAGGAAATGGGGAGGGGAGGCTTATAGCTGATAGCTAAAGCCTGGGACATTACTCAAGGCTCTATCCAGAAAGTGGAGTCTATTGCCTCAATGCCAACTGGTCATAGGAGAGGGGAGAGTAGGATAGAGTCAGTCTACCAAACCCCACTACTACCCGTATTTCCCCGATAATAAGACCTATCCCGAAAATAAGCCCTCCCCTTACTGTGTAAGATTCCTCTAAAATAAGCCCTCCCCCGAAAATAAGCCCTATTGAGATTGCTACTGTAGTGAAGATGATCCCCTGTACTACACGCTACATTACGGTACCCTCTGTATGCACCATTCCCCCCCCCCCGGGTGAAACGCACGCCGCGCTCCGAGCTGCATCCAATCAGAGCTGCAGCAGTGAGCGCGTCATCCTGTTCTTTATTGAATTCATTATTGAATAAAGGTACATTTTTTTGTTCACATTTACCTGTTTATTAAAATCGCTGTCAATGTTCATTAAAATAAGCCCTCCCCTGAAAATAAGCCCTCTAGTGTTTTTCTGTCCAAAAAAATTAATAAGACAGTGTCTTATTATCGGGGAAACACGGTATTAAGAATTTTACCCTTTCTCTTGCTACTTGCCATCAAGAAACCATCTATGGGTGAAATTCATGTGCATGGAGTCAGGTATGCAAAAGTTGTCATTTTAGTCGCCAAAAAGGGACAAAAGATGGTCCCTATTCAGTGCCTCCCACTGATTTAACTGACTTTACAAAAGCAAGTTTGTAAGCTGCAAGCTGATGGAACTCTGCAGCCTCAAGGAATTCTGTATCGGTTCTGTTGCCCCACCCTCACAGCCACCAATGTTCCAGTGACTAACTGCGATGTCTTTAAATTTTCTGCAGCCTCTCAATTTCCTTGATAAAAACTCACCCACCCTCCAGCCTAGGGAAGAGATGGTAATAGAGTAAGACTGAAGCTCAATTACTACCTTCCTCATCTTCACTCCTGTTCCCATCCTCTTTTTTAAATTAAATTTTATGTTTATTTTTAATTCACATCATTCATTTCCACAAGATTTTGAATTACAAATTTTCTCCCTGTCTCTCCCCCAGCCACCACCCCAAAACAGCGATCCCAAGGTATACCAACTCCACCAAACTACTCTCTCCTATATCCTCCCCCATACCCCTTCCACCCTCTGACTTTCCAGTAGGGCAAGATGGATCTCTATGCCTCAGTGCCTGTATATCTTATTTCCCAGTTGCAGGTTTAAAAAAAAGTAATATTTTAAACATTTGATTTTAAAATTTTGGATTCCAGATGCCCTTCCTCCGTCATCACCCACCCTTACTGGGAAGATAAGCAATTCGATATAGGTTGTACATGTGTAGCTATGTAAAACATTTCCATAGTGGATATATTGTGAAAGACTGACTATATTTCCCTCGGTCCTGTCCCGACCCCCACTTGTTCTATTCTCTACTTCAACCCTGTCCCTTTTTAAAAGTGCGTGCTTCCAACTTCCCTCCCTCACCACCTGCTCTCCCCTCCATCATCCCCCCTCTCATCTCCTTCCCCCCTACTCTCCTGTAGGGTGACATACCCTATTTAGTGTGTATAATGTCATTCCCTCCCTAAGCCAAATTCAATGAGAGTAAGGTTCTCATTCCCTTTTGCCTTCCTGTTCTTCCCCTCCATTGTAACAATTTTCCCTTGCCTCTTCTATATGAGATAATTTACCCCATTCTGTCTCACCCCATCTCCTCTTGTTATATTCCTCTCTCACCTTTCAATTACACCTTTTAATTATCATCCCTTCCTATTCAACTGGTCCTGTGCCCTCTATCTATGTATAGCTGTACACATATATACACACATACGTATTCATACACCCATATACCCTCCTATATAGACATACACACACACATTTCTATTCCCTTCAACTATTCTCATACTGAGAAAAGTTTCATCAGTTAAAATTATTGTTTTTCCATGTAGGAATATAAATAGTTCAACTTTGATAAGTTTCTTATGATTTCTTTTCCCTGTTTACCTTCTCATGCTTCTCTTGCTTCTTGTATCTGAATGTCAAATTTTCTATTCAGATCTGGTTTTTTCTTCAAGAATGCTTGAAAGTCCTCTATTCCATTGAATGACCATATTTTCTCCTGAAATATGATACTCAGTTTTGCTGGGTAGGTGATTCTTGGTTTTAATCCCAGCTCCTTTGGCCTCCGGAATATCATATTCCAAGCCCTTCAATCCCTCAGTGTAGAAGCTGCCAGATCCTGAGTTATCCTTATTGTGTTTCCACCGTATTCAAATTGTTTCTTCCTGGCTACTTGCAATATTTTCTTCTTGATCTAGGAATTCCAGAACCTGGCTATAATATTCCTAGGAGTTTTCTTTTTGGGATCTTTTTCAAGAGGTGATTGGTAGATTCTTTCAACCTCTATTTTGCCTTCTGGTTCTAAAACATCAGGGCAATTTTTCTTGAGAATTTCTTGAAGGATGATTTCTAGGTTCTTATTTTGATCATGGTTTTCAGGTAGTCCAATAATTTAAATTGTCTCTCCTGGATCTATTTTCCAGGTCAGTGGTTTTTCCAATAAGATATTTCACATTGCCTTCCATTTTTTCATTTGTTTGGATCTATTTAATAGTATTTTGATTTCTCATAAAGTCACTAGCTTCCATTTTCTCCAATCTAATTCCAAAGCAATGATTCTTTTCAGTGAGCTTTTGAGATTCTTTTTCCATCTGGTAAGTTTGGCTTTTTAAGGCATTTTTCTCCTCATTGGCTTTTTGAGCCTCTTTTCCCATTTAAGTTAGCCTATTTTTTTTTTTTTGCTTTTTGGAGGGCATTTGGGGTTAAGTAACTTGCCCAAGGTTACACGGCTAGTTATTTTACGTGGGTGTTAAGTGTCTGAGGCCAGAACTGAACTCGGGTCCTCCTGACTCTGGAACCGGTGCTTTACTCACTGTGCCACCTAGCCACCTGAGTTAGTCCATTTTTTAAGGTATTATTTTCTTCAGTCAGGTTGTTGACTCTCTTTTCATGATTTTCTTGCATCATTCTCATTTCTGTTCCCAATTTTTCCTCTACTTATCTTATTTGGTTTTCAAAATCCTTCTTAAGCTCCTCTATGGCCTGTAACCAGCTCATATTTTTCTTGGAAGCTTTTCATGCAGGAGTTCTCACTTTATTGTCTTCCTGCCATTCGTGCCTTGATCCTTTTTGTCCCCGCAAAAGGAATCTAAGGTTTGACTGCTTTGCTTTCTTTGCTTGCTCATGTTGCCACTCAATTACTTGACTTTTGAGCTCCTTGTCACAGTAGAACTCTGCTTCCAGAGAGGAGAACTTTGTCCCATATCACTGGGGTTTTCTCAGCTGCCAGAGCTATTAGTTGGCTGCCCTCTCTGAAGCCTCCACAGGCTCTGGCACTTGGTCACATACTCCAGGACCTCCACCCTAGACAGCAATCCAGATCCAAGCAGGTTAAAGCAAGCGCAATTACCCCTCAGACTGGTGGCTTGGTCCCCCTACAATCTGCAGGCCAGGAGCTCTGAAGCAGCCACATGGTGGTGGCTGCAGGGCTGGCGCCTCAGCCGCTTCTCGCTCTGGGGGCAGAGGCTGGACTGCACTCCTGGACCCCCTATTCCCAAAGTCCACTGACCTCTTACTTTGTCTTTGGCATTTATGGGTTGATAATTCTGGCAACTGCCACAGCTGCTGGTGATTCACTCTCCTGACGTCGCTCCAGCCGGGGCTAGTGGTGGCCTCCTTGAGGCTAAAACCTCAGCTCAAGTGGTCCTGGGCTTGGCTCTCAGAGCTCTGTTCTTGCCCCTTCCTGCTGGCCTGCTGGGCTGTCTTCAGCAGGAGGTTATTTTCTTTCTGTCACTCTGTGGGTTCTGTAGCCCTAAAGTTTGTTTAGAGTCATTTTTTACATGTATTGGAGGAGGTGGAAGCAGGAGCTGTATGGAAGTCCTGTTTCTACTCCACCATCTTGGTCCTGCCTCTGTTCCCATCCTCTTTTTAGCAACCTTAATCTCATCTAATTTCAACATGTATTTTATTAGAGTTTTCCAGAATAAGAGATTATTATTATTGTTGTTTTCCACAATAGTTGGACTGATTCAGCTCTTTTCACATCCTCTCCAACACTGACTTCTCATCTTTTGTATTCTTTGTCAATTTTGCTAGGTGTAAAATGGAAGCCCTAGGGATTGTTTTGATTTGCATTCTTTTTTTTTTTTTTTTTGCTTTTTGGAGTTGGGGGAAGACAGGGCAATTGGGGTTGTGACTTGCCCAAAGTCACACAGCTAGTTAAGTGTCAAGTGTCTGAGGCTGGATTTGAACTTAGGTCCTCCTGACTGCAGGGCTGATGCTCTATTCACTGTGTCTCCTAGCTGCCCCTTGATTTGCATTCTTACTTATGATTTAGAGTATTCTTTCATATGATCATCAACAGTTTTCAATTCTTCAAAATGCTCCAGTAGTTCCCCTTTGCTTCAATGATAAAATGCAAACTCTCTGAGCATTTAAAACTCTTCACAAAATGGCTTAAATTGTTTGTTCCAGATCTACTATGCATTATTTCCTCTCCCACCATGCTTAACCATATAGGCCTTCTTGCTTTTCAGAAGAACCTTTACATTGTAGTTGTTCCCCAAGCTAGGAATAGGCCCCCTCCACACCTCTGCCTCTTAAAATCCTACCTTCCTTAAAAGCTTAGCTCAAGTGCCTCTCCTATTATGAGGCCTTTCCTCAGCTGCTAGTAACTACTCCCATCAATTTATCTTATATATACTTATTGTGAAAAATGCTAGCAGTCTGGTTTCCACAGATTCTATAAGAATAATGGATGTTCCAAAAACAGATGTTACACAGGACGTGCAGGAAGGTGTAAATCAGGATGAGGGGAGGAAGAGCAGAGCGACCCTATCCAACCTGATAGCTGGAAGAAATCTGTAAGTTTCCCCTTGGAAGAGGCCTGGGCTAAGCTGGCTCAAACCAGGTAGGGGCAAAGGATGGTCACCAACTTTTCATTAACAGGCATGCTTAACTAGCCTCATACATTGTAATGCCAAGAAAAGGCAACTTCCAAGGTTCAAAATACCAGCATAGCAGCCCTTCATTTTATTCAGTGACAAATTAAGAACAGAGAAAATCGAAATACAGCATTCACCAAGTGTAATTCAATAATTTCCAAGTACTACTCCACACCTGGAAAGTATTCATTTAGTCAATCACAAAGTCCCTCTTCTCAAATGGAGATTGTTTCCAATCATAAACAAAGTACATTCATTTGGTCAGTCACAGAGCACAAAAAAAGTCAAAAGTTTCCCACCCCTGCATCACAACTGAATTACAATTATCATCAGTTAACACCAAGTACCTTATAAAAAGGAGCAGTAGAGAGCACAAAGGCCATCTACCCCTGAGTTACAACAAGGTTAAGATATCACAGCATTTAATACCCAAAGAGAGGTCTTTTCTTCATCTTGACCTGAGGCAAGTTCTCAGCAATCTCTGTTCCTGGGGAGACAAAGTTTAACAAGGCCACAAGATACATTGCCAGTGTCCTCATTAATTCATTCTGTCTACAGAACAGTCCTATGACCCCTGAAAACATTAGCAAGACCCTCTTCCAGGATTTCTGTAAACATACAACAAGAAAATCCTTCTTCAGGATTTCTGAACCAACATCAAGGTTCAAGAACCTCTGCAACAACAGCACTGTCCTTCACCGGCGGACGAATCTGGCAAAACAACATCAAAACATACAAAGTGCCGGCATCACAGCCATGTCTCCTCAGTCCTTGGCAGCTCCAGGTGGCAGTTCTCAAAAGTCCTGGGCAACTAAAACTGACCCTCAGCAATCCTCTCTCTCTCTCTCTTGCTTCCAAAAATTCTTCTGCCTCTCTTCCTCTGCTTGTGTCTCTCTAAATCCATAGCACCAGCTCCTCCCAGTTCAACCCTCTCTTTTCATGTCAACAAGTCCATCCCATAAGTGGTATTCACAAGCTCTGGGTTTTAACACATTCAATCTGAAAACCAAGCCAATACAGGGGGATCTTTAAATTCCATTGCTATTACATACATATTAGCTGAAACACCCTGAAAAGAATTAGAGCCTCATTATCTGATCATGCATCCCATGTCAGCTCATGTTAGGAAGAAGGAACACACTGTAGTGGACATCCGAGAAATAACAGGACAGCAAAACCAATTATAATTTAGGAGTGTTTATTTAACCAGCTGGTGACTGCCTCCCCAATAGGGAAGACAGCACTGAGTCTTCTGAAAGGTACACTTTTATAGAGCTAGGTGTTGCTAATCAACAAAATGTGGTTCCAAGGGGGTGGGGTGGGGTACCATTTCTAGTAAAGTCTTGGGTACCTAACAAGAACAGACTTGTATCTGGGCTAACAAGAACAGACTTGTATCTGGGGTATATTTCTAGCAACACAGGTGAAACATTCCCTCACTATTATGGTCTATTAGGTGGTTTCCAGGAACCCTGGTAGGGGTCCCCTTCTAGCAGGTTTAGGGGGCTTTAGTGTATAATTTCTGATGGGCACTTCACTCCTCCCTTTTCTTGTTCATAGTTGAAACTCGGACTCAACTGAGTCCAGGGGACTGTTTTCTTGCACTAGGATTGTGGTACCCATTCTTGCCAATCCTGCCATACCAAGGCCAACTAGGATAGGGACTAAAATGGGGGCTGCCAGCAAAAAGGTATTCCTGCATACAAGCAGTCAGAAGTTAAGCTCAGATCTGAGGAACTTGGGGTCTACCAGAGTGCTGCCCGAATCTGCAGGAGTGATGGTAATGGGTTAAACGGGGGGGGGGGGGCATCTGGGGTTCTATTGCCACCAGGAGGTGGGTTGAGAACTGGGTTGGGACTGGTGGGAGTAAGATCCCTTGGCACCAGAGTGCATTGAATACTGAACAAGGCCCTGGGGTCCCTTCCTGTGACATAAAACCTGATTCCCCAAGGTGTCCCAGTTTTCCAATCCCGTTTGGTCCAATCCAAAACCCCGATGACAACTGGGTTACATGACTTAAGGGTATTACAATGAAATGAAATGTGGTGACCTAATCAGCAATGGTTACACAATCCCAATTGGCACAGTGATATTTCCCCTGTCCCCCCACAATCGGGAGACCCATCCTCAGGGCAGACATACGACTGGGTTAACCAAAGGCTGCTTTTCTGCTCCACAAGCAGCACCATCGGCCCCCACAGAATATATGCCTGTATAGGGAAACAACATGAATCTGGGGCTGAGCAGGGCACAGAGATCAAAGGAGAAGGTAGGTTGGCCATGAGTCACATTTTTGCAATTAGATTCCTATCAATTGTCTTAGTAAGAGTCCAAAAGTGCAAGGTGGGAGCATAGGAGTTGGAACCAGCCAAAGGCAGGAATGCCAGGAACAGGAGCGTCAGGACAGTCTCTTAACCTTCAGTTGTAAGTCACCCGTTGGCTCTGTTACCCACAGGTCTGGTGGGTTGGGAGGAGCCGTCACCTTGATGTGTGAGGGGTGGATCCAGGCTTTTCTTCCAGCCACCTTAACAGCTGAGTGGTCTGGTACACCGCTCGGACTGTGTCCTGGATGTTTCAGAGACCTTGGAGGGACTTGAGAAGTAAATCATTAACAGTCATACATAACAGCATTCGTTACCCAAAATAGAATAGAAGGTGGGGTGCCGAACAGAATTTCAAAAAGGGGAATGAATTTTTACACATAAGCATTCAGTTACAAATATTAACACTTGCTTAGATGATGGAATAACTACAAATTCAGATTAAAACAGCAAGTTCTTTTCTGCTTTACAATTTGTTTCATCAATTCAGCAAGAAACATGTCTTGCAAATGGAGGTTTTAGTGGGTCTCTTAGAATCACACTAGAAATTTTAAAAACTTCTTCTAAAAATATTTTCCTTCTTCAAAACAGTTTCAATGATCACTAAACTTTTATGAAAGAATTTAATTGAAAACTTTTAAATGATCTTAAGCATTTTGCATAACTTTCTGTACATATTTTAATTCTAGATGAAAAATAATATTAGATTTTCCAATAAGCTAACATGAAAGAGCTCATATCTTTTACTGATTACTTGCTCTGAGCATAGGGACCTGTTATAGAAGGAAAAAGCAGGGACATGTGACATTCCAAATGTGCCAGGAGAAAACATCCTTGGCTCTGTATAAATTCAGGTACAGTTACAGATATTCCATCTCATGCAGCATCTGTTCCATCTCATAGCTAGACTCAGGAATAGGTGGGAACCTCATGAGTAAACTGAGGCATCAGTTCATACAGGTCTTCCCATATTTCTCTGAAACCATTTCCATCATTTCTTACATGGAAGAGAACAAGCATTTATTAAGCATCAACTTACTAAGTGCTAAATGCTTTACAAATAAATATTGTCTCATTTGATCCTCACAACAGCTCTGGGGAGTAGGTGCTATTATTATCCCCATTTTACAGTGGAGGAAACTGAGGCTTAGGGAAGTTACATGATTTGCTCAGGGTTACACGGCCAATGAATGTCTGAGGTTAAATTTAAACCAAGGTCTTCCTGACTCTACACTCATTGCTTACTGCACTGCATTACTTAGGTGCACAATAGTATTCCATTACATTCCTGAACTGTATTTTTTTTAAACAATTATGTATTGATATCATAAGCAAACTATGGGAGTATGAAACAGTTTACCTGTCAGTTCTATGGATAAGGGAAAAATTTATGGCCAAACAAGAGACAGAATGCATGTAAAATGGATAGAGAGATGTAAAATGGATCGTTTTGATTACATTAAATTAAAAAGGTTTTGCACAAATAGAAAACTAATGTAGCCAAGATTAGAAGGAAAGGACAAAAGCAGGGGTGAGGGGATGTAGAAGGGGGAGTTGATTTTTACAGCAAATATCTCTGATAAAGGCCTAATTTCTCAAATATATAGAAAACTGAGTCAAATTTATAAGAATAGGAGTCATTTCCCAATTGATAAATGGGCAAAGGATATGAACAGGCAATTTTCAGATGAAGAAATCAGTTATCCATAATTATATAGAAAAATGTTCTAAATCACTATTGATTAGATAAATGAAAATTAAAACAACTCTTACACCTCTCACATTGGTTAATGAGACAGAAAAGGAAAATGACAAATGTTGGGAGGGAATGTGGGAAAATTGGGATGCTAATAATTCTCTGTTAGTGGAGTTGGTGATCTAAACATTCTAGAGAGCAATTTGGAACGATGCCCAAAGAGCTATATAACCTTGCATATCATTTGAACCAGTAATACCACTACCAAGTCAGGATCCCAATGAGATTTTAAAAAAAGGAAAAGGCCCTATATATACAAAAATATTTACAGCAGTTTTTTTTTTTTGTGGTAGCAAAGAATTGGAAATTGAGGGGATCCCCATCAATTGGGAAATGGCTTAACAAGTTGTGGTATCATGATGGCTTGTGATGGAATCCTATTGTTATAAGAAATGACAGGTAGGATGCTTTTAGAAAAATCTGTTAGGACATAAACTGATGCAAAGTGTACATAGTAGTAACATTGTACATAGCAATATTATATGATGATCAACTGTGACAACTATTTTCAGTTATACAATGGTCCAAGCACAATTCTAAAGGACATATGAAGAAAAAATGTCATTCACCTTCAGAGAAAGAACTGATGGATTCTGAATGCAAATCAAAAAGTACTTAAAAAAACCCCAAAGCTTTATTAAATTCCTTTTTTTTGTCTGTTTACTTTTGCAACATGGCTAATAAGGAAATGCTTTGCGTGACTGCATATAGCTTATAATTAATTGCTTGCCATATCAGAAATAGGGGAGAGAATTTGAAATTCAATATTTTAAAAAACAAATGCTAAAAATCTTTTTATTTGTAATTTGAAAACATAAATTTTTCATTAAAAACTGAAGTGCCCATCAGAAATTATACACCAAAGCCCCCTAAAACCTGCCAGAAGGGGCCCCTACCAGGGTCCCTGGAAACCACCTAATAGGCCATAATAGTGAGGGAACTGTTTCACCTGTGTTGCTAGAAACATACCCCAGATAGAAGTCTGTTCTTGTTAGGTACCCAAGACTTTACTAGAAATGGTACCCGCCCCCCGCCCCCCTTGGAACCACACTCTGTTTGCTAGCAACACCTAGGTCTATAAAAATGCATCTTACAGAAGACTCAGTGCTGTCTTCCCTATTGGGGAGGCAGTCACCGCGGTTAATAAACACTGCTATCAAATTATAATTGGCCGGGCTGTCATGTCCATTTTATTTGTCCATTTCAAAACAATGTGCCATAATTTTAAGGTTTATTATTTTGTTTCTGATAAGATCATATCCCATGTATCCTTCCTCCTCCCCTTCCCAAAAAGCCGTTCCGTACGAGAAATGGTATTTTTAAAAGAGGAAAATAAAAATCAACCTTGTATCATAATTTAAAGCCATTCTCTAATTTGTGATGACCCCCTTTACTTCCAGTTCTCTGCCACTACAGAAAGTTTGTATATTTTTGTACATGTGAGTCTTTTCCTCGAAAAATGTACTTTGGAAGGGACTGATCATAATTGGTGCACAAAGGGCAAAGAGCGAAACAAGTAAAGCTTAAAATAGACTTCTCTAAGTGTCCGCCAGAAGAATCAAAGGCACAGCCACTAGACCGAAGCAGCCCTAGGAGGGGGTGGCGGGCGGGGCTAAGCGAGCACAGCCTTCCAGGTGGGCGGGGTGTCCTTACCACGCCCCTTATGCTCAGTGACGCCACAGAAAACCTTGCCCGGCGGGGTCCCGTTCGGTCTGCCCCGGAAACAGTACTTTCCTGTGGGTCGCCATGGGCAGCAAGATGGCGGCGGCCACCCGGGTCGTGCAGGTAAAACGGTCGGGGTTGCTTTTCTTGGCCCCCACGCGGGGCTGGACAGACTCTGGTCAATGGCTGCCACTTCCGGGGAGGGAAAGGGGCTGGTGGCGTCGCCGGTACCGTCTCCTGAAGGGGTGAGGAAGCCGTGCCGGGGAGCATGTGGATGTGGACGTTGGACCCTGTGCCCGGTTGCCCTTGCGGCGGTACGGGGAGTGTGCGGGCGTGTGGCCCCTGTGGGAGGGGGCAGTGGGTTGGTTGGTCTTTGCTTGATAGCGCTGCCCCACCCGACCCGGCCTCCCATTACTATTCCATCTCTGTGGCTCGGAGCTTTACCCCCGGGTGTTGGCGGGGAGAGGCCGCTTTCCCAATGCTCGCATAGCCAATCACAGTGCAGGTGATGCCCCTTCACAGCCAATAGAGAGTAAGGAGGGGCGGGAAAGAAACGAGGGGCCGATCCGGGAGGACACTGTGCGGGCTGTCAAGGACTCCGGGAATGCCTCCTGGTGAGCGTCCTGGAGGGACCCCCTACCAACATGTCCGGCCTAGGACCGAATGTCAGTCTGGAAACATTAAGTACCTACTATATGCCGGACACTTGCTAAGCTCTGAGGATACAAAGAAGGGCGAAAGACAGCTCCTGTTCTCCAGGAGCTCGAAGTTTGATGGTGGAAACAACATGCAAACGACTAAATGTGATAACCTTACCTGAGGGGGAAAGATGAACGAGAGATTGATGTCTCTCTCAGACTTCGTCAGCTGTGCTCGAGGCAGCTAGGTGGCACGGTGGAACCTGCATTTAGATAGACCCACTTGCACATCCCCAGCCAAGTGGCCCTGAGGAAAGTCATATAACTTCCCTCTGCCTCAGTTTCCTCATCTGTGAAATGTGGAGTCTACCTCATAGGGCAGATGTGAGGATCAAATGAGATATTTGTAAAGTGCTATGTAAATGCCATTATTATTGCTGTGTATGACACTGATGTTCCCTGAAGTTTTTGATTCGTTGTGAACTTTGCTGTGTACTGAAGAGTATCCAAAGGTGAAGTGAGAATTCAGTTCCTGAACTCAAGGCAACTTGATAATATTTCTAAAAGAAGAAAGGAAAACTGGCTTACAATCCTTTAAAACACTTCTTTTATTATAATATTGACTGGATTTTGCACCTCAGTCTCATTTTCCTCTTATACTCCCATAGTGGTTGTGAAAAAAGTGGTTTGTAAACCTTAAGTGGCTGTGTATCCTATGGGTTTGTAACACTTAATATCTGTTCTTTCTCTTGGTTTCTTTTCCTGTCTGTCTTGAACCTCCTCATTCTCCTTTGCTGATCTTCAATTCCTCCCCAACTGAAAGTTCTCTTTTTGATCCCTTCTTTTCCTTTCTTGGAAGGGATGATCTCATTTCCTAAAGGTTCAGTTATGTTATCTGCTGTACCATCTAGCAGCCCTATTATATTAGAGATAATAATTGTTATCTCTTATAGATTCTATAAGATAATAAAGCCACCTAACTACCCTATTATATTAGAGATAATAATAATTATCTCATATAGATTGTATGAGGTTATAATTAAGGCAGCTGGATGGTGCAGTGGATATTGTGGTGGACTTGGAGTCAGGAAGACCCGAGTTCTAATCTTGCTTCAGACATTTATTAACTGTGTGAATCCAGTCAAGCCAGTTCCTTGATCTCTAAAATGGGGATGATAATAGCATTCACATCACAGAATCAAGTGAGATAATATAATGCACTTTTCAGACCTTAAAGCTATTATTAAAGTCATCTATGTAGATGATTTTCCAGTCTATATCCAGCCCTAGTCTCCTGAGCTTCTGTATCAGATCCTTAATTTAATGCTTAGACATTGCCTATTGGATTTCCCATATGCATTTCAGACTTTACATATCTAAAGCATAACTTGTTATTTTTTTCTCCTAAACTCACCCCCTCTTTTGAACTTCCCTATTTCTGAACAGATGATACCATCATCCTTTCAGTCACTCAAATTCCCAATCTTAGAATCATCCTCAGTCCTTATAACACTCTATTGCCAAATCTCATCAGCTTACCTCTACAACAGCTCTTGAATCTATCCCCTTCAGTCCACTTGTATAGTCACCACTATATAGTTCAGTTGGCCCTGCCTTCTCATCCAGATTATTGGCAACCAATTCCTAATTGTTCTCCCTGCCTCAAGTTTCTACTCTCTCTAATTCATCCTCCACAATTATTCTTTTTTTTTTGCTTTTTTTTTTTTGGAAGGCAATTGGGGTTAAGGGACTTGCCCAAGGTCAGACACCTAGTGAGTGTTAAATGTCTGAGATTGGATTTGAACTCAGGTCCTCCCGACTGCAGGGCCAGTACTCTACTCACTGTGCCACCTAGCCGCCACGCACACAGTTATTCTTAAAATACAAGTTTGAACATGATACTCTCTGCTCATGAAACTCCACTTGCTTCCTATGTTATTGCCTCTTGGCCAAAATGTAAACTTTTTGACTTAGCATTTAAAGATCTTCCCAACCTGGCTCCAGTCTGCCTGTCTAGATTTTTACATTATTGCTCTTTGCACACACTGTATTCTTATCAACAAGTGTGCCCTGATTACCATGCCTAACACATGATGTTTGGTCTTCACTTTAATGACACTGCACAGGCTGTCCTTCAGGCTTGGAATGTGCTTCCTCCTCCATTCTGCCTTTTAAAATCTCTAGCTCCCTTTAAAGTTGAACTCAAGTGTCACCTTCTTTGGGCTACCTCTCCTAGTTTCTTGTTTTCCCCTTGAAACGACCTTGCAATTATTTATTTTGTATATACTTTATTTTTATATTTATATATGTTGTTTCCCACAACAGAGTGGAAGCTTCTTGAAAGCAGTGATTGTGTTGTCTTTGTATTACTAGCACCTAATACAGTGTCTGGTTTCTATCAGGCACTTAATAAAATGCTGCTGATTCATTGATACTACTCAAATAGTTTATAATCTACTAAAGGAGAACATGCATTCAAACCTAATACTGAGTAGACCATGAAAAGTACATAAAGGAGGAAAAAATACTATGAACATTTGGAGGAGAAGAGAGTGTCAGGGAAAAGGTAAGTAAGTGTTGGAGCTGAGCCTTGAAAGCTTAGAATTTCATCTGGCTAAGCTATATAGAAGGAAGGGCATTTGTGGAAGAAGGAATGGTATACTTCCTGTGATTTGGGGGTTTCATTCAGTAACTAGTATTTCCTTCTACTTATCAGTTGCTAAATTTTGTTAGCCACATTTCTGTGTTCTTCTTTCATCCATCCTTTTGCTCTTTGGCCTTTAATTTTGATAAAAAGTATATGTCACCTATAGCAGCTGTATCATAAAATAACTTCTGTAACATTTTTCTTGGACTTGCTTTCTAAAATTTAATCTTAAAGGCTGATTTCTTGATTCATGCTCTTATTTGATCATTGATAATAGTGCCTACCTCTAAGGTAGGTAGTAAAGGCATTTTCTGAATTTTTTTAGGTGATGACACTGAGGCGTAATGAAATTTATAGCTTCACTGAAAGTAAATAAAAATAGTTAAATAAAGCTCTCCCACAATGACTGGATCTAGCACTGTATACAACTGCTTTGGGGAAAGTATATGTGTTAACATTTCCCACTATAACCAAGATTGGTCATTGAGTTCAGTTGCCTTTTGTTATAGTGTTTTTCTTTATGAGATTTCAGTCATTGTGTAAATTTTTCCTGGTCCTTCTTAACTTTATTCTGTATCATTTCATACAATTCTCATGTTTTTCAGAATTTAATAGCTATTCTTTCTTGGGGTAATAACAGTATGTCATTATGTTCACATAGTTCAGTTGTTCCCCAAACTGTGGACACCCACTTCTTTTCCAGTGTTTTTGTTACCATAGAAAGCCCCACTATGAATATTTTGTTTATATCTATCTACCTACATACATATATAGATACATGCACACATACATTTATAAATATGTATGTGTCTATGTATTGCCCGTCTGTCTTTTACCTCCTTGGGATATATGCTCAGCTGTAGGATCTCTGGCCCAGGGGATATAAATAGTATAGTGACTTTTTCTTTCACAATTTCGGGTTTTTGTTTTTTGTTTTGCTTTTTGGAGGAGAGAGGGCAGGGCAGTTGGGGTTAAGTGACTTGCCCAAGGTCACACAGCTAGTAAGTGTTAAGTGTCTGAGTCCAGATTTGAATACAGGTCCTCCTGACTCCAAGGCTAGTGCTCTATTCACTGTACCACCTAGCTGCCCCTCTTTCATAATTTTCTATAAGTTTTCCAGTGTGGTCGGACCATTCATTCATAGCCCCAAACCGACTCTTTGTGACTCCACTTGTGTTGTATTTTTTTTCACAGAGATCCTGTAGTGGTTTGCCATTTCATTCTCCAGCTCATTTTACAGATGAGGAAACTGAGGCAAACAGGGTTAAGTGACTTGCCCAGGGTCACATAGCTAGGAAGTAACAAGAGTCCAGACTTGAACTTAGAAAGATGAGTCTTCCTGACCCCAGTCTATCCACTGTACCACCTAACTTACCCCTTTACTATTTTACTACTATTATACTACTCTATGACTTTGCAATCACTTAATCTCCTTGGTTATCAACTTTCTTATCTGCAAAATGAGGAGGTTGAATTAGATAGCTTTTGATTAGATTTCTTTTAGCTCTAAATATATGATCTGACCTGTAATGATTAAAAAGGTTTTTTTTTTTAAAACATAAAGCTGAAATCTGATCCTATGAGACTCTGATTTATTGCTCCTAATTCTCTTAACTAATTTGAAACAAATCTTTTGTTACAAATCTAATCTCTTTCACACAATAGACCTTTAGATATCTGAACATAGCTATCATGGTTTTTTTTTGTAAATAGCATTTTATTTTTTTCTAATTACATATAAAGATAGTTTTAAATATTCATTTTTCATAATATTTTTGAATTTCAAATTTTTTCTCCTTCCTTCCCTCGCAGCCTTCCTCTCCAAGACTGTAAGCAGTCTGACATAGGTTGTACACATGCAATTATGTGAACATATTTCCCCATCAGTCATGTTGTGAAGAATGTGTTACAGCTAGTCAATGCCCTTCCTAAAATGTGTTCAAAACATATTCCAGCTGTTGTCTTACCAGGGGAGAGTAGGACAGGACTCTCACCTCCTTCACTATGGATACTGTACCTGCTTTTATGTCACTTGAAATAACTTTCTATTGTGTCAGGTTTTTTTTTTTATATTCTGGATTTAAAACACCAAATAAAATCAGCATCTCCATGTACATAATAGAAGAGGATTGTACATCTAACTGAATCTCTTTTATGTAGAGCTTTGTTTTTTTTAAAGTATATAATAAATTTGATAAGTAACTTTCAGAATTGCGCTGTTTCTTGTCTTCATTTTTTTAATGCCTCAGGGTTGCTCTTTCCCCCCCTTTTTTCTGAGTTCATTCTGGAAGCTAATGCTTTTTTGACTGCCAGGTCACACTGTTAACCCATTTTGAGCTTGCAGTCTGGATCACAAGAACTGTTTTCTAGCTACATCTCTTCCATCCTATACTTGTGAAGTCATCTTTTTTTATTAACCCAAAATAGAATTGCATATTTTGGGGCAGCCAGATGGCACAAGGAATAGAGCCTTGAGTCTGGAGTTAGGAAGACCTTTCAAATCTGGCCTTAGACGCTTGCTAGCTGTGTGACACTGGACAGGTCACCCCTGTTTGCCTCAGTTCTATCATCTGCAAAATGAGCTGGAGAAGGAAATGGCAAACCACTTTGATATCTCTGCCAAGAAAACCACAGATAGGGTCCTGAAGACTGTACTTTTTAGCCTCTTAAGACCTTTTTGGACCCTGAATCTCTCACCTGACTTGCTGGTTATCTCTCTGAGCCTTGTTGTCATTAGGTAATTTGATAAGTAAACCATGCATATTTTGATCAAAGCCACTGATAAAAATGTTTAGTATCACAAGGCCAAGAATACATATCCATAGGGCACTCCATTTGTCATGGTTGACATTAAGCAGTGCTGTATATTGAGGAATGTTCCAGGCTTAGAATCAGGACATGGGTTTATCTTGTATTCTGCCACCTCCATTTTTTTTTCCGCTTTTGGAGGGCAATTGGGGTTAAGTAACTTGCCCAAGATTACACGGTTAGTTTTTTTTGTGTAGTGTTGAGCGTCTGAGGCCGGAACTGTACTCCAGTCCTTCTGACTCCTGGGCCAGCGCTTTACTCACTGCGCCACCTAGCCTCCCCCTGCCACCTCCATTTTTAACCTTAGTGGTATAACCTTTCTGGGCCTTACTTTCCTCAGCTGTAAAATGAAGGATTGAGTGCTAGATAATCTCTAAAGTCTCCAACTCTAAATCTGTGATCTTAAAATAACACAAATCTTCTCATTAATGACATATTCTAAAATTTTGCCAGGAACTGAAGAAGTTCATTAGCCCTATAATTTCTAGAATAGTCTATTTCCCTCCCTGCCCTTTTTTTTTTAAAGGATACTTGCCTCTTTTCAGTTCTTTGGCATTTCTATTCTGCCATAATTTTTCTTTTTTTAAAAAAAGTTTTATTGATTTCCCAGTAACACCCCTCAATATAACTCTCTCATAACAAGAAATACAGTTAAGCAAAACAAACCAACATGTTGGTTATATCTCATAACATGCTTTGTTGTCTACCAGTATGTAGTCTACCACATTTCTACAGAGTGAGGAGGACAGATATACCTCATAATCAATTTTCTGGAGTCAAGACTGGTGAATACATTGATCCATGTCTTAATGTCTTTTCATGTTTTCCTTTATATTGTGATTAGTTTATATATTATGTTGATTTTGCTTCACTCTGTATCAGTTCACTTAAGTCTCTAAAGTTACTTTAAATTCTTCACATTTTTCAGTTTTTATTGCAACAATATCATATATATATATATGTATCACAATTTGTTCAGCATTTCCAATCATTGGACATCTAACTTGATTCCAGTTTATTATTAATACTACTATGAATATTTTTATTTATTCAGGACGTTTCCTTGTAGCTTTGACTTAGTCCAGTGGTGATATCGCTTTGTCAATGAGTGTGAACAGTTGAGTTACTTTTCTAGCTTACTTCCAGATTGTTTTCTAGAACAGTTAGACCAACACACAGTTCCACCACTAGTGTAGTGGTATGCTTGTTTTCCAACAGCCCTTCTAGCATTAATTATTTCCATCTACTTATTAAGCACCTTTTATGTTCTAAACAGTGTCCCAGGTACTGGGAATACAAAGACAGAAATGAAATAGGCCCTGCTCTCAAGAAACTTAACATGGCTACTCAGAGTTCCCGGAGACTAATGGCAGAAGAAGAGCTCTTGTTCTAACAATATGTAGAGGCTAAAGCCTTTAAAATGATTACTTGCTAACTTCAGACCAGCTTTGTTGAATTCAGAGAAGGGGTCATCGCAAGGAAATTAGTGAACAAATGATTTTATTGTGGGAGCCTTTTTAGTCTTTATGTGGCCACAGCAACTCCCAAAGAATATTTAACAGAGCGGGGAAGATTGTAATCTGGGTTGGTAGAGAAAGTATTTACACTGATGAAACTATAGATCCTTAAAGTATAGCTAGATATTTAGGGATGCGTGATTAGTGACTATTTCTTTGCCTTTGTTCCTCACATTTTTCTCGAAATGACTACTTTGGAGCTTTCCTAAATACCTAAGAGTAAAGGAAAATCTAGTCTCCTTAAGGATTGTGTGAGTGAGCAGACTGAGAGGGATGTGAAGAAATTAGTGTTATTTTAAATGTTTTCCATTGATGGGATGGTATAAATACTACAATTATAGGATTTGTTCTAAGTTTCTACAACCTTGAAGAAAGTAGAATCTTAGGGATAATGGATGGATAGTACAGGTTAGGTCTGGGGAGCCTGCAGCCTTGAGGCCACATGTGGCCCTCTAGGTTCTCAAGTGTGGCCCTTTGACTAAATCCAAATTTCACAGAATAAATCCCCTTAATAGAAGGATTTGTTCTGTAAAACTTGAATTCAGCCAAAAGGCTGCACCCAAGGACCTAGAAGACCACATGTAGCCTCAAGGCCAAATGTTCCCCACCCCTGATCTAGGGGTGCCACACTTCCAAGTCCAACCAGATTAAAATGTTACTGGGAATAGTTAACAAAATAAATGATACAATAAAACATATATAACATTATATTTTTCAGATTTTGAAATCACTTTTTGTTTATTTTTAAATTTTATTTTTTGAAATTTTGAGTTCCATATTCTCTCCCTCCTAGCCCCTCCCCCACCTATAGAGAAGGTAAGCAATGTGATATCAGTTATACATGTGAAATCACAAACCAAATTTCCATATTAGCCAAAAAAAAAAAAAGTATGCTTCAATCTGCACTCAGAATTCATCATTAATTCTCTCTTTTGAGGTAGATAGCATTTTTCATCATAAGTCCTTGGAATTATCTTGGATCATTAATAAGACTAGGCAAATCTTTCATAGTTGATCATCATACAGTATTGCTAGTTCTTTGTACAGTGTACTCCTGATTTTGTATACTTCACTTTGCATTGGGTCATATAAATCTTCCTGGGTTTTTCTGAAAGCAGTTCCTCCTCCCTCCCCCCCCCTTCTAATAGCAAAATAGTATTCTATTCCATTCCATTCCTCATGTACCATAGCTTGTTCAGCCATTCCACAGTTGCTGGAATCCCCTCAATTTTCAATTCTTTGCTACCACAAAAAGAACTGCTATAAATATTTTTGTACAAATAGGTCTTTTTCCCTTTTTAAAAAAATCTCGGGGTGGCCAGGTGGCTCAGCGAGTAAGAGCACCAACCCCAGTGTCGGGATGACCTGGGGATCAAATCTGGGCTCAGATACTTAGCACCACATCCAGAAATAACTGGCCGTGTAACCCTGAGCAAGTTACTTAACCCCAATTGCTTAAAAAAAAAATCTCTTTGGAATACAAACCTAGTAAGTGGTATTATTGGATCAAAGGGTATATAAAGTTTTATAACCCTTTGGGCCAAGTTCCAAATTACTTTCTGAAATGGTTGGACCAGGATAACATTTTAAAACTTAGTAAGGGCCTGCAGGGATCTTTTTGTACTGATTAGTGGCCTTGTTTCTATTTTGAGTTTGACACCACTGGTCTAGGACATTGAAGGTAATACCTCCAGGACACTAAACCCTTTCCCACCTCTGCTAGATGTAAACCAGAGTCCCATTCCACACCATTTTTTGAATCTACTCTTCTAAATAGTCCTGAACTGATTATGTTGCCCTATAGTATTGTCTTCAATCACATTATCTTGGTCATTGTGTATGTTGTTCTTTTAGTTCTTTCTTCATGCTGTAAGAGTTCATACAGGTTTTCTCATATTATATTTTTCATTCCTTAAGGAACTGTAACATTCCATTAAAGTCATACACATTTGTTTTGCCATCATCTAAAATGGATGGGTACCTATTTTGTTTTAATAATATTAGCTAATATTTAGATAATACTTGTTATATACCAAGCACTTTACAATTCTTATGTCACTTAATCCTCATAACAACCCTTTTCAAAGACAGAACTGATGAATTCAACAGATTGAAGCATTTTTTAAACTTTATTTTTATAGTTTTCTTTTGCAGCATGGCTAATATGGAAATGGCATGACCTCACAATCAAAGTGCTTGTCTTCTCAAGGAGAGGGGGAGGAATGCAAGGGAGGGAAAGAATTTGGAACTCAGTTTTTTTAAATGATTAAAATTTTTTTTTCATGTAATTGGGAAATGTTTAACAAAATAAATAAAAATATTTTTCATAAAAAGAAATCCTTGCTGGGCACATATTGACTTAGAAAACCACAAATCAACATTGTCTATGTTGTATTTTTTTATTTTGTTAAAAATTTCCCAGTTATATTTTAATCTGGTTCAGGAGCCTTGGGCCCACTGGCCAGGAGTTTGACATCTGCTTATAAACTATGATACAGTTCATTGAGCTCCATCAGTATATCTCTTAAACAGCATCCTCATCCTCAGATGGACAGTGAAGCTGGGTCCAGAATTAAAATGAATGAAAGAAGTGAGCAGAGTGGATTGCATATGCATTATTTCCCAACATGTTCAATAAAAACTTAGGTTTCTCGCAGAAATAAAACCCCCTGTTTCACCAGTATTCTTCTGGCAACAAATTCCTGTGGATTATAAAATACTACAGTACTAGGCAGCTAGGTGGTACAGTAAATAGAGCACTGGCCCTGGAGTCAGGAGAACCTGAATTCAAATCTGGCCTCACACACTTAACATAAAAACTAGCCATGTGACCTTGAACAAGTCACTTAACCCCAATTGCCCTCCAAAAAAAAAATACTACAGTACTACAAGAATCAATTTGTGGTTCATTTTTAGGGCCATGGAGCATAGTGAATAGAAACAGTAATATCATGTTACCAGTAACAGTCTCTGTAAGATGCAGCATAAAAGACTGTCAAAGAAATGTGTGACCATATAAAGAGGTGATCAGTCACATGGTGAATATGTAGCCTGCTGACCACCCTGGTACTAGATTATGTTGAGAAATCTAGAGAAAGTCCTGTACCTTTTGTGGACTCCCTTTGAAGGATTTATGAGAAGACATGGACAGTAATGGCATAGAATAAAAAGGTATGGGTGCATTTCCATCTTCACTCTTGAAAGGATTTCATTGATGAGATCACTGGCCAATTGAAATACGTTATAAGTAAATATTGACTCCTTTAGTTTAAAAAATAGAGCTTTCTGGATAGAATTTAAAAGATCTTGAAAAGGGAATTACTGTTCATAGTAAGACTGCCAATATAATATGACACTGCTAATTTACAGATTTAGTGTAATACTGATAATATTACCAAACTAATAAAATTTATTTTGAGGAATAAAATGTCAAGAATTTCAAGGAAAATAATGAGGAAAAGTAGGAATGAAGGATGCCTAGTTTTTCCAGGTTTCAAACTGTATCAAAGTATTAATCCTCACGATTATTTGGCACTGATTAAAAAACAAAAATGCAAGTCAGAAAAACAGATTAGATAAGCAAGACCCAGAACAAAGGAACACTGGTAGCCCAGTATTTGTTATAACCAAGAACACAAACTACTGGTAAGACTTCCTGTTATGTGACAAGACCTGCTGGGAAAACCAGGTAGTTATTTGGCAGATAATAGGTTTGGATTAGTATCTTATATACCAAAAGAAGCTCCAAATGGATTTAGGGATCTAGTCAATGCAGATAGAATAGGAGAAGCTATAACTTAGGAAAAATTCCTTCCTTCTGACAAAACAGATAAAATTTTATCTGACATGTCTATTGAGTTCATTCAAATATATGATAGCCATCATTCCCCGATAGATTTGTTAGTGGTTTAAAGATATGAAGAAAATTTTCAATATAAGAAATGAAAGTTGTCCACAACCATAAGGGGAAAAAAATTCCCCCAGACACTAAGAGAAATGCAAAATTAAAACAACTTTGAGGAATTGCCCATCAAACTGGCAAAGATTAAAAGGTTAAAAGAGTTGCAAGAACACAGGCATATATATACACTGTTGGCAGATTTCTGAATGGTCAAACCATTCAGGAAATCAATTTGGGATTATGTGGGAAATATTAAACTTCATGCTCTTCGATACTTTGAACCCACTACTGGGCTTATCACCCAAAGATGTCAGTGACAGTTTCATACATGCCAAAAGAGTCACGAAGACATTTTTCATAGTAGTGCACATTTCATAGTGCACAAAGTAGATACCCATCCCTTTTAGGTGGTGGCTAAACGAACTTGTATGAAGGTAATGGAATGTTAGTTTCATAAGAAATTAGTGGGGTGGCCAGGTAGCACAGCGAGTAAGAGCACCGGCTCCAGTGTTGAGAACACCTGGAGATCGAATCCCGGGCTCAGACACTTAGCACCCACCCAGAAACACCTGGCCGTGTAACCTTGAGCAAGTTACTTAACCCCAATTGCTTAGGGGCGGCCAGGTGGCTCAGCGAGTAAGAGCACCGGCTCCAGTGTCGGGATGACCTGGATCAAGTCCGGGCTCAGATACTCAGCACCGCACCCAGAAATAACTGGCCGTGTAACCTTGAGCAAGTTACTTAACCCCGATTGCTTTAAAAAAAAAAATTAATTAGTATTATGAGAAAACTTGCATGAACTGATACAGCATGAAGAAAGAAGACCCAGAACAGCATATGCAGTAATTATGATAATGTGACGGAAAACAGTACTAGAGGCACACATAATCATCTCAAATGCAGTGACCAATACTGGTTTTAGATAAGTGTAACACACTTTTTTCTTTTCAATAAAGTATGAATTGCAGGTGACGAATGCTGCAAATTTGCTGATTGGGAGGCTTTTCTTAACCACTTTTGTTGCTATTGGGGAGTGTTGTATGGTGAATGAGATCACTAGATAATGATTTTGATGTTTTAAAAAATTTTTTAAATTTTTTTAAATGAAACTTTTATTAATTAGAATTTTATTGATGCCTACTCCTAAGATTTCACACCCTAAGTAAACAGCTGTAGCATTATGCCCAAAGGAAATAATGTTCTCTAAAGATGTTTATTTTTTCAAATCTTTTACCAGTTTTTTTAATTTTTCGTACTAAACTAAGTATAGTCTAGTATAGTAGAGAAAAGCATCAGACAAGAATTCAAGAGACTTGAATACTAATCATAATTCTCTTTATCAACTAGTTTAGTGAATCTAGACAACCCATTTAGCTCCTCTGACACATTTTCCTTCAGAAAATTATTTGCATATAAATAATAGAATTCAGTTTAACAAGGATTTTATAAGGTTCAAATGATGTGAAAATGCTTTTTTTTAAAGTATAACATTATAGAAATTTGTATTTTTTATAGAAGTATGTTACGTGATATATCATTCCTGAAATTTCTAAAATGTTGATATTTCAAATACTGTTTCTGTTGAGAAAGTAAATCATATCCTGTGATCATGGAAATGTAAATGGTCTTGCAAAGGAAATATGTCCATACCATTGTTACTTTTGTTTTAGAGGTTTGGGGAGGGCAGGATGGAGTAATGAGAGAATTAAATGGAAAGTAAATAGCCTTCAAGGTTAGTTGATCTTTGACATGTGCAAATTCAGCAGTTAGAAACAATAATGTGTATCATGGGCAAGGCAACAAATTACAAGGTTTGACAGGTAATTCCTTAATCATGGTATACTTTTGTAATGACTTCTGAGTTTACAGGTAGTATTTATCTTTTTCTTCTTTCTCATATTATTTTCTTCTTTCTTTTTTTTAGGTAGTCAAGCCACATACTCCACTAATAAGGTTCCCTGACAGAAAAGGCTACCCCAAACTGAATGGTAAGTACCAGCTTCCCTCAAATTAATACACACAGACTCTTATAGATTGCATGTCTTCATCATAAACCAGGTAAGCCTTTTTTTCTTTTTCAAGCTAGAAAAACAGAGTGTGTTAGTGGAATAGAGTGAATTCAATTCAGCAGGTCTTTATTAAGCAGCTACTCTATTACAGGGAAATCTATTACAGGAAATTTTCTATTATGTACCTTTTTCTTCTATTTTGTAATTATTCAGTGTTAAGACTGATGATGGTCAAATAGCTGGGAGGTGACATGGAGGCAATAATGATATAATAGTAGAATGTTTCTTCCTTTTCATTGATAATGAGTTTTAATGTCAAAAATAGGGGGGCAAGGGAGAAGGAACCCAGAATATAATTTTCTTTTAGGTAAGGTATTTTTTTTCTTTATTTATGAATCCAATATTTCTCTATTTTTTCTGTTTCATTTTTTTTGCTTTTTGAAGGGGGGAGGGTAAGGCAATTGGGGTTAAGTGACTTGCCCAAGGTCACATGGCTAGTTTTTGTGTGTGTGTGTGTGTGTGTGTGTGTGTGTGTGTGTGTGTGTGTGAATGTGTTAGGTATTTGAGGCTAGATCTGAACCTAGGTCCTCCTGACTCCAAGGCCGGTGCTCTATTCACTGCACCACCTAGCCGCCCCCTATTTCTATTTTTTTTTAATCCAATGTTTCTTCCCCATTTTCCCTTTCCTCTTCTCACCTCTTCGACTGTACCTGGCAATGGGGAAGATTTCAGATGATTTCCCTAACCTTACCCCTGTAGGGTAAGGGTGTGATGGCCTCCCTCACTTTCTTTTCTAGACCTCTGGGTTTTGAAAACAACCTTGGCAATAACTGTATTAAATGAAAGAAAGCCCTAGAGGTTTCTCTGTCCCTCTTCATCTTTATTCTCCCTCTTACTTTCTTTACTATTTCTTTTATTTCTAGTTAAATGCCCTTGATACCTTCATTCCAGCTACTGCTTCTAACATATTTCCTAAGGATGTTTGATAGGCAATGTAGGGTTACTTGTGACTAATATAGAATAACAAATTAATGCACAAGAGTTGATCTCTAATAACTATGTTATTTAATAATTTTACAAGAAAGTAATTACTGTATCTGTTCACTAGGCTGACAAAGAATATATGACTTCTTCAGCTGAGAGAACTCCCAGCTAGACAGTGTAGTCAGTAAATCCAAGGGAATTCCCTGCTTGAGGCAGTAGAGATTAAATGGCTTTCCAGGAGTTACAGTAGCTAGCTAGCAGTCAAATCAGTAAGCCCTTATTTAGGCACATCTTATGCTTACTGTGTGCCTAGGCACTGAGGATACAAAAACAAAACAGAAATGAAACAATTCTTGCTCTCAAGTATCTTCTGTCCCATCTAGGGAAACAACATGTGCAAGTATAAGTAAATACAAAATACATACAAATTAGATAACAAAGTATTTTTATGTACAAGGAAGAGCAAGTTTTTCTGGAACATAGCACCCGTGTTTCCCCGATAATAAGACCTATCCCGAAAATAAGCCCTCCCCTTACTGTGTAAGATTCCTCTAAAATAAGCCCTTCCCCGAAAATAAGCCCTATTGAGATTGCTACTGTAGTGAAGGTGATCCCCTGTGCTACACACTACATTACGGTACCCTACGCACGCCGCGCTCCAAGCTGCATCCAATCAGAGCTGCAGCAGTGAGCACGTCATCCTCTTCTTCCCCAGTGATTTGCTTGCTGGTGCCATTGAGAGCAGTGCCGCGGAGGAGAGCTGAGGCAGGACAACATAAGCTCTCCCCTGAAAATAAGCCCTCTGGTGTTTTTCTTTCCAAAAAAAAATAATAAGACAGTGTCTTATTATCGGGGAAACACGGTATGTGGAAAGGAATTAATGCATAGTAAGCCTGGGAAGGCAGACTGGTTCTAGTTTGGGAAAGGTTTTAAGTGCCAAACAGAGGACTTTGTATTTTATCTGAGACAGCAGAGAGACACTGGGACCTTTTGAGCAGGGAGGCTGACATGCTCAAAATACACTCTAGGAATATCATGTGGCAGAGGATGAATAAAAAAGGGGAGAGACTTGAGGCAGCAAAACCAGTTAAAGGAACTTTTGCAATAGTCCAGTCAGACAAAAAGCATTTATTAAGCACCTGTTATGGACCATGCATTCTGCTAAGTGCTGAGGATTCAAAGAAAGACAGAAGACAGTGTGAGATAAGGAGAGGCTGAACTAGGGTAGTAACTCTGTGAATGGAGAGATATGGAGTTAGAGAAAAGACATGTAGAGATGACAAGACTCATGTGGAGATGAGAGAGGGTGAAAAATTGAGCATGATTCTGAGGTTAGGAACTTAAATGACCAGAACAGTAGTGGTGCTGTCAACAGAAATAAGGAAATTATTAGGAATGATGCATTTGGGAGAAAAAAATATTGAGTTGTGTTGAACATACTTAGTTTCAAGTATATGGGCTATCCAATGGGAAATGCCCAATAGGAAGCTGATGATCTGTGATGCTGGATGTAATGATGATGATGATGATGATGATGATAGCTAACGTTTATATAGCACTTACAGTGTGCTGGGTACTGTTCTAAGTGCCTTAAAATTATTATCTCATTTGATCTTATAGCAACCCTGGGAAATAAATGCTATTATTGTTCCCATTTTACATATGAGGAAAGGGAGGCAAATAGAGGTGATGTGACTTGCCCAGGGTCATACAGCTAGAAAACATCTGAGATTGTATTTTAACTCACATCTTCCTGACTGCAGGCCCAGTGCTCTTAAGATTTTGGAGTTGTCTGAATAGAAATGATTATTGACCCCATGAGAACAGCCTAAGTCACTTAGAGAGATGGGGGCCCAGGACAGAGTCTTGGAGTATACCCACATTTTGGGAGCAGTACAAGAATGATTCAGTAAATGAGACTGAGGGGGCAGCTAGGTGGCACAGTGAATAGAGCACTGGCCCTGGAATCAGGAGGACCTGAGTTCAAATCCAGTCTCAGACACTTAACACTTACTAGCCATGTGACCTTGGGCAAGTCACTTAACCCCAATTGCCCTGCCCTCCAAAAAGAAAAAAAAATAAGACTGAGAAGAAGCTGCAATATTAAAAGGAGGAAAACCAAGAGAATGGTGTCAAGAAAACCCAAGGAAGAGTCTGTTTTCCAGAGAAGAGTATAGTTAACTGTGTCCAATGCTGCACAGAGGTCACAAAGGATGAGATTCACTTTTTGTGTTTAATATGTTACTATATTAGTCACAAATAAACCAACATTGCTTTTCAAACAACATTTTCAAATATGTTGGAATATTACTTAAATGAAGGTATCAAATGCATCTTTTTAAAATTTTTTTGCTTTTTGGAGGGGGGAAAACAAGGCAATTGGGGTTAAGGGACTTGCCCAAGGTCACACGGCTAGTAAGTGTTAAGTGTCTGAGGCCAGATTTGAACTCAGGTCCTCCTGACTCCAGTGCTGGTGCTCTATTCACTGTGCTACCTAGCTGCCCCTATCAAATGCATCTTAATGAAAATAAAGAAGACAGTGAAGAAAGCAAGAGAAAGAAAAAGCTGCTGGGTCTGGCAATTTAGTGTCTGAAGTATGCTTTGAGCTGAGGTCTTCCCAACTCCAAGCCCAATGATCTAGTTGCTATACCTTGCTGCTTCTATCTAATAAATACTACCCCATTATTTTAGTTTAAGAACATAACTGGTGAAATAACCCTGCCCAGTTGTTGGGTAGAGGTTGATATAACAGTTATTGTTGAACAGAACAATGGAAGAAAGCCCTACAGCCTTCCCACTTCCTGATTCCATTCTCTTCTTCCTTAAGGGTCCTATGTGGTAGGAACCTAGAAAAGCCAGAGAAGGCAGCAGTGCTGAAACAGTGGAGCCCACCAGCAAGCAAGGCCTTGGCTAGCATTGAAAAAGAAAACTGAAGAGAGATTCCATGAGGCACCAGCGTGGGAAGGGGTAGAGGGTGAAGGCAAGGCAGTTCCCCACACCCCATATTGGGGAAGGGAGTCTGGTGGGGGGCAGAATGCAGCATGATAAGAACAGTAAATTTTCCCAAACTGTGTTATGTTAATCATGTTATTTCTGTGCAACATTAGTACCTACCAAATGCATTGTAGCTGCAAGAATGGTTTGGTTTGTGTAGTACAGTAAATAAGTTATTATAAAGTTCCTAGACAATTTTTCTAATTTTAAAATTCTTAATTTCAGTACCAGGATCTTTAAACTCATCCGTGCTTCCATCTCACTCTTCTGCAATATCACAGCATTCTGTGGGTGGTAAATCATCAGGTTTGCCAATGCATCATGGTCCACCAGATACTGCTGAAATAGTAAAAACATTACCTCAGAAATATAGGAGGAAACTCATGTCTCCAGAAGAGATTGAATTTATTCAAGTATGTTGTTTCCTTTTGTTACCTCATAAAAGTATGGTAGCATCTTTTGAGACATTATATAATCTTTTATTTTTTCTCTTTCAGCGTGGAGGTCCAGAATAATCACTGACAAGCCTATTATTTATGATTGTCAGACAAAGAGTGGTTATCTTCACAATAAAGGCCTTCAAAAATGACTAATGTTAAATTGTATATGAAACCAATTTAATGTAAGATTCTGTATAAAATGAAGGGTAGAAAATTTAGATAGACATTTATATATCCTAATTTTGTTTCAAAGTCAACTTGTCTATATGCTAACCTGAGGGTTTGAGTTATTGTTTCTTAAAGTGTAGGATTTTTTTTTTTGTAATTTAGATAGCATATTAATTTACTTTTCTGATTTTCAGTTATCTTTAATACTTAACTGTTAAAAGGTCAGGTTTAATTTGTAGTAACCTATCAGATTTCTCTTAATTTTTCATTTTTTTTCTTTAGTAATGGAAAGTACTGGTCAGATAGAAGTGCTGTTTTAGGAGAGATACCAAAGCTTTTGAAATTAAATGAGAATCAGTGTTAGTCTATTCTGAAGGATAAAATTCAGATAGGCTGATCACTGTGTTACTGAGAGTAGGATAATAATGAAAAATGTATTTTATTACAGTTTTCAAACTTCTGTTTGTTAAAAACCATAAAATGGCAAACAAAAAATGAAATGAAAGCAGGGGGATGTGTTTTCAAAGGTATTCTGTATATGTCTTAAGGAAGCCCTTTGAGCTTGTTATGTTTTGATCATATATTGTGAGCACAAATCGAATTAAATATTTATTTTCCCACTTGTCCCTGTCACATATTGGTTAGTGTCTTAAAGAATTGATATAACATCTAGGCTTTAACAAAAATTTATAATTGGCCTTAATGAGGATTTTTTCTACTAAGGTCACATTATGACAAATATCTCATTGTTGGGGATTTAGGCCCATAAAACTAAATAAATTCCATTCTAATATTCCAACTTCGGTAAACCAGAATGGTAAAACTCTTTTGTATTGATAAATATTTTGAATTATTGGTTCCCATTGTGAGCAATGAGTAATGTATTGCTGAGAGCAATTTGGTTTTGGGCAGCTAGGTGGCGCAGTGGAGAGTGCCAAGTTTGGAATCTGGAAGATTCATCTTCAATTCAAATCTGCCCTCAGACACTTAACTAGCTGTGTGACCCTGGGCAAATTACTTCACCCTGTTTGCCTCATTTTCCTCATCTGTACAATGAGCTGGAGAAAAAAATGGCAAACCACTCCATTTGGGGTTTACCAAGAAAACCCTAAATGGGGTCATGAAGAGTCAGACAACTGAAAATGAACAACAAATTTGAGGTTTACCTAATAATTGAGAAAACAGTTCACTACTCTCTTTTCTTTATACTGTATGTTACACTTTGGGAAACTGACTTTCAGGACAGGCTTCTTCCACCTTTTCATCATATACTACTATTTTTATGTAAAATATATGACCCAAGAGACAAGAAAAGGGTAAAAAATCATCTCTCTTTTACTGTTCTGTACTGCACTGGCTTGGAATAAAGCTATGGAACAGCAGTAGAAACAATATAGGCAGTATCCAACTTACAAACCAGATCCCTTAAGTACATATGGCTGCCCTGTGTTCATTTTGCAAAACAATAACAAAAACTTGATCTTTTTTAGAGAATTTGGATGTTCAGAAAATGAAGCTGTAAAAAGCAGGAACAATTTAGGGAAACTGTACATAGGGACAGACTCTAAGGAAGGCTTGCCTGCCCATATGTTAAGTGAAATTCAATTATTTCACTGCTTGAAATCCATTTTGGTTAACAGACATCCTCTTCAAAATAAGTGTCTCTGTGAGGGTTGAATCATTCATATAACATGAGTCAGCCAGCAACCTTCCTTTCTAATACCTATCACTAACAAAATGGGTGTTTTGAAAAGTGGTAGATAATCTAGAACGTAAAGTGCTTTGGGGATGGAGCAGGCTTGGGTGCATACTGCCATGAAGGCCTTAGAGCAGCAGTACCAGTGCAGTAAGGGCATAGGAAGAGGAGTACAGAAATCGAGATGCGAAGGTGCCACCTTGAGCTCTGTCTGTTTGGGATTTTTTCCTAGTGGGAGGAAACTCCCTGTTTCATATTCCTTCATGCTCTCATGATCTTCGAATGCCTGTTAGCCTTGTGGACCAGTGAAGCCAACCTTTCTGGTAATGTGTGTTCAGGCAAATTGCAGCCTCTCTGCATGTCTCTTTATCTGTAAAATAGATATAATGGTATCTTTTGTGACTACCTCTTGAGAAGCAGCATCATGGTGTGGGGAAAACAACAACCATCCCCACCCTGGATTTGGAGTTAGGACAATGAAGCTCAAGATCCTGCTGGATGGATGACCATGGGGCAAATCAGTTCCTTAGAACTTCAGTTTTCTAAATCTGTAAAAGAGAATGATCACACTTGTACTTCTTCCCTCATAAAGCACTGGATAAATGTGTGTTATAGGGTTGTTGTAAGGACTAAGTGAGATGATGTTTGTAAGTACTTTGTAAGCCATAAGGTACTATATAAATGTAAATTGATTTTATGATTACTGTCCAGTATTCCAGTTAGGTAGATCTGACCTCATTAACTTGAATTTTTTTTTCTAGCGATGCAAATTGTAACTCATACATGGCTTCTTACCCTATGCAACTCCTGTCTATATCTCCCCATAAATCTAACATAGAGGATTCCCCCAACATTCTAGGGACCTTCCTCTAGACCTCTTGATATTGCAAGGATACCAAAGGAACACTGGGATTGTCCATCAGTTCTCTCTCCTTTCCACCGACTTATGTGACTAGCCCATCTTTTTTTTTTTTCATATGTTTTAAAAACATTTTTTCGATACTCTCCTTTATGCTGTTTCTCCTATGTCATTCTTGTTCATAATGTGCAGCAGCCTGTTTACACCCGCCCTGTTATCTCCATTTCCCCCTGCCTGAACCCTAGCTTCAGTTCTTCAGAGATTGTAGCATTTTATTAGTCAAGCCACATAGTCCCACTGGAAGAATATTGGTTTTAAAAAATGAACCTTTCATTGCAGGGAGAATACTGAATTTATTAAGAGTGCTGCACGTTTTCCCAAAGGCCGTCTAGCTCTCCTGTTCATTTCTGGATCTAGCACTATGTGTAGCACCAGTGGAGTAGGGCTGTGTGGTGCCCTTCTCAAATAGTGACGCACCTTTCCTATGATCTTTCCCCTCCAAGTACTTAATAAATAATTTAATACATTGCTTTCAGCTGGGGAGGGGGCATGGCCTATAATGACTCTTCACTTCCTTCCCCCACCATCATGATACCTTGCTTTACAGTATTATTTTTCATAAAATCTTAGGTTTAGAGTTGTTCAGGACCACAGAGAACACCTGTTCCAACCCCTTTTACACATGAGAAAACTGAAGCCTAAAGAGGTTAAGCCTTCTTGTAACCAATTTCTGCATCTAGTATGTGGCAAAACTCAGGTTTGAGGCCAGATTTTCTGACTTAATGCTCTTTCTAGAACACATCTGCCTTAATTCCATTTTATGGAGGAAACAGGACTGGGGGGGGGGGTGGTTAAGTGCAGTACTAGAATTTTAACCCAGGTCTTCTGGTTCCTTATCTCACACTTTCCCCACCATATCATGCAGTCTTTGAAAACTTCCACAAAGCCTTGTTTAAAACTTGAAATTAGGGGTGGCTAGGTTGCGCAGTGAATAGAGCACTGGCCCTGGAGTCAGGAGGACCTGAGTTCAAATCCAGCCTCAGACACTTAACAAAACTAGTCATGTGACCTTGGGCATGTAACTTAACCCCAAATGTCCTGCAAAAAAAACCTTGAAATCCCAGATGTTAAGAGCACCACACTCATGCCTCCCCCAGCTCTGTTGCCCTAACCTTGCTTAGAACAGGACCACATAATGGCTATTGGGGACTTTCCAAATTACATTTCATCTTCAGAAATGATTGGGGCACATTATACAAGTCAAGCACAAGCACATAACACTCCAGTGTAACCACTGGTTATGTCTATATAGTGTTCTCTACCAAAGCAACCACCGCTAAGTAGAGGTTTTACCAACATTAACTCTTCTCCACTCCTTGCATTTCTTTTATCCAATAAGAATAGGGGTCGAGGAAATGCTTTACCAAGAGTGGGGCTTAGTAGATGGAATGCTGGACTTGGAATCAGGAAGACCTGAATTCAAATCCTGTCTCATACTATTGGTATGACCCTGAGCAAATCACTTTTCTGGGCTTCAGTTTCCTCATCTATAAAATAGATATATTACCTGCAATACCTCACATTGTGAATTTCAAATGATGTGTGTAAAGCCCCTTGTAAACCTTAGTGCAATATTCTCCAGCATCCTGTAATGGGAATGGGAATTTGAAGATCTTCCCTGCCCCTTAATAGGCCTAGGGGGGAGTTTGAAGACACCCCCCCCCTTTGAAAGTAAACTCTGCCCCCTAACAGGCTGAATATAATCACTTAGAGCCTGTGATGGAGGAAATTTGCTGAAGGGAATCAGAGCCCATAGGAAGCTGGGAGCCAGAGCTTGTGGGACGGGGTGGGGGGAGTGAGAGTACCCTCAGGCCAGAAGTCAGATAGGTTCCTGGATAGAAATTGATCTTGTATTGGTTTGTGAGAAGGCTGAAGGATGCTGTGGCTCTCAGTGTCATGGCTTCTGAATAGCTTTGGTACTATGATGGAATTGGCTTACTAGTTTTGGGATTTGGTTTTCTGGTGACTAAATAAATGCTTCAGTTCTATCTATCTGAAGACTTTGGTATATTTTGTGATTGAATGTCATGTGATACTTATAGTCACAGTCTTTTTTGTGATCGTGGGTGCTGTAAATATTGCATTGGTGCTACATATCCCCATTCCCAATAATTTGCTTTGCCTCGTTCCCTCATCTTCACCTTCATTTAGGGGAACAGTCTAATTTTCATCTCATCCTATTCTCCTTACCCTAGCTACATCATTCTCCTCATACCTTCTGCCTTTACCATCTCTCCTGCCTATTTTAATGACCCTTGCCCCTTTTGCCCCTTCACTTTGCTTCCTCATTCAGTTTTCTCCTTCCCTCCAGCCCCCCACTACCTCCCCTTACCCATCCCACCCCCACCCCCACAGTTCTAAGACTGCTCACCATCCCCAGGTCCTAACATAATGAAAGGAGCTATGAAGATAAAGAGTAAAGACTTCTCATCACATGAAATCAGGATTGTGGATTTACAGTTCTAAGGAACTGCGAAGGTTAATCAGCCAGCAAAACCCTAAAACCTTCTCTTTTCACACATGAGGAACTGAGGCCCAAAGAAGTTAGTCACTTGTCCAAGGTCCCACAGGTACAGCCAGCATTCAGACTTATTGAGTTGCTTTTCCTCCCCATCCTGCCTCCTCTCAGACATTAAGTCTAGTTTTTCCAGGAACCAAGAGATCAAGGTTGTGAATGCTGAATCTGATATTTGGCTAGCTGTGTGGCCCTAGGCAACTGAACTCCTGAGTCTCAGTTTCGTCGTATGTAAACTGGGTTAAAAAAAAAAAAAGGAAACTAGGAATGATACTTGCACTGGCTACCTTGCCAAAATGTGAGCAAACTGCTCTGTAAATCTTAAAGCATTATATAAACCTGAGTTATTGCTTCGAACAATTTTCGTCTCAACCAGTGTCTCCCTTTACAGTTTGAGGGGGATGAGACATGACAAGGTAGTCAGTCAACGAGCATCAGATGAAATCGTGGCGTCCCTCGTTACCACGACCACAGGACTGAATGCATCTTTTTGAAAGCGCCTCCTTCGAACCAAGCTCCATGCTAGAAAGGGCAACAACGCGGACTATGGAGCTAAGGTCAAGGAAAGCTTGAAATATACAGAGTCAGCTACTCCTACCCTCTCCCCCTCGGCAGAAAACATCACCAATTCGCTCCAGCCCAGAATAAATTGACAGGTGGCCGCCATATTGGCTCTCCTGGGCAACCTCTTCTTGCCATCGCCACTTCCGGTGGTGGGCGAGGCGACAAAGCTGAATCACTAGAGAAGCCACGATGGTTGCTAGGGCCGGGATAGGCGGGGATTCGCTAGACACACCCGGAAGCAGTCTCTTCGTCGCTTCCTAGAGGGGGCGGGAGTAACTGATGTCCAATGAGATGGTGGCATCCATAATCGCTCCGCCCATCGCGGAAGTCGTGGGCGGAATGATTTAAGAATGGGGGGGAGGGCGGGGAAACAGAAGGACGGAAGTGGCTGTTGGGTCGGCTGAGGTCGCTTTAAATTCCCTTTCCCCCCTCCCCCTTCCCGGGCTCCGCGCGGGCGTCAATGGCGTTGGACGTGAAGTCGCGTGCGAAGCGCTACGAGAAACTCGACTTCCTCGGGGAGGGACAGGTAGTTACGCTCGGGGAGGCTCGGGAGCCCCTGCCCGGACGGGCCGGGAGCAGGTGGACCGCGGGCGTCAGTCGCCACCCGGGCCGAAGGCTAGGCCCCCGAGTGTGGGGCCTCTGCCCTGGCCGGGCCATTCACGTCCCCCCCCCCCCCCCCCCCCCTCAGCGGTGCGTGGAGAAAATAACTTTCCGTCCTCTTCCCTTCTAGTTCGCTACGGTTTACAAAGCCAGGGACAAGAACACCGGGCGGATCGTCGCTATTAAAAAAGTGAGTTTTGCCCTCTCTTGTCTCGCTCCGCGTCTCGAGTAAACGCAAGTAAAAAGAATTTTCAGGTGGAGGGATGAGCACAGGATGAGCACTAACACTCACTTGCTCCATAAGCTGCCGTGGCTCCCCAGTGGCTCGGGAATCATTTACGGAATCATCAGTTATTCATTTAAAGCCCCTCACTGCCAGGACTTTTACCGTTTATGGGTTTGTACCAGCGAAGTGGCCTTATTGCTCTTCCCCAGGCATCGCCAGCCTCCCATCCTTCATACCTGGTGTGCCTTCCCTCTTTCCACCCTCTTCTTCAAGCGCCTAGCTTCTGTCACGGCTCAACTCAAGTGGCCTTTCCTGAGCCACACAACCTGCTTTGGGCTAGTGCCTTCCCTTTTTTCTTCCTTCCCTTTTTTTTTAAACAAAGTATTTACTTTGTATCTCTTTTGTATATTCTTAGTATAGTATATTATGTACTCTACAAAATACAAGGTAATAGGGTGGGGCTTGGAACTTGCAGGGAAGGTGCCCATCTGCTTTGGCAGAAGTTTCTCATCAGGCTTTCTATACTGATGAAATCACAGGTCCAGTAATAGGTATTGAGAAGCAAAATGGTGTAGTGGCTGGAAAGCTTTTCTGGCAGTTTAGAGGTCCTGGATCGGAGTCCTTCCTCTAACATATACTGCTTATGTGACCTCTGGGTAAGTTATTTATTTGTTTCGCTTTGTTTTTTGGAGGGCTATTGGGGTTAAGTGACTTGCCCAAGGTCACACGGCTATTTTTTGTGTGTGTTAATTGTCTGAGGCTGGATCTGAACCCAGGTTCTCCTGACTCCAGGGCTGGTGCTCTATTCACTGCTGTCATCTAATTGCCCCTGGGTAAGTTATTTAACTTGTGTAGTAGGTGGCAGCCTGGGTAGGTAAAGGGAGCTCCTAGTGAGGAGCTACACAGAGGAACTCACATAGAAAAGTATAGGTCTAGCTATCTTCACATATACACATGCATATATGCAGGTATGTATATGCACATATATATGTATGTCTATAAACACATTTAATACGTACTTTTAAGTAGATATATTGTTTCCTCTTCTATGTATCTTCAGCCTAGCAATGTCTGACACAAAAGTAAACCTTTATTTTCATGCTTCTTGATTGAGTTAGAGTTCTGTTCTTATATTCTTTATTTTCCTCTCTAATATGAGGAATTGTCAACAGAATTAGGGTAAGTTGGATTCATTTGTCACCTCTGACACTCATTACTGCCTCTGTGACTGGGGCAAATCATTTATTGTCTCAGTGCCCTGGGCAGCTCTCTAAAACTATAAATTCCAGAACAGTTGCATAGGTAAAGGGAGGCTTCCTACATTAATAAAATTGTAAGTCCAGTTGAAATCAGATCATTAACCAAAACAACACCTAGTTGAATCCCTTAGGTTCCTAACAACTTGTAGGCCTAGAGCAGTGATGTTTATATTTACGTATGGTTTAATATGAGAACCTGTTTATGATCATACAGTTTAAAAAAAATTAAGCATAAAATCTTTTTTACTCATTTTGATCCATGAGCTGCATGTACTATCAAAACCAAGCATTCTGTTATCTTGCTCATCCCAAAGACTCCAGGACTCTGTTTATTTTCTGGTTTGGGGTTTTTTTTCCCTCCCCCCAACATATATTTTGAGTCTCATAAGTTTTACTTTTGTAACTATGCTGTTTTTTCTCCCAAACAGCTTGCTACTTTGATCCATTGTCCCTTGTCATGGAAATATGTTCCCTTGTAACATAATTTTCACTTTGTTCAGCTTTTATGACTTGGATAAAGTCAACTCTTATTTAACAGAAGAGAATATGTTTGAGTCTTATCTTTGTCCCTTGCTTTTTTCTTTTTTCAGGTACAGTGGAAAGGGTACAGAAGACCTAGGTTTGAATAATAGCTCTGCTATTGGGTACCTGTGTGACCTTGGGAAATCATTTAACTTTTTTGGGCTTCAGTTTCCTTATCTGTGAAGATAAGGAATTGGACTTTTGATGTCCTCTAGGTTCCTTTCCTCAGCTTTTAATCTTCAGTTCTGCCTTCCAGCTACTTGTCTTCTAGTCCTTTTTTTTTTTTCCTCACTAGCACTTATTCCCTGGTAAGTCTGGACCTGAGAGAGAATGACTGTCCATGTGGAGGGATGGAAGCACCTTGAGAGGTTCTAGCTCATATTATCTTTGCTTACCTTTAGGTAGGACCACACCTAAACTACCCTGCACTAGTAGCAATAGTTTGTTACCTATAGAATTATTTGCTTTATAGTTTAAAACTTTAAGTTTCCTTTACTAATCTAAATTCCTCAGATTCCAATTTAAGCTGTTACCTCCCTTGTAAAAATCTCATATAGAAGGAGGTAGCATGGTATAGTAGAACACTAAGAGTTAGGAAATCTGACTTCTTAGTCTTCCCTAAGCTACCTGGAAGCTTTGGAAAAATAACTTGCCTTCCCTCTGTAACTTTTTGTGTCCAAAATGAGATTGAACTAGGTGATTGCTGAGGTACGTTCTGGGTTCTAAAACTCCACCACCATCCCTTCCAGTCACCCAGGCGTGCAGTCTTGGAATCATAATATAGATCATTCACACTTTTTCTCAAACCCAACCTTCTCAGCGTCCACCCCCTACTGCCCCCAATCCAGCCAATTGCTTGGGGCTGTTAGTTCTACCTCTACAATGTTTCCTGCATTTGTTGCCTTCTCTTTACCACCCTAATTCTAGACTTCATCAGCTTTTTCCTGAGTTATTAATAAAAAGGGCAAAATTGGTCTCCCTCATTCCAGGCTCTCCCCTTTCCAGCCTTCCTCCTCATAGCTCCCAGAACAATCTTAAAGCAGAGGTCTGACCCTGTTGAAGAAGCTTTAGTCCGAGGTGGGGAACTTTTAGCCTCAAGGCTGCATGTGGCACTCTAGGTCTTCAAATGTGGCCCTTTGAATCCAAACTTCACAGAACAAATCCCATTAATAAAAGAATTTGTTCTGTAAGACCTGGACTCAGTTAAAAGGCTGTACCCAAGGACTTAGAAGGCAATATGTGATTCCCCACCCCTGCTTTAAGTGCCTCTATTTTAACCTCTAGGACACAATTTAGACTCCTCAATTAGACATTTAAAGTCTGTCTTGGTATGGCTCCAACCACCTTCCGCCTTTTCTAAGCCAAACAGGGTAACTTGCAGTTCCCCAAGTTTAATATTTTATCTCTTGTCTCAGTGCTTCTGGCTGGCCTGCGTGGCTGGATTGATCTTTATATTAAACCCTACCTCTCAGAATCCCTGGCTTCCTTCAAGGATCAGCTCAGTTGTTACTGCCCACAAGAAGCTCTTCCTTCTCAGATTATCTTTCATTTACTCTGTATCCTCAGAAGAGCATAAATTCCTTGGGAGTAGGAAGTGTTTGTTTTATGTCTGTATTGGTGTGCCCTGAATAAGTCATCAAGCTAAATGATTTAAATTAACTTTGGAGTTTTGATGATCTGTACTCTTAACTGTCTGCTTGCCTGCTTATATAGAAAATCAGGAGTTCAGCTCACAGGCCCCTAGGGGTGTGTTGGAGCCAGAGAACAAATTGTTGAATTTTCATCGTGATCATTTACACCTTGAAAATTAGTAAATACTACAAAAAGCTTGATGTAATATTTTGTTGATTGTCTAGACTTAAAAAGTGATAAATAAAAAGTTAAAAATGTAGATTAAAATTTAAAATGTGTCATGCATGCAAGTTGGTTGTTTGTGTGTTTTCATAGAGATCAAGTTGTTAAGTATTTGCCAGCATATCCCCAACATAGGATCCTAAAGTTGAAGTGAACTTTTTTCAGGCCATCATCTGACCTTCTACCCGATGCAGAAATCGCTTTTCTATAAATATTAGGCATCCACTATCTATTTGAACACTTCTAGCAAAGAGAAGCTTATTTGGATTTTTTGTCAAGTCCTCTCTCTCTTCCTTTGTTACCTACAAAGACGTCCAGGTAGTACAGTGGATAGTGCAGGTCTTGGAGTTAGGAAGATCTGAGTTTGAATCCTGTCTCCAACACTTATTAGCCATATGATCCTGGGCAATTAATTCACTTAACTTCTCAGGCTTAGTTTCCTCATCTTTAATATGAGGGTGTTGAATTCATTATTCCTTGGAATCCCTTCTGGTTCCAAATCTGTGAACTATCAAGCCATTTTATTCAGTTTTTGATAACATTATTATATTCAAGCTAAAACATGCCTCTTCACTTCTTTAAACTGGTCCTCTTACAGCATTGTTTCCAGATCTTTTACCATCCTGGTTGCACTCTAGTTTGTGTCCTTCTTAAAATTATACACATAAAGCTGCATATTCTATGAAATATCTGACCAGCATAAATCATGGTGAGATTTATTCAAAGTGGTTTATATCAGAGTCATATCTAGGGTAGAATAACCAGGGCTTTGTCCCAGGGAACTGAATTTTAATTTATAAGGTAAAATTTCAGTATTTAAACAGTATAGAAACAAATGAATTTAGCAACTCTTTAAGGAAGAATATAATTAGTTAAACTAGAAGCTACCAAATGGGGGGGGGGGGGGGGGAGGCTAGATAAGCTCCAGGATTCTCTCTTTTATCCCCATGGAGAAATTGTGTTGCCCTCCCCCAACCCACCTGAAGGTACTTCTTATTCCACTTGTTCCAATTACAGTTTGTAGTGGTTGCCCTGAACCCTAAAATAACTAGTTTTAGCTCTAAGCTGAATAGGGCTCCTAAAAATTCAGCCAAAGATTGCATTAATTTTTTAAAAATAATCTGTTGGTTTGTATTGAATTTGTCTATTTAAAACATCAGATCGTGGTTTTTTTCCTTCCCCTTTTTATTCCCTTTCTCCCTTGTCCCTTCCCAAGTGCACTCTTAGTTCTTTTTTCAAGTCAACTCTTAAGACAGGTGTCCCCTCCAGCCTTGTGCAATTTATTTGTTTCAAGCCTAAATGAAGGTCTTTGTTCCTGCTAAATTTCCTCTTCAGAGGCTGCTTGACATAATAAAGGACCAGTCTTGGAATCAGCAAAGTCAGGCTTTTAAAGTCTTGCCCTTAACACATACTGGTTATGTCATGTAAGTTCTCAGGCCCATGACTAGACTCTTAATTGAAGAGTTGTTGATAAGGGTTCACCAGTAAATCACAGGTCCAGACCAGAATCCAGCACCCTCCCCCCAAATTCATGCTGTTGATTTCAGCCTATTATTCCAACCTAGCAAGCTTTTTGTGAAGCTAAGTTTGGTTGTTTGTCATAATAATTCTCTATCAGGTATGTATCACCTGCAAATTCAATAAGCATGTCTTCTGTGTGTTCACAGTATGGATTAAATTACGGTTCTTCTATTTGATGTGGCAGCTAAACTAGACTTCTGGCTATTCTCCAGATGCAAGCTCTACTTTCTAACCTCTATTGCTTAGTAATGATAAGATTCATTACAGATTTCATTTGAGTTTGTAGCTTGGTATAGTGAAAAAAGCAGTGTATATGGAGGCAGAAGACCTGGGTTCAAATCCAGGCTTGTATCAGCTATATCATAGAAAAGTCATGTCACCTTTCTAAGTGATCTTCATTTTCCCCCTTTGTAAAGTTGAGGTGGAGGCAAATTGTTATAGTCAAAAGAGTGCTGAGTTAAAAAAAATCTGTATTAAAATTTATGCTTAGTTATTTAATAGCTATAGAAACTTGAGCAAGTTGTTTAGTCTGTCTGGACATCAGTTTCCTCATCTGTAATAATGAGGGATTGAACTAGATCAGGGTCTTAAGTTAATCTTTGAACTTTAAAAAAAAATTTTGGTAACTGTTTCAATATAATTCCTTTCCATTATAATCACCCTGTGTTTTGTGCATTTAAAAACATTATTCTAAGAAGGGTTCCATGTACTTCCCCACACTCAAGAGGGGTTCATGGCACACAGCAGGTTAAGAACCCCAGGACTAGGGGTGGCTAGGTGGTACAGTGAATAGAGCACTGGCCCTGGAGTCAGGAGGACCTGAATTCAAATCTGGCCTCAGAAACTTAACACTTGCTAGCTGTATGACCTTGGGCAAGTCACTTTTGCCCTTCCAAAAAGCAAAAAAGAAAAAAAACCCTGGACTAGATGACTTCTTAAGGTCCCTTTCAGCTTTAAATCTGTGATCCACCGTTGCTTCCTTCAGACTTGTCCTGGTCCTTTTTTCCATGAAGGTTTTTTTTTTTTATTTTGTCTCTACTCTCAAGTCCTCCTGTGAGTTCCTTTAACACTTTGTTAGAATTAATTGCACATGACATCAGACTCTCATTCTACCTGGTAGTTTGTAGTTTAATTGTTTATTTACATAAACTATTAGATTATAACATCCTTAAAGGCAGAGAGCATGACTTCATTTCTTTATCCTTCACAATACCTGGCACATAGGTGCTCCATTAATATTTGAATGAAAGGACTAAGTAGAAAGTCATAAATTATGTCACCAGAGCCCTTTGTCAGTATCAACATTTGTATATTAGTAATCATTATTTGGGTATGGTCATTCAAAAATCTTAGATTTCGCTACTTATATAGTCACACATCCCACATTTGCTCATTAATGTGTGTGAAAATATAATGTGAGACTATGATATATCACTTGATGAAATCAAAGTATACATTATCCATGGCATTCCCTTGATGTACCAGTTTAGTTACCCTATCAGAAGAACCAGTGAGGTTGATTAAGACCTGTTCTTTTTTTGGGTAGGGGAGGGGTTAATTTTATTTAATTTTTAAAATTATATTTTTTTCAGCTAACAAGCATTTATTTTTCCCTTCCACGTCCTACCCCCTTTGAAAAGAAAAACCAAAACGCTTGTAACAAATATGCACATAGTTGAAACAAATTCCTGTGTTGACCATGTCCAAAATCATGTGTCTTATTCTACAAATTTAGTCCATCATTTGTCTGTCAGGTAGCATGTACTATCATTGGTCTTCTGGAATAGTGATGGAGCGCTACATTGTTCAGAGTTCTTATGTCTTTCACAGTTGTTTTTATAATGTTGTTATAGTATAAATTGTACTCTTGGTTTTGCTTACTTCACTTTACATCAGTTTATCCTAGTCTTCCTGGGCTTCTCTAAAACTATTTTTTTTTATTATTTCTCACAGCCCAATAGTATTATATTACATTCATATGCATACTTTATTTAGCCATATCCAAAAGATGGGCACTACTTTAGTTTCTAGTTCTTTGCCTCTAAAAAAAGAGCTGCTATACATATTTTTGTACACAAAGGCCCTTTCCTTCCTTCTTTGATCCCTTTGGGGTAGAGGCCTAGTAACTGATATCTTTGAGTCAAAAACTATGCATAGTTTAGGAACTTTGGGGCTTAGTTCCAAATTACTTGCCAGAATGTCTGGATTAAGTTACAGATCCACCAACAGTGCATTAGTAGTCCCTTTTTTCTCAGATGCTATTGTCATTTTTGTTTTCATTTTAATTATCTTTTACAATCTAATAGGTATGAGATGAAATGTGAGAATTGGTTTAATTTGAATTTCCCTAATTATTAGTGATTTGGAGATTTATTTTCATATGGCTTTTGATAGCTTAGATTTCTTACTCTGAAAACTATCTGTTCATATCTTTTGGGGAATGGCTTTTTTTTATTTTGTAATTAATTTGTTTGTTTACTTTTAGTTTACAAGATTCAATTCCACAATTCTTTGAGTTTCACATTCTGTCGCCCTCCTTCCCCTCCCCTCCATGGCAGCATATAGTCAAGTGTAGCATCTATAAATACTTTCACATTAGACATTAGTCAGGTTATAAAGACAGATTATATCAGATGGAATGAAAAATGGTAAAGAGGACATAAAACCAAACAAGAAAAGGAAAATGATCAGGTAGTTTGCCTCAATCTGGATACAAACTCAGTTCTTTCTAGTTCTTTCTCTGGATGTAGACATCTCTCTCCATCATGAGTCTTTTGGGATTGACTTATATCACTGCATTGCTGAGAAGAGTCTAGTCTATCAAAGTTGGTCATCACACATATGTTGTATCTATAATGGTGTACAAATTTCTCCTGGTTCTGCTCTTGTCACTCAGCATCAGTTTGTATAAGCCTCTCCTGGTAAATATGAAGTCCATCTGCTCCTTGTTTCTTATAGCACAATAGTATTCCATAAAATGCATATACCACAACTTGTTCAGCCATTCCCTAATTGATGGGCACCCCCTTAATTTCCAATTCTTTGCTACCACAAAAAAGAGCTGCTGTGAATATTTTTGTACATATGGGTCCTTTTCTCACTTCCATGATCTCTTTGGGATACAGCCCTAGAAGTGGTATTGCTGGGTCAAAGGGTATGAAATTATTATAGCCCTTTGGGCATAATTCCAGATTGCTCTCCAGAAAGGTTGGATCAGTTCAAAATTCCACCAGCAATGCATTAGTGTTCCAATTTGTCCACATCCTCTCCAGCATTTGTCATTTTCCTGTTTTTTCATCTTAGCCAATCTGACTGGTGAGATGTGGTACCTCAGCGTTGTTTTGATTTGCATTTCTCTAATCAATAGTGATTTAGAGCATTTCTTCATGTGCTTATAGATATCTTTAATTTCTTTTTCTGAAAACTGTCTGTTCATATCCTTTGACCATTTATCAATTGGGGAATGACTTGTTTTCTTATAGATTTGACTCAATTCTCTGTATATTTTAGAAATGAGGCCTTTATCAGAGACATAGGTTGTAAAAATTCCCAATTTCTCACCTCCCTCTTAATCTTGGTTACATTGGCTTTGTACAGAAGCTTTTCAATTTAATGTAATCAAAATTATCCATTTTGCATTTTATAATGCTCTCTAATTCTTGTTTAGTCATAAAGTCTTTCCCTTTCCACAAATCTGACAGGTAAACTATTCCTTGTTTTCCAAGATTGCTTATAGTATCAACCTTTATACCTAGATCATGCACTCATTTAGGGCTTTTGTTTTTATTCACTTGAATTAGTTCCAAATACATTTTTTTATCATTCCATCTTTTTTTTCCAATTTATTTGTTTTCAGTTTTCAACATTCACTTCCATAAGTTTTAAATTTTCTTTCCTTCCCCTGCCCAAGGTGGCATGCAATCTGATATGGGCTCTACACATACATTCCTATTAAACACATTTTCATATTAGTCATGTTGCATAGAAGAATTATAACAAATGGGAGACCCATGGGAAAGAAAACAAAGCAAAGCAAATGAGAAAATACTCTGCTTCACTCTGCATTCTAGCTTTATAGTTCTTTCTCTTGATGTAGATGGCATTTTTCATCATGAGTCCTTTGAAAATATTTTAGGTCCTTGCATTGCTAAGAAGGTCTAAATCTATCAAAATCAGTCCTTGAACACTGGCTGTTACTGTGTATAATGTTCTGGTTCTGCTCCCTTCACTCAGCATAAGTTCACATAAGTCCTTCCAGGGTTTTATAAAGTCTGCCTGTTCATCATTTCTTATAGCACAATGGTATTCTGTTACATTCATATACCACAACATGTTCAGCCATTCATTGATGGGCATCTCCTTGATTTTCAGTTCTTGGCCAGTACAAAAAATATTTTTGTACATGTGGGTCCTTTTCCCTTTTTTATGATATCTTTGGGATACAGCCCTAGAAGTGGTATTTCTGGGTCAGAGGGTATGCACAGTTTTATAGCCCACATCTTCTCCAACATTTATCATTTTCTTGTTTTGTCACATTACCAATCTGATAGGTGTGATATGGTACCTTAGAGTTGTTTTGATTTGCATCTCTCTAATCAGTAGTGATTTAGAGCACTTTTTCATATGGCTATAGATAGCTTTAATTTCTTCCTCTGAAAACTGCCTATTCATATCCTTTGAATATTTATCAATTGGGGAATGACTTGTATTCTTGTAAATTTGACTCAGTTCTCTATATTTTTTAGAAATGAGGCCTTTATCAGAGACACTATAAAAATTCTTTCCCATTTTTCTGCTTCCCTCCTAATCTTGGTTGCACTGGCTTTGTTTGTGCAAAAACTTTTCAATTTAATGTAATCAAAATTACCCATTTTGCATTTCATAATGTTCTCTGTCTCTTTTTTGGTCATAAATTCCTCCATTCTCCATAAATCTGACAGATAAACTATTCCTTGCTCTCCTAATTTATTTATGGTATCAGCCTTTATACCTAGATTGTCTAACCATTTGGACTTTATTCTGGTATATTGTGTCAGATGTTCGTCTGTGCCCAGTTTCTGCCATACTATTCTCCAGTTTTCCCAGAAGTTTTTGTCAAACAGTGAGAGTTCTCAGCCCAGAAGCTGGGGTCTTTGGGTTTATCAAACATTAGATTACTATAACCATTGAGTACTGTGTCTTGTGTACCTAACCTATTTCACTGATCTACCTTCGCTATTTCTTAGCCAGTACCAAGTGGTTTTGATGATTGATGCTTCATAATACAATTTAAGATCTGGTATGGGTAGGCCACGTTCCCTAGCATTTCTTTTCATTAATTCCCTTGATATTCTGGACCTTTTGTTCTTCCAGGTGAATTTTGATATTATTTTTTTTAGCTACAAAATAATTTTTTGGTAGTTTGATTGGTATGGCACTGAATAAGTAAATTACAAATACATTTTAGGAATGAGACTTTTATCCAGGAAACTTGCTATAAAGATTTTTCTTGTTAACTCTTTCCCTTGTAATCTTAACTCCATTGAATTTGTTTGTGTAAAAGCTTTTTAATTTTATATAACCAAAATTGTCCATTGATTTTCTCTCTCCATCCCTTCTTCAGTCTTGGACTCTCTTCCCCTATCCATAGAGGTAGTGATTACTTTTCTGAGTGCCTTTTAAGCTATTTGCTATTTAAGAAATTTTGCTCCGCTTTAAGAGAAATCAAGATAATGTTAAACAGATCCGAACAAATGAAAGAATAGAAGGCAATGTGAAATATCTCTTGGGAAAAACCACTGACCTGGAAAATAGATCCAGGAGAGATAATAATTAAAAATTATTGGACTGCCTGAAAGCCATGATCAGGGAAAGAACCTAGAAATCATTCTCTAAGAAATTCTCAAGGAAAATTGCCCTGATTTTTTAGAACCAGAAGGCAAAATAGAGGTTGAAAGAATCCACCAATCACCTCCTGAAAAAGATCCCAAAAAGAAAACTCCTAGGAATATTATAGCCAGGTTCCAGAATTCCCAGATCAAGGAGAGAATATTACAAGCAGCCAGGAAGAAACAATTTGAATATTGTGGAAACACAATTAGGATAACACAAGATCCGGCAGCTTCTACACTCCGGGATCGAAGGGCCTGGAATAGGATATTCCAGAGGGCAGAGGAGCTGGGATTAAAACCAAGAATCACCTACCCAGCACAACTGAGTATCATCTTTCAGGGGAAAATATGTTCATTCAGTGGAATAGAGGACTTTCAAGCATTCTTGCTGAAAAAAAACAGTTGAATAGAAAATTTGACATTCAGATACAAGAAGCAAGAGAAGCATGAAAAGCTATACAAGGAAAAATCATAAGAAACTTATCAAAGTTGAACTATTAACATTCTTACATGGAAAAACAATAATTGTAACTGACGAAACTTTTCTCAGTATGAAAATAGTTGAAGGGAATAGAAATATATATGTATATATTTCTACATCAGAGGGTATACAGGCATATGAATACATGTGTGAATGTGTGTATATATGTATACAGGTATACATAGATAGAGGTAGGGCACAGGACCAATTTAATAGGAAGGGATGATACTTAAAAGGGGAAATTAAGAGGTGAGAGAGGAATATAATGACAGGAGATGGAGAGAGACAGAATGGGGTAAACTATCATAAAGAAGAGGCAAGGGAAAAGGGTTACAGTGGAGGGGAAGAATAGGAAGGCAAAAGGGAATGGGTCAACTTTATTCTCACTGAATTTGGCTTGGGGAGGGAATGAAATACACATTAAATAGGGTATCACCCTACGAGAGAGTAGGGAGAAGGGGATGAGAGGGGAGATGATGGAAGGGAGGGCAGGCTGGGGGGGAGGGAAGTTGGAAGCATTCACTTTTGAAAAGGGACAGGATCAAAGTAGAGAATAGAACAAGTGGCTGGTGGGATAGGAGGGAGGGAAATGTCAGTCTTTTACAATATATCTACTATGTGAATGTTTTGCATTAGCTACACATGTACAATCTATACTGAACTGCTTATCTTACCAGTAAGGGTGGGTTTGACAAGGGACAGGAAGGGAATGAATCTGGAATTCAAAGTTTTAAAATCAAATGTTTAAAATTATATATACATATATACTATTATTAATGCTATCTTACATGTAATTGGGAAAGAAGATATACAGGCACTGGGGTATAGAGATCCACCATACCCTACTGGAAAAGTCTAAGGGGGTATGGGAGAAGATCTGGGAGAGAGCAAATTGGAGGAGGGGATATCCTATGCGACTGCTATTCTGGGGTAGTGGGTAGGGGAAAAACGGGGAGAAAATTTGTAACTCAAAGTCTGGCGGAAATTAATGATGTAAATCAGAAGTTATTAAAGCATTTGAAAAATGAAAAAAAAAATTTGCTCCAAATATAGACTTCTAGCTTTCCGGTTTGAACTTTGTAGAATCCACATTTTTCCTCTTTTTGAGAGTGCAGCAGTACTTACCTGTCTTCAGTCTTCTAGTCTTTTGCTTGTTTCCCATAATCCCACTAGATTACTAATGGTGGTTTTGTGATCATTGCTTTAGGTACTCTGGGGTATAATTTATCTGAATGAGCATAACCTAAAGGGGATTGGACTGGGTTGATTTTTTTTGAAGTTCCTTTCATCTCTAGGACTCTGAGGTAGAAAAGAGCTCTCATGATCTCTAGGAGTGGTACATGTTTGCAGAGTGGTTAGGCTTTATAAAAGTTTAAATTTCTTGATTACATTGCTAAATTTTTGTGTATTTTTTTCCCCTCCAGATCAAACTTGGACATAGATCGGAAGCCAAAGATGGTAATTAACATGTAATTGTTTACTGAACTAATAAATTAAGCCCTTTGACATGATGAGAAAGGCCTCTGTTCTTGTATAAAGGGAAGGCTTGAAGTAGTCAGTGAAGTAAAAACATCATCAGATGAGTCCTTGCCTACTGAGTGTGGCAGAGAAAAAGCCCATGAAGCTCCTCACTATGTGGGACCTTTGAGTTTTCCCATAGCACCTCTCCTGGAACCCAATCCACTTTTATTTACTTGCCCTTTCAAGAGCATGTTTCCATTGAGCATGTTTGCCGTCAAGCTGCATTTGTCTGCTGCCTGTCTGGTGTGATTTTTTTTCTTTTAGTTAAGAGACAAAGGAATAAATAATAATAGTAGTAATTCTGTTTGGAGTTTAATTACTCTTTGGTTTGGAGAGAAAGAACCAGGATACTCTCACCAGGCTGACTTTAAACACACAGCATAGGAGCAGTTTGAGGAGCGAGCAGACTTAATTTAGCCAAAAATTAGAAGAAAGGGTGACTATAGTCAGCATTAATGACTGCGGTAAAACTTAATACACCCTTGAGGGGTTGGGGTGGATGCTAGGAACAGATCTCTCTCAGGAGGGACCTTTGAGGCAGCTATTGGAGCCTTGCATTTGCTTTCTCCCTGTATTGTGATTCCATTTGGCATGACATTCTAGGGGTGAATGCTGACCCCTGGAAAAAAATAATGGCTTGAAGTCCCTGTTGGAGTATACTCACTCCTCATATACCATAGCAAGGTTCTGTGGGCTTTTTGTTTCCAGAGTTTCTACCAGGAATGCATGTTCCAGATGTTACCCCTGGTGTAGCAGAGAATAGGAACCTTAGTCTCTTAATTTCTTTTTTCCTTTTAGTTTTCCTTCTTATTCCTTGTTTAAAGTTAATATCTCCAGAGATATCATGAGTAGAACATACTCCTTGAGGGCAAGAACTATTTTCCTCTTTTTGATTCTTGACCCCTAGTGCCTTGCACAATGTTTTATTCTTTTTTTTTTTTTTTTTTGCTTTTTGGAGGGCAACTGGGGTTAAGTGATTTGCCCAAAATCAAACGGCTAGTAAGTGTGTCAAGTTTCTGAGACCGGATTTGAACTCAGGTCCTCTTGACTCCAGGGCTGGTGCTCTGTTCACTGCGCCACCTAGCTGCCCCTGCACAATGTTTTGAATTGAATTGATTGCACGTTATTACAGACTTAAGATAAGTGCCCTACTGGCTACTGTAAAAAACTTACACCAGTACATTAGAATATGTGCCCACAAGAAGAGTGTGATCTTAACTCCAATCCCATACAAATGAAGCATCTCAAATGTGTGTTTAGCTTCTCTCATCTCACAGAGGCAGAAGACTACTAAGACAGAATGTTGTATGCATTTATCAAGTCACTAACTTTAAAAAAAATTGTGTGGGATTTTTTCTTAATTGTTTTTCTTTGTTAAAAGTGAGGGTTTACTTTTGAGGGGGAAGGGAAGTATTTCTAGAAATCATTGTGAAGCTAGTGTTTTCAAACTTTGTAGTGGGATAGGGGGCTAACAGGAAGAAAGAGAGGAAGGTATTGGCAGTGGAGAGCAAAGGAAACTGTGATGATAGTCTCAAATCTGAGGAAAGGGTTGACTAGGTAGAAAAGGGACATTTCCACCTAAGTAAATAGCCAGGATTTTGTTTGGAAAATCTATTTGGAGCCATCCTGATAAATGAAGGGACTGATGTTGCTTCTGTTTCTTTGTTAAGTTTTAAGCGCCCTCCTTTATTGAACTCTTCAACTCCATTTTTCTTTGGCGATTCAGATGGATTGGTGTGCCCTAATGGTTGACCACTGTATGGATTATAGGGAAGATGAGAGTATAGAAAAAAAAAGTTCTTGAGCCCCTTTTCCACATACCATACTTTTCCAAGGTAATAAGACATGACTGGCCACTAATAAAACAGGCTGCCACAAAGAAGATGCCCATCCCAATAGCTACTGTGACTATACCTCTTAATCTTGGATTTCTACCTTTTACGCTAAAGAGGCTGAATCTCTTTTATTCAAATAGCTACCAGTTTTCAGCAGAGGTCTTGATCTTACATACTGCAAATTGAGTTAGTGCTATTGCTTCTTAACTTTTAATTATATCTCTGTTTCTTAAGCTAACTTAACTATAATTTTTATTTAGAAGTAGAAAAGAAATTGAGCACAGCTTTTGGTCAGAATTTAAAGGTTCACATTATACTTATTGAACTTTTTTTGAATGTACTTCTTAGATAACAAGATGCTTATTTTTCCATGCTTAGAGGAAAGTGTGATATCTCAGAAATGTTGCTTCTCACTTTACTCTTTTGCAGGTATAAACAGAACAGCTTTGAGGGAAATAAAATTACTACAGGAACTAAGCCATCCAAATATTATTGGTGTGAGTACAACCTCACTGAAACTTGGACCTTGGGTGCCTGATCTTGTCTGAATGAATGTTGGGAGGATTCGTAGACTCTTTGGGGTGACAAGTTGCTGCCTTGTTGAAAAACATTAAAAGTTTATCATCCCATAAAATAGTGTTCACCTTCCTATAGGCTTCATTTCTTTTACTTCATAGTTAATGAAATAACACTTTACTGGCCCTGGGTTTGATGGGGTTTTTTGCTTTTGGAGAGAGAGGAGCATTATCCATTTTGATGCCACTAACTTCCTTCATAGCAATTTTCTACTCTATACTAAAGTATTTTTTCGAATGGGTATGTAGAAAGAAGTCAATTCGTAACTCCTGTATGTGGGGGGAAATAGAAAACATAAGAACTAGAGTTCAATAGCCTTGTTTATAGAATAGCTAATTAAATTATAAAATTTGAAACTGCCTAAATAGATAATTCAATAAAATGAACTTACGTAGAGAATTTTCGGTACTTAGTGATTAACAGAACAAATATGAACTGGGTCATAATCTATGTTCAATGTTTCTTTTAAAAAACTAAGTGTCAATATTAGTGTGTATAGTACATTGATAAGAACATTGGAGTAAAAGAATTTTTTTTGTTGTTTTCAAACAGCTCCTTGATGCTTTTGGACACAAGTCAAATATTAGTCTTGTCTTTGACTTTATGGAAACTGATCTAGAGGTAAGAGTAACTCAAGACACCTGGAGGAAACTTATTTGACTGATGTCAAAAGGACATATGAATGTTCTGTTTGTGCTTCTGAATATACTGATAGAGGGATGCCAGTTCTAATCAGCCTTCACATATTCTCAATCTGTAACACATCCAAGTTCTCAACCTCACCCTTTATCTCCTTTATCATTAAGTCATCTTTACAAACCACAAAAACTACATAGAAAATTTTCATTCTGCCCTATTGATATGGTTTAATTTACTTTTTTTTTAAATGGGGTACAAATCTGACCTTTCACTAAAAGTACAAAGCTTTTATTTCCCTTCAATCATCCCTGTAAGAAATAATCACAGAAAATTCATGACATTTGTATAGTGTTTTATTTAAAGAAAAATAATAATTATTATTATTAAGGTCTGAGCATATACTATGAAATTGTTTCATAGGTAATAATAAAGGATAATAGTCTTGTGCTGACACCTTCACATATCAAAGCCTACATGCTGATGACTCTTCAAGGATTAGAATATTTGCATCAACACTGGATTCTCCATCGGGTAAGATAATGGCTGTCACAGTCAGTCTGATTGCTCCTAGATGTGCTGGTCTTGTTTACATGGCAAATTTAAGGGACCAATAAGTGGAGACCAAATTTGTCATTTGAGTGCTATCCCTATATTGCTGTATGGGACAACCTGGCCTTGGACATTCCTAGTCGTCCTCATTACTTAATGCCTTTGCTAATTCACATTTGAATTTTCAAGACGTACAATGCCAAAGCCTCTTAACTCCTGAAAGCATAACCTTCTTAACAGTGTAGGGGCATGGGGACTGGGTTTGTGTTTCCTTAGATTAGGACATACCCACCACGGATGTAAATTAGCGCTTTCTCTGCAACAGATAGTCTTAGAAAATTGTCTAGAGCACTAAGAGGTTGTTATTTTCCCACTGTTACAACAGTTTACATTATGTGTCAAAGGCAGATTTTGAACCCAGGTCTTCCTAGCTTTGAAGCCTGCTTTCCACCCACCATGCCATGCTCTCTTAACTATATACTATGTGTTCAGTGGAATAGAGGACTTTCAAGCATTCTTGCTGGAAAAAAAAAAAAGAGTTGAATAGAAAATTTGACATTCAGATACAAGAAGCAAGAGAAACATGAGAAGGTAAACAGGGAAAAGAAATCATAAGGAACTTATCAAAGTTGAACTGTTAACATTCCTACATGGAAAAACAATAATTGTAACTTATGAAACTTTTCTCAGTAGTTGAAGGGAATAGAAATATATATGTGTGTGTCTATACATGAGGGTATATGGGCATATGAATACATATGTGAATGTGTGTATATATGTTTACAAGTATACATAGAGGGCACAGGACCAATTTTACAGGAAGGGATGATACTTAAAAGGTGAAATTAAGAGGTGAGAGAGGAATATAATGAGAGGAGATGGGGAGAGACAGAATGGGGTAAACTATCTCATATAGAAGAGACAAGGGGAAATGGTTACAAAGGAGGGGAAGAATAGGAAGGCAAAAGGGAATGAGTCAACCTTATTCCCATGGAATTTGGCTTGAGGAAGGAATGAAATACACACTAAAGAGGGTATCTCACCCTACAGGAGAGTAAGGGGGGGGGGGGGAGGGGGGGGGTGAGGGGAGGGAGGGCAGGCTGGGGGGAGGGAAGTTGGAAGCACCCACTTTTGAAAAGGAACAGGATCAAAGTAGAGAACAGAACAAGTGGGAGGTGGGATAGGAGGGAGGGAAATAGAGTCAGTCTTTTACAATATGTCTACTAAGTTATTGTTTTGCATAAGCCACATATGTACAACCTATACTGAACTGCTTATCTTCCCAGTAAGCGTGGGTGACAAGGGAGGAAGGGACTGAATCTGGAATTCACTATTATTAATACTATTTTACATGTAATTGGGAAATAAGATATACATGCACTGGGGCATAGAGATCCAATGGAAAAGTCAAAAGGGGTATGGGAGAAAATATGGGAGAGAGCAGATTGGAGGAAGGGATATCCTGTGGGACTGCTATTATGGGAGGGTGGGTAGAGGAAAAATGGGGAGAAAATTTGTAACTCAAAATCTGGCAGAAATCAATGATGTAAATCAGAAGTTAATAAAGCATTAAAAAAAAAAACTATATACTATGTGTAAATAATCACCTACTCAGTCAGTAAACAACAGTTTATTAAGTATTTACTATGTTTGGGCCCCATGCTAAGCACTGGAAATACAGATAGAAGCTGAAAAAAAGACTGGCCTTGCCATGAAGGAGCTTATATTCTAATGGGGAAGACAGCAAATAAAAAGGAGCTGAAAAGTTTGGGGAAAGGAGCAGAGGTAAAGGTACCTTTCAAAGAGGAGACATGCTAGTGAAAGTCCTGGAGAGATGAGTGCAGCCTGGAGAGGAGTGAAGACAGGGTTGACCTGGACTGCCTTCTTAAATTGGAGCTTCTGGGAGTAACCAGCCAATCGTGGGGAGAGGCCCTTGAGATGGGAAAAGTAGTCTGGGGATGGAGTGAGCATCCTGGGTGAAGAGATGTATTTCCATGGCTTGGTAGACAGAGGTCTGTGGAGATGAGTCTGGAAGGTAGGAGCACTGTCCCAGGGGCTGGGAGAGATGAAAAGGTTAGATTAAGATTGCCCCTGCCCTTATGGAGTTTATCTAAGAAGAATATAATATAGCAGCTCAGGTGGCACTTATATACAAGATTATATAAATGCTTTAGGGATAAAACAAAACTTCTTTCTCACTTTCTCATTATCTCAGGTGTCCTAAAGCCTAAGTCTAACATGAGGAATTCCACCCAGGTACAATTTTTTCTCTAGCAGACTTTCAGGGGTGGGGAACCTGTGGCCTTCTAGGGCCTTACATACAGCCTTTTGACTAAGTACAAGTTTTACAGAACAAATCCTTTAACTAAGGGGATTTGTTCTGTGAAGTTTGGATTCAGTCAAAGGACTGAAGGTTCCCCACCCCTACTCTACACTCTTTAAAATGGTAATATGCTAGAGAACTTTACATGAGACTTAGGCTTATCAGTTATAATCATAGCTGATATTTATACAGCACTTTAAAGTTCACACAGCACATTATATTGTTGGATCCTCACAACCACCCTGTGAGGCAAGTAGTACAGATATCCTTCCCATTTTACAGATGTGCAAAAACTAAAGGTGAGAATGTTCATTTGCCTGAGTTCTCATAGCTAGTACATAGCAGGTTTTTCGGACATTGCCAAGGCTACCCTCTTTCCTCTATATTCAAGCTGCCTCCCGTTTCATATAGTATTAAGTCAGTCTAAGTTTTTATGAAAACATTTGCTGATGTACATCAGTGTCAGAATTCTCATAGTAATCACAAAATATTGAACTATATTGGTTATCTCAATAACCTGGGACAGCTGGTGGTGCAATGGATAGAGCACTGGCCTGGAGAGGGGAAGCCCTGAGTTCAAATCTGATCTCAGACACTTACAAGCTGTGTGACACTGGGCAAGTCACTTTTAACCCTGTTTACCTCAGTTTCTTCATCTGTAAAATTAACTGAAAAAAGGAAATGGCAACCACTTCAGTATCTTTGCCAAGAAAACCCCAAATGGGATCACAGAGAATCAGATACGACTGAAACAGCACTGAACCACAGCAATAAACAATGCGGGGTAATAATTAAGGAAACTGACTTTCTGAATTTCAACTGAAGAAAATTACAGACATCTTCACTGTAAATGGAAAGACCAGCCTCAGTGCAAATTCTAAAATACCTTTAAAGAAACCATTCTTTTAATTTCAGGGATATCAGACCTAGACAAACTTGTGTTGTTACTGTAATAGAGATCCTTTGGTTTTTGGTTTGAATAAATATTAATAAAGATTTTTAATTAGCAAGCTAATGATGTATAAAACTGCTTCCCAAGTACTTGAGAGCCGAAGTTAGTTGTATTACACATTTTAAAATTATTCCTTGCCCATTGTTTTAATATTGAACTACTTACTACTGTTAGCATAGATTCGTAGGTGTTAGCATGCTTTTTTTTTTCTTTTGGAGGCGGGAGGGCAGGGCAATTGGGGTTAAGTAAATTGCACAAGGTCACGCTAGTGTTAAGTGTGTGAGGCCGAATTTGAACTCAGGTCCTCTTGACTCCAGGGCTGGTGCTCTACTCACTGCACCACCTAGCAGCTCCTGTCAGCATGCTTCTTTTCCAAAGTTTCTCAAGACTGAAATTTGTACAATCCATACAAATCTTATTTGATGTATACACTTAATATTGAAGTATATCATTATAATATTTTGGTGCTTTTAAAAGTAAAGTTGAGCTAGCTAAATTTATTGTTATAGAATGTAATTTTCCCTCCTTTTCTTTATAGGACCTAAAACCAAATAACTTGCTGTTGGATGAAAATGGAGTTTTAAAATTGGCTGATTTTGGCCTCGCTAAGTCATTTGGCAGTCCCAATAGAGCATATACGCATCAGGTTGTAACTAGGTATGTTAAAGTAAGTGGCTGTGGGGTTAAGATCGTTCCTGGTTCACCGCGGAGGATACAGAGGCTTCTATTGTTTCTGGTGACTTAAGGAGGGCTTCGAGAATTATTTTTCTGTTCCTTACCAGCCTGTTACTAACAGACTTGGCAGAATTCTAGAGTAATCATTCTTTTCTGGTTATCTGGGAATAGAGTACAGCAGAGAAGAGAGAAGGAAAAAGTGATAATGGTGCTTAGAGCTGCTGCTGAGAGATAAATGGAAGTCTGGAACATCAGGAATGGCTATTACCATAACAAATTATGGTAATGGTAACCTTCGTGCTTAGTCTAAGACCCTACTAAGGGGGATTGTCCCCTGACTTGTGATGTGGGTCTTTGAGGAGGGACAGGAGTCACAGCAAGGGCTGTATGTGATAGTCTGCACATACTGTGGGAGGGTAGAAGAGTTCTTATGTGGCCACTGGCAACTTGGCTTTGGCTAACGAGTGTATGGTACACCCTGCTCCTCTGATTGAGCCAGGTCATGTGAGACAAGAAAATATACAAAATATTTGAAAAAATTGATCTATATACACTGATGCTTTCTGGGGCAGAGGAGGAAGAAGCCCATGACTGGACTAAAATGGGGGCTAACCCAGCTTTTGTCATTTGGGATAATGGCTGCCTGAAGGCAGCTGCTTATCATCTCCTAAATACCTGGGGGGATGTCAGTGGCCTTGCTTTTGCATACTGTTGGAAAATAGAAGTGCTGCTTCTTGTGGAGGGTTAGTATCCTTCAGAATTTCCGCTCAGAGCCTATTAATAAAAGACCTAAGCTTAAAAACTATTTTTAAGGGAATGATGGCAAACTCATGGAAGCAGGGGCCATTCCATGGAACATAAAGACCCCTTGCAGGCCACATACTGAGTTTTAAAATGTAATACTATCCATCTTTCATTGTATTTTTATTTGTTGTGTTAACTATTTCCCAGTTACATTTTAATCTGGACTGCATTCAGAAGTGTTTGGGGCTGTATGTTTGACACCTTTGATGTAGAGGATTGGGCTAGTGTTCCAGGCCTCTATTTAAAATGATCCCTGATTATCATGGCTGTGTATCTGCCTTGCTTTATGTACATAGTTCTTATTTTAAATCTTTCATTTAAACAAACCTTGCCATTATTAAGAGTACTAAACATCATTTAGCTGGTAATGGCGTTTTTTTCTGCCTGTTCAAAATCTGTTATGTAAATTTCAAAGTTCTCTCCCTTAGTTTTGCCTTTATCCTCCTCTGCAGATCTAATCAATCTCTCATATAACAAGCTGTTACTTTGAGATTTTAATTGTCCTGCTCCATTGATGGTCTTACTAGTGTATTCAGCACATCCGTATAAGAGGAACTTAAAGGTTTTCGTTGTTGTCATTTTCAGTCATGTCTGGGGTTTTCTTGGCAAAGATACCGGAGTGGTTTGTCATTCCCTTTTCCAGCTCATTTTACAGATGAAGAAACTGAGGCCAACAGGGTGAAGTGACTTGTCCAGGCTCACACAGCTAGTAAGTGTCTGAGGCAGGATTTGAACTTGGGAAGAGGCTGATTCCAGGCCCAACACTCTCTGCACTATGGCGCCACCTAGCGTCCCAACTTAAAGGTAGTCTTGAATATACCTAGACTTGTAAGCAATGGAAAATGAAGTTTTCAATGACAGTTGTGGGAGAAAAAAATATGAACTGAGGGAATAAATCTTTTCTGATATTTTCTGTTTCTCCTTTTCAGTATGTAAAAGTCAAAAATGACAAAATAGATGAGCAAAACATTTTTGTATTTCTGTTTTATTTTTAATTTTTCATTGATACCATTTTTATGTCACCTACATTTCCCAGGGCATCCCTTCTAGAGAGCCATCCCTTATAATGAAGAATACAAAAGAATGAAATAAATGTTCTGCAAAACTAATCAACATATGAAAAAACTGTAACATTACATGTAGCAACTAGATGGCGCAGTGGATAGAGTGCCGGGCCTTCAGTCAGGCAGACCTGAGTTCAGATTTGGGCTCTATGTGACCCTGACAAGTCAATTAACCCCTGCTTGCTTCAGTTTCCTCTCCTGTGAAATGGAGATCATAGCATCTCTCTCCCAAGGCTGTTGTGAGGATCAAATGAGATAATAATTGTAAAGCATTTAACACAGTGCCTGCCATGTAGTAGGCATTAAATAAATTCTAATTTATTATGATGTCACACCCATAGCCACTGCAAAGGAGCAGGGTGAAATATCTTCTCATATCTCTTCTTTGGTGCCTAGTTTGGTTATCAGAATTTTCCAGCATTCCGTTTCAGTCATTTTGTTGTTCTCATCACTTACAAAGTTGTGTGTGTATTGTCTTTCTGATTCTGTTTATTTCACTTAAGTTCACGTCTTCCCATACTTTTCTGTTTTCATCATAGTCTTTATTTTTTCAGCACAATAAGATTCTATTACATTCATGTACTACACTTTGTTTAGCCATTCCCCAAACAATAGCCATCTACTTTGTTTCCAGTTTCTACTGCTACCAAAAATGCTGCTACAAATATTTCTCTGTATATAGAGGCATCTCTTTTTTGTCCTTGTCCTGTTTTGAATAAATACCTAATAATTGGTAAATTATTCTGGATCTAATTAATGCTGATTATTCATTTTCAAAGTGTCATATGTCTCTTGGCAAGATTCTAATTTAGTGTTCATTTGCATTCTCAAGTCTTTTTTTCTTTTAAATTTGTCTGAGGATACTAATTGAATTGTTGTTCCCTGAAGCTGAGTAAGCCTCACCTATTAAAAAAGTGGAGTTAAAAAGAGAGGATTTGAAGGTGTGATACAGATCTTTGAAGAGCTGGGAATATTGTTGAGATGGCCTATTAGACAACCTCTTGTCAAAGAAAGCTAATGTGGATAATACATCTTTCTGATAACATTGATTGCCGAATTTCTTATTAACTTCTTTGTCTATTCTCACAGCTTACCATTAGTATATCTTCCTTATCTGAAGTATAATCAATATATAAAATTTCTAACCAGTTGAAAAAAGATCCAGAAAATCAGTTCATTAGAGATGATCAGATGATTCCAACTGCCCTAGACATTGTCATAGCCCTGCAAAAAAAGGAAAAGAAGAACAAAATGGTGTGATGGAAAGAGAGTTTACACAGATGTCACAAATTCTGGGTTCTAGTCTTGACCCTGACACTGATTAGTTGCTTAACCTCGGACAATTCATGGAGGAGTAAGTTAAATTATGACAAAGTAAAGTGTCTTCTAGCTCTGTCTCTATGATCTAAAATTCTAGCTTGTACAACAAATAGAGCATCAGGCATGGCATCAGAAAGACCTGAGTTTAAATCTGGACTTAGACACCACCTGTGTGACCTTGGGTAAGTCGTTTACCCTTTGTCTCATTTACTCCTCTGTAAAATGAAGATAATGATAGCACTTACCTCTCAGTGTTGTTATAGCAAATGATATAATGTTTGTAAAGCACTTTGTAAACCTTGAAACACTATTGAGATTATGATTAACTCTAAGCATGGAGTTTTAGGGTATTTCACCAGTAAGGGAAGCATTACTAGGGTTCCAGGAAGTGGTGATTTTTGAGAATAAGGTTCCAGAGCCAGGAAATACTTTATTTTTCATGGCTGTCCTTTTGGACAAAAATACTACAGAGCTATCCCTTGGTCTTCCTTCTCCCTACCCTGCAGCCTTTCGTAACTCTTGGGAATGTGTTGCTGATCTTACAATAGACATGTGAAAAAAACGGTATGTATTTTACAGAAATTTCCTGCTTTTCAGAAATGCATCTGTTCTGTAAAGTAGTTGTGACCTGTGTTGTTAGGTTGTAACGAGGGATATCAGCTGTAAATTTTTCTTTAGTGGATTTTTTAATACTTTTATTATAAGAAGGCAATATTTCTCATTTTTCTTCAGATGGTATCGAGCCCCTGAGCTCCTCTTTGGAGCTAGAATGTATGGTGTAGGGGTCGACATGTGGGCTGTTGGCTGTATATTAGCAGAGTTGCTTCTGAGGGTAAGCCTTGAATTTACACACAGACTTTACTGTATTGTGTATACCTTTCCTTGATATTAATATGATGAGCATTTTTTTTATTGTGACCAGAAATATAGAAATTTTTCCTCTTTAAGAAAAAAAATGAAATGTCTAACTTAAAGGACTGATAAGCTAAGAAATGCTTTATAGTTGTGTAACATGAATTTAACACCTAAGACCATTTATTTAATTTTCATTATATGAGGCTGTTCTGCAGAACAGCTACAAATAATATATGTTGTAGATCTGAATCAGTGTTGACTAAACACATTTTTAACACACGCAGACACATACACACAAACTATTCATCCTTTGAGGCCTAGCTCAAGTCCTATCCCTTCCACAGAAAGAATCCTTTCTGGCTAATCAAGTTTATACTGATTATTCATATTCTGCCCTATACCCCTACAACAGTTGCTCACTGTATCCTTTTTTTTTATAATAAAAATAAGTCTGTTCTGTATTTTGCAATATATTTCAAATATTTCCACTATGAAGCATTAATTAGTCTGACATGGTCAATAAGTATACAATATTTTCAAAGACAAAGGTGCTGGGGCCATGTTTAGGACGGGTACCTCGTACAGTCACATTTCACCAATTTTTTCAACATCGTCCACAAAAGATGATCTTTCAGTGCATTTGAAAAAGTATTTCTGTCTCTTGCTCCTCAGAGGTCTACAGCACTGACCATTTGAGAAGCTGCCTTTTCATTCTAGTTGGGATACCTTTTTGGTTGTTTGGCAGGCAGCATAGGCCTGCTGCTTTTGATAGTAATCTCGAATGTGTTCCCCTTGACAGGAGACTTCTTCTTGTGCTTCTCTTGCTTCTTGTATTTGAAAGTCAGATTTTCTGTTCAGCTCTGATTTTTTCATCAAGAATGTTTGAAAGTCCTCTATTTCATTGAATGACAATATTTTCCCCTGAAGCATTATACTCAGTTTTGCTGGGTAGCTGATTCTTGGTTTTAATCCTAGCTCCTTTGATCTCCGGAATATCATATTCCAAGTCCTTCAATCCCTTTATCCTGATTGTGTTTCTACAATACTCGAATTGTTTCTTCCTGACAGCTTGTAATATTTTCTCCTTGACCTGGGAACTTTGGAATTTGGCTATGATATTCCTAGGAGTTTTCTTTTTAGGATCTTTTTCAAGAGGTGATTGGTGAATTCTTTCAATTTCTCTTTTGCCCCTTGGTCTAGAATATCAGGGCAGTTTTCCTTGAGAATTTCTTGAAGGATGATTTCTAGGCTCTTTTTTTGATCATGAATTTCAGGTAGTCCAATAATTTTTAAATTATCTCTCCTGGATCTGTTTTCCAGGTCATTGGTTTTCCAGTGAGATATTTCACATTGCCTTCTATTTTTTTTTATTTGTTTGGATCTGTTTTATAGTATCTTGATTTCTCATAAAGTCATTAGCTTCCATTTGCTCCAATCTAATTTTGAAGGAATTATTCTTTTCAGTGAGATTTTGAAATTCCTTTTCCATTTGGCAAATTCAGCTTTTTAAGGAATTCTTTTCCTCATTGGCTTTTTGGGCCTCTTTTGCCATTTGATTTAGCTTATTTTTTAAGGTGTTATTTTCTTCACTCAGGGGCTGACAACTCACTTTTCATGATTTTCTTGCATCATTCTCATTTCTCTTCCCAATTTTTCCTCCATTTCTCTTACTTGATTTTCAGAATTCTTCCTGAGCCGCTCCATGGCCTGCAACCAATTCATATTTTTCTTGGAAGCTTTAGATGCAGGAATTTTGACTTTTTTGTCTTCTTTTGATTCTGTGTTTTAATCCTTTGTCCCCAAAAAAAGATTCTGTGGTCTGATTGCACTTCCTCTGTTTGCTCATCTTGCCAGCCAATTATTTGACTTTTGAGCTCTTTGCCACAGTAGAACCCTGCTTCCAGAGTGGAGAGAGCTATGTCTCAAATTGCTGGGGTTTTCACAGTTGTTGTCAGAGCTGTTGTCAGAACTGTGAAGAGGGGGCCCTCTCTACAGCCACCACAAGCTCTGGCATGGTAGCATTCCTCACCCCAGAACCATCACCCAAGATGGCGACTCAGATCCAAGCAGATCAAAACAAGAGTGATTGCCCTCTGAATAGTTGCTTGGTACCCCTGCAATCTGTAGGCCAGGAGCACCGGAGGCAGCCACATGGCAGCAGCTGCAGCCACCTGCCACCACCACCTCTTGCCCCAGGAACAGGGACCAGACCATGCTCTTCTCTCACCCAGTTCCAACAGAGTTCCCTATTAACGTTTTACTTTGTCTTTGGTGTTTATGGGTTGAGAAATCTGTAAACTGCCACAGCTGCCAGTGATTCACTCTCCTGAAGTCTGCTCTAGCCGGTCTATACCGCTGGTCAGGGCTGGTCGGGGCTGGCGCAGCTCAGGCAGGACTGTTCTTGGCTCCCAGCACAATACAATGGACCCTTCCTGTTGGCTTGCCAGGTTGCCTTCAGCAGGAGATTTGTTTCTCTTTGTCACTTTGTGGGTTCTGTAGCTTTGTTTAGAGTAATTTTTTTACAGGTATTAGAGGTGGTTGGAGCAAGGGGCTCATGCAAGTTCCTGCTTAGACACCACCATCTTGGCTCTGCCCCACTGTATCATTGTTAATCATATTTGTGATACATCAAGGATTTAGTTTTTTTTTTTAATTAAGCAATTGGGGTTAAGCAACTTGCTCAAGGCCACACGGCCAGCCATTTCTGGGCGT
>NW_027185903.1:20235284-20391602 GCF_028583685.1 Petaurus breviceps papuanus | reverse complement strand
GAGCCGGCGCTCTCACTCGCTGAGCCACCCGGCCGCCTCTAAGCAATTGGGGTTAAGTAACTTGCTCAAGGTTACACGGCCAGGTGTTTCTGGCTAGGTGCTAAGTGTCTGAGCCCGGAATTTGATCTCCAGGTCTTCTCAACACTGGAGCCGGTGCTCTTACTCGCTGTGCTACCTGGCCGCCCCAAGGATTTAGTTTTTAACTTGTCTATAATTTGATCTTAGAGTTAGTATCAGAGCTAGGAGTCCAAAGTTCATAATTCTTTCTATAATAATGCTATTCCATGATGTTTTGTGTGTATATGTACATATAATATATAATTGATACTGGCTTCTCCCATCATTATTCTTAGTGTTATTTAATAGTAGTTGCTTAGGTTGTCTCCTTAGTTTTTTCTCTGTCCACAAGTTTCAGCTTCACATTTAGGGTAACCCTTATCTTTTTGCACTCTAGAAGCTATTACATTAAGAAGAAAGAACTCAACTTAATTTCATTGTAAATGACATTCTATAATGTAACTGAAGGCTATTGTACATCAGTCTAGTTTGATCATTTAATACAAAAATTTGAGGTTTTGATGAGCTTTGCATCTGAAATGGTCTCATGACATTCATGACATATCACATTCATCTATGTGATAACATTTAGCATAGGTCACAGGGGATCATCTGATGTCCTTTTCTTCCTCTTCCTTATTTTGAGGCCTGCAGGGTATAGTCACTTGCTAGTCAGTGGCTGCTAATAAATGGAATGAGCTGGATTTTGAGCACAGGACATTTGATTCTGAATCTAGGTCCTGTCCACTAGATTATACTTGGTTAGACTAGAATAACTCACTGATAATGCTGGTTCCATTAACAGTTTAGACCTAGGGTAATAATTTTCAGGTTAAAATTTCAAACATTTTAGGAACTTATTGGAGTTGGATTCCTTTGGGGACCATATTACGGATTCTTTTTCTAGGATGTTATCCTTATCTCTTTTCTTACAGGTTCCTTTTTTGCCAGGAGATTCTGACCTTGACCAACTAACAAGGATATTTGAGACTTTAGGAACACCAACAGAAGAGCAGTGGCCTGTAAGTTTCCCCACATTGTCTTTGACTTTGCTGTCTTTGTTGACGTTGTCATGCGCTTGAACATTAGCTGAGGTCAGATGGATTGCACTGCAGGTATCTAGTTTTTTCACTACTCCAGATAAGTATGGCACTTTAAAAGCATTTTAATCGATCACATTCCTTGTAGTTCTGAGAATGCCAAGACTGTTGCAAATTTTATAAGGATTTTTTTAATGACTGTCCCAGTAAAGAACAATGAAATCATTAATCAGCATCTGAAAAAACAAACATGTCCTGCTCGAAATACCAGTGGATTTTTCATATGAAGCCACACAGCCCAAAGAGATTTAAAGTATGTATCATGTTTTGGAAATAGTCCCTCCACGGTGGTTCATGAACTTTACTCAGATCAGCAAATTAAAGAGTAATTCCTTTAATTTTGACTCTTTTTAAACCATCATTAATAGGTTAAAATTATTGCATTCCCAGAATGTCTAAGCCCTCTAGAAATCTCTTTTCTCTGTATTTCTGCTTCTATTTTGGATCTGCTTTTGTATTTTCCTTTTACTACTTCAGTGATTCACTGAATTATTACATACTTCAAAGTGCCTTTCAGTGGCATAATTCATTCTCTTGAGAAGCAATATGGGGTAGTGGATAGAGAGCCAGACTTGGACCCAAAAGACTTGGATTCATTTGAGCCCTATTTCCTCCCTATCCTGCCTTTGATCCTGGGCAGATCACTTCACCTCTTTGTGTATTGGGCAGTTCTTTAAGACTTTTAAGTTGGCAGAGAAGTTCTTTAAGACAATAAGTTGCCAACCTCTTCCATTTCCTTTCCTTGCAAGGAATATTCACAGTGACTAAATATTTCAGGAAATGCACATTAGAGGGAGGGGTCTGTATCTTAGAGTTAAATCCATTTATTTCCTACTCCACACTTTGATCCTTACTATTGAAGGGAACATATTGAAAGCATAAACTAGATTGAGAATATACTTTTGCTCTAAGCAGTCAGCAACATCTTGATATTGTAGGTATGTTCATTGCCTTGAGTTTATTAGAGGGTTATAATAATATAATAATTGAATAAGATATTCAACAAACATATATGCTTTGTGCCAGGTGGTTGGGTACTATTAAATCTTTTGTGATTTTAATATATTATACTCCTTCCCTAAAGCTTTATCTGACATTAAGGGGTAAAATAGGGGCTCCTTCTAAACTTCACCTTTCATAGATACATAGCCCCCTTTTTCTCTCCACCTAAACAGAATGAATCTTTGCCATTGTTTTTGTATAAAATGTAAATTCTGTCTATAATCAATGTTTCCTCATCTGTACTTAATAGATCTCTCATTGCTTTTTGTTGTAAATTATAAGGTCTGGAGTACAGAAACTATATCTATTCAATTTAAATATCTAATATATTGCCATAAACAAATGGATTCTTAAATATTTTTGGTCCCTCATTCTTTTCCTGTCCTTTTTTATGAATTTCTGGTTCCTTTATTTTTGTCCCAGACCTGTGCTTTTATTACTATGGAGGCTTCCATGGTTAGGCAGCTGCCTCTACCAATGCCCATCAGCAACTTCTTTATAATTTAGGATCTTAGAAACTTGCTGGGACACTGAGAGATTAAGTGACTTGTCCAGGTTAACAAAGACAGTATGTGTCAAAGACAGAATTTGAATCCAAATCTTCTTAACTTCAGGGACAGATCCCTACACACTGAACCAGGTTGCCTTTTTGTGTCTTTAATAAATATTTAGAGAGCACAGTTTTAAATAATTGGAAGCAAATTATTTGCCTAGCTATTAGGACATGGCTTAACATTGTGGAATATGAATGGAATATATTGCATTATAAGGAATGAGAACTACGAAGAATTCAGAGAAACATGGAGGGACTTGTATGAAATGTTTCAGGACAGTGAAAGCAAAACCAGATTACACAGTATTGTCTGCCAATGCAGAAGAAAGTCAGCATGGAGAGGTAGCAGCAGAAAGTTCTGGTCAGACGCAGAGATCAATATTGACACTGTACCATCAAAGGGAAAGGCAGATTTCTTTGTTTTGGTAACTTATAGACTGTTTCATGGGGGAGGTATTTTGTAGGTGGATTGCTTGTATGTTTGCTGGGAGGTATCTTTGTGTCAAGTTGTTTTTTTTTTTTCATTTTTCAAATGCTTTATTAATTTCTGATTTACATCATTCATTTCTGCCAGATTTTGAGTTACAAATTTTCTCCCTGTTTTTCCCCTACCCACCGCCCCAAAATAGCAGTCCCACAGGATATCCCCTCCTCTAATCTGCTCTCTCCCAGATCTTCTCCCATACCGCCTTAAACTTCTCCAACAGGGCATGGTGGATCTCTATGCCCCAGTGCCTATGTATCTTATTTCCCAATTACATGTAAAATAGTATTAATAATAGTATATATATATATATTTTTTTTTTAAACATTTGATTTTAAAACTTTGAATTCCAGATTCATTCCCTTCCTCCCTAGTCACCCACCCTTACTGGGAAGATAAGCAGATCAGTGTATGTTGTACATGTATAGCTAATGCAAAATATTAACAAAGTAGATATATTGTAAAAGACTGACTATGTTTCCCTCCCTCCTCTCCCACCTCCCATTTGTTCTATTCTCTACTTTGATCCCGTCCCTTTTCAAAAGTGGGTGCTTCCAACTTCCCTCCACCCAGCCTGCCCTCCCTTCCATCATCCCCCCTCTCATCCCCTTCCCCCCTACTCTTCTGTAGGGTGAGATACCCTATTTAGTATGTATTTCATTCCCTCCCTGAGCCAAATTCAATGAGAATAAGGTTGACCCATTCCCTTTTGCCTTCCTATTCTTCCCCTCGATTGTAACCATTTTCCCTTGCCTCTTCTGTATGAGATAGTCTACCCCATTCTGTGTCTCCCCATCTCCTCTCATTATATTCCTCTCTCACCTCTTTATTTCACCTTTTAAGTGTCATCCCTTCCTATTAAATTGGTCCTGTGCCCTATCTCTATTTATGTATACCTGTATACATATATACACACATTCACATATGTATTCATATGCCCATATACCCTCCAAAATAGACATACATATATATATGCATATATTTCTATTCCCTTCAACTATTTTCATGCTGAGAAAAGTTTCATCAGTTACAATTATCATTTTTCCATGTAGGAATGTTAATAGGTCAACTTTGATAAGTTCCTTATGATTTCTTTTCCCTGTATACCTTCTTATGCTTCTCTTGCTTCTTGTATCTGAATGTCAAATTTTCTGTTCAACTCTGGTTTTTTTATCAAGAGTGCCTGAAAGTCCTCTATTCCACTGAATGACCATATTTTCCCCTGAAACATGATACTCAGTTTTACTGGGTAGGTGATTCTAGGTTTTAATCCCAGCTCCTTTGCCCTCTGGAATATCATATTCCAAGTCCTTCGATCCCTCAGTGTAGAAGTTGCCAGATCCTGGGTTATCCTGATTGTGTTTCCACAATATTCAAATTGTTTCTTCCTAGCTGCTTGTAATATTCTCTCCTTGATCTGGGAATTTTGGAACCTGGCTATAATATTCTTAAGAGTTTTCTTTTTAGGATCAACCTCTATTTTGCCCTCTGGTTCTAAAACATCAGGGCAGTTTTCCTTGAGAATTTCTTAGAGGATGATTTCTAGGTTCTTTCTTTGATCATGGCTTTCAGGTAGTCCAATAATTTTAAAATTATCCCTCCTGGATCTATTTTCCAGGTCAGTGGTTGTTCCATTGAGATATTTCACATTGCCTTCTGTTCTTTCATTTATTTGGATCTGTTTAACAGCATTTTGATTTCTCATAAAGTCATTAGCTTCCATTTGCTCCAGTCTAATTCTGAAGGAATGATTCTCCTCAGTAAGCTTTTGAGATTCTTTTTCCATCTGGCAAATTCGGCTTTTTAAGGCATTCTTCTCCTCATTGCCTTTTTGAGCCTCTTTTGCTATTTGAGTTAGTCTGTTTTTTAAGGTGTTATTTTCCTCAGTCAGGCTGTTGACTATGACATTTTATAATTTTCTTGCATTGTTCTCATTTCTCTTCCCAATTTTTCCTCCACTTCTCTTATCTGCTTCTTAAGGTCTTCTATGGCCTGTAACCAGCTCATATTTTCCTTTGAAGCTTTTGGTGCAGGAGTTCTGACTTCACTGTCTTCCTCCTATTCCATACTTTGATCCTTTTTGTCCCCAAAATAGGAGTCTAATGTTGGATTCTTCTGTTTGCTTTGCTTCCTTTGCCTGGTCATGTTGCCACTCAATTACTTGACTTTTGGGCTTTTTGCCACAGTAGGACTCTGCTACCAGACAGGGATCTTTGTACCAAACACTGGGGTTTTCCCAGCTGCTGGAGGTATTAGTTAGGTGCCCTCTCTGAAGCCTCCACACACTCTGGCAAGCTGGTCGCACACCCCAGGACCTCTACCCTAGACTGCAATCCAGATTCAAGCAGGTTAAAGCAAGTGCAATTACCCCTCATACTGGTTGCTTGGTCCTCCTACAGGCTGCAGGCCAGGAGCTGAAGCTGCCATGTGGCGGCGGCTGTGCTGCAGTCCTCATCACTTTTCGCCCCAGGGGCAAAAGCCGACACACTCCCAACTACTGGCCCAAAGTCCACACTACACTGACCTCTCACTTTGTTCTTAGCATCAATGTGTTGATAATTCTGGATCGCCACAGCTGCAGGTGATCTGGAGTTCCTCCAGCCAGCGGCTGGTCAGGCCCGCCCTCCAAGTTGGGTTTTTTTAATGCATTGTTTTTCCTGTCCTTAACTTTGATCATTTTTACAATCTCTATAGGGTATGTGTAGTCTTCCAGATTATGTGACATTTAAGAGTTTTCCTGGAATCCCTTTACAACATATCTTCAGTGCTGCGGGAGATGACTTACTAGATCTCATACAAGGTTTATTCACATTTAATCCTTGTACACGGCTCACAGCTACTCAGGTATTTTCACATGTCCTTTAAAAAGCGTGTTAAGTAACCTGAAGAGAATCTTAAAAAGAGTATTTTATGTAATAAAAATGTCGGGAAAATGTTTTCTTTAATGTACTGGTAGTTACCCCTTGAAAGTAAAGTTGCTGTTTGCAGTATCCCAGTAATATTTTTAAATTTTTGTTTTGGAATTGTAGAAAAATAAGAATCTGGGTTTCATTATATATCTTTTGTGACCTAAATTAGAGCACAATCCTTGAAACAGTTTTCAGCAGTGTATTTTATGACTGGGTGGAGGCAGGAAGAAACTTGCTTTACTGAGATTACTACACAGGACAGAGCACGTTTTACTTATCCACAAAAGAGCCCTGGCTTGGCAGACAGTCTGTTTCAGAGGCTCAGTTATTTTAATTGAATTCCAGGATCTCTCTGTTGGGTACTAGAATTTTTAGACTATGATTGCCAGGAATTTGTTGAATTAAAACCAGGAAAAAAACTGTTTAAATTGGAGGATGTATTCTTTCTAGTTTATGTATCTGTATGAAAAGTATGACTTTTCATTTGGATTTGGGCCTAGAATATAAAATATTTGGAGAAGTGGATCAAAAGCGCTGGAGCTGGGTTCTGGTCTGCCTCCTGCTGCCATTTATCTGAGTGACCCTTAGACAAGTCATAGGGCCCCAATTTCCTCAAGTGAAATGAAAAAGTTGGACTAAACCTTAAAGTTTCTTCCAATTTTGTGGTCCTGTTTAAAATTACCCTTATTTGCAATTTCTGGGTACTAATATATTCCATTTTTAGCACCATTTGAAACCCTGTATTTTGCATATTCATTTTTTTAAAAACATATTTAGAATCACACTAAAAAGAGAAATAGAAGCATCATGGTGGCAAGGCTATCTCAGTGCACAAATCATACTTTAAAAGCCAAGGCTAAATACAAAGTGAAGTCAGAGTAGAGCCAGGAAAACAATATACACAATTACTCCAACAAAGAACAACCAGGAAAAAAAATTCAAAGTGTGTGTTATGAAATTATAAAGAACAAACATGACTTGAAAGAAGAGATATGAGAAGACTCCCAACCCAACCCCTTTGTCCACAAGTATTGGACATTGTACATTTTTTCAGACTTTTTCAGTGTATTGATCAGTAATGATGACTTTTCCCTCTTTTTTCTCTTATTGTCTTTAAAAATATCATTTGTTATGTAGGATGGGGTCATTGAAAGAGGGAGAGACTGGTGATGCAAAAGATATCCATGAAAAAAAAATTTTTAATGAGAATTTTGTTTAGTCGTTTTCAGTCATATACAACTATTCATGACTCCAGTTGGGGTTTTCTTGGCAAAGATACTTGTTTGCCATTTCTTTCTCCAACTCATTTTACAGATGAGGAAACTGAGGCAAATAGGATTAAATGATTGGCCAGGGTCACGCAGCTAGTGTTTGAGGCTGAATTTGAGCTTGAATCTTCCTGACTCCAAGTCAGGGTACTCTATCCACTGTGATACTTAGCTGTCCTAAAATGAAAATACTTGCAAACTTAAAGAAATTAATATTTAAAAGCCTTGAATGCTTTCTTGACTACTTATTTAAATTGCAGTAGACCTGTTCAAATATGACTACTTTTTTTCTATTTGAATTACAATTAATCCTTTAATCTTCAAATAAAACATCTGCTAAAAATTTAAAAATAAAAGGCAATACTAAATCTCTACTTTTCCAGATTTTGCTTGACATACCAGGAGCCTAATTAAAGACCACTCATTTTTTCTGGCTTTCTCCACACTTTCATTGGACTCTAGTCCCTAAAGTATAGAACTGAAATATACAAAATATTTAAACCTAGATATAAAATACAACAGAATATACTCTTCTGAGAAATGATGCCAAGTTCCTCCGGTGCTGTAGACTGTGTTTATTGCTTTGTAAAGAGCTGTAAAATAAGAATATTTTCCCTTTCTGCTATTAATGGGATTAGCTAAACATGGGCCAAGTTTTTAAGTTTGGATTTTTCTTATGCAACTTGCATTTTTAGGGCTACTCAAGAAATGTTATGCTTGGTCCTCACTAAAAAAAACAAACATGGAATTCTATGATGTTACTTAAGCTAGAGAAAAAACAGAATGTAATGAAAAGTGTGGTTGCTCATTTAAAACTACCTGTGTACTTTTGATTTTTTTTTTAAAGGCTTTGAAAACTAAGTATTTCAGTAACCGCCCGGGCCCTACTCCTGGGTGCCATCTGCCAAGACCAAACGGTCCTTCAGAGACCTTGAAGGAGCAGCACCATCCAGCCATGGCAGCAAAACGGAAATGCACAGATGCCTTGGAACAAGGTAGAAACCCTGGTTCTTAAGAAATAAACTGAACTCAATAGACTATAGGTACAAAGATTAATAATCATAATAATAGCATTTACAGAGTGCTTTGAGGTTTAAGCCTTTACAACTATTATCTTACTTGATCCTCACAACAACCCTTGGAGGTAGGCTCTATTATTATCTCCATTTTACAGCTGAGGAAACTGAGGCAGAAAGAAGTTAAGTGACTTCCTTAGGGTCACACAACTAGTAAGTATCTGAGGCCAGATTTGATTCACTCCTTCTGATTCAGTGTTCTAACTGCTAATTAATGTTAGTTACTTTTTTTAAAAAAAATATATATCCTAGGACTGCTAGGTGGGGAAGCAAATAGAGTCAGGAGGATGTGAGGTCAAATCCAGCCTCAGACACTTAATACAAAAACTAGCTGTGTGACCTTGGGTAAGTCACTTAACCCCAATTGCCCTCCCCCCCCCAAAAGAAATATATATCCTAAAATTTCATGAAATGTATCATACATAAGTAAAGTATTATCAAATCACCAGCACATAGGTTTAATTTGTAAAATTTTTAGTTGAGTGTTTAAGTTTGAAATTTAATAAAATAGTTGATCTTTAATTTGAACTTCCCCCATAATGTTAATCTCTTACAGTAAATAAGAGGGGAGGGAGGTACACTTTATATTCATTTTATAGTTGAGGAAACTGAGGTAGACAAAAGTCACACAGCTAATAAGTGTCTGAGGCCAGATGTGTTAGTCTTCTTGACTCCAGCCAGTCCCAGCGCTCTATCCACCAAACCGCCTATCTGCCTCAAATGTTTATAAAGACATTTGGCTTCTCTACTGGTGTTCATTATTATGCTAATTAATATGCATTAATGAAATGTAGCAGAAATAAAGTTGGAAGTAAGACGTAATTGTAACTTTTTTAGTTAATATTTTATTGATGCTTTTGTTTTTATATCAGTCATTTCCAGATATATACCCTGGTCCACTCTCAATGACTCTTCATTTCTAACTTAACTATTTATGAACTTAGGGTCATTTAGGTGGCACAGTGAATAGAGCACCGGCCCTGGAGTCAGGAGGACCTGAGTTCAAATCTGATCTCAGACACTTGATACTTACTAGCTGTGTGACCTTGGGCAAGTCACTTAACCCCAAATGCCCTGCCCTCCCTCCTCCAAAAAGAAACCACTTATCATTTACTCAGAAGATAGCCTGCATTTACACACTAAATTGACAAAAAAGGGCTATCCTAATATTTTTTTTGGTAAATTCCTATTAGTATAATTAGTGCTAAGTAAGTGATCTTAGAAAATCTTAATATGGGGGAGATGATTAAACTTAAGTCACCAGTAAAATTTTTTCCATTTCTTCCCTAGGAGGATTACCAAAAAAGCTGATTTTTTAATTTCTGTGAGTACTGGACAGCATTGTGCTGATGAAAATAGGAAAAAAAGGAATAATGGGAAAATACTAAACTTTAAATGAATGTTACAAAAGGTGAATTTGTAAATATGTCACACGTGTAAGATATGTAAAACTTTTGGTGGAATAAAATTCTTTTGTAAAAAATTCTGATTCCTTAAATTAGTTATCCCATAACTGATTATGCCTTGATATTTTGATTCATATTTTAAAGTACTGGTGCCCTAACACTGCAGCTGGTTCACTTACTGATCTTTTGCTTCCCCTCCATTCCATTAGTGATTCATGCTCCTAACCCAGTCAATGGTAAAAAATGGATCCCAGGTTGTTGTTGATTTTGACCTTTTCCCTGGATGACAATGATGATTGCATATAAAGAGCTGGAAATGGATCCTTATAGATCATTAACTAATAGATACTTGAGTGTGTGTGTGTCTGTATTGGGGGAGAGGGGTGATGGTCAACACTACTTCCAATTCGTCCTAAAGAAAGTGAATTGGTTAAGAAAATGATATCTGAGAATGTCTTGTTTTGGATTTCTGGACTTCCTCTTAAAATGAAGCCCTTCATGACCTCTGCACCCTATCTTTCCAGACCAACGAAATATTCATCCTTGTCATACGTCCTGTTTAAGCCAAAGTTGCCTCCTTGTTGTTGCCTTTACATGACATTTCCTGCCCCCACCTCCATGCCTTGGCTGTTCCCTCCTCTCCCCTGCCACACCCAGAGTTCTTCCTCCAGCCCACCTCTTGGAAGCCCTGGCTCTCTTTGTTTGTTTGTTTGTTTTGCTTTTTGGAGGCAATTGGGGTTAAGTGATTTGCCCAAGGTCACACAGCTAGTAAGTGTGTCAAGTGTCTGAGGCCAGATGTGAACTCAGGTCCTCCTGATTCCAGGGCTGGTGCTCTATTTACTGCATCACCTAGCTGCCCTGGCTCTCTGAGTTTTAGCTCAATGTCCACCTCTTAAACAGGACCTTTCTTGATTTGCCCAGTTGAGTTAGTGTTCTTCCAAACCCCACCCTCCACAACACTCTTGTATCTGTTTTGTATTTACTTCTGTAAATGTGTGCCTATGTTGTTTTGTCTTCGGGAAAATGGGAGCTGTCTGGGGATAGGAACTATTTCATTTTTATCTTTGTCTCCCCAGTGCCTGACACATAGTTGGGGCTTTATAAATGCTTGTCAAATTGAGAGTTACAACAAAAAGTTAGCTCTGGAATAATTGAGCTATAGTACCCCCAGGTATTGCAAGCTTGGATCTATCTGAAAATATTTCAGCTCTCACTTTAAGTTCTTTAAAGACTAGTACTGGAGAGTAATCTTCTTTTCTACTTTGTTTGAAGGAGGGACTCCAGGAAATATGGAAGAGCAGTCCTCTGCCGGTACGGTATCATGCAGTCACTTCACTACAGGTCTGCCTACCTAAGTATTGCAAGGAAAAAAATGTGTAAAGAACTCTTAATGCAGCTGAGTTTTTATTATAATTCTGGAAATAGGAGGCTGAAGAGGAAGGGAACAAAGACATGGGAAGTTTTTGTGATAAAAGCAAAGCAATTGAGGATTGGAGGGATGAAAGCCATCAGATTTGCAGTACTTATGTATTTGGATTATTTATTTGAATACTCCATTTACATATAAAAATGAACTAGGTTTAGATTTTTAGAAAAATTTTAAATTCTCAAATTTAAGGCACAATATGAGTGTTTTCATTTTTTTCCTACAAATTCTTATCTTTTTCACCTGAGGGTATTTAACACATTAGGAAAAGACTTTCATACTTTAAGAACTGTAGATTCAGAACTGGAAGGGGCATTAAAGGTCATCTGATCCAAAGCCCTCATTTTACAAAGGAGAGAAGAGGCCACAAGAGGTTAAGGTACTTGCCCAAGGTCACATAGTAAGGGACAGAGCCAGAATTTGGTACAGGCCCTCCTACATACTTGACTAATTATATTGGACAGTACCTTATTCTTAAAGTATCATGGGATGGTTAGTGAACAGACCCAATATAAAGATGAAGAGCTGCAAAGCCAAATTGTTCTAACTACATTAGCAGAATTTCAGAAGACCTTGAATGACATAATTAATCTCCCTTTACTATTGATCTTTCTTGGCGATCTGCTCTATTGCAGAATTTCTGAAGATATGTCTGAACCATTGGTGAATGAATGTCTAGAAGGACCCATTGCTTTTGCATCCATCTGGTTGTCAGTCAAGGTTCTGGTTGTAATTAATCTGAGTATCAAAAGGATTCATTTTCTTTCCCTGAGGATGGAAATAGCACATTGCAAATTAATTAATTAAAAAATAACAAGCACCACCATCTTATTACTCAGTATTTTGTACTCTTTTGGTGAGGTTTTGAGAGTAGTTATAATTCTAAACTTCTGGTTTCACATTCCCTTTCCAGATCTCACAGTGCCCAAGTAAGCTTTTCAGAGAATAAAATGGCTTCCATCTTCAATTCATGATCCCTGACACTTTGAATGTCAGTTATTTAAAACTGAGCATGAGAATTAAGTGTCCACAAGGTTAGCCCCCAGTATGTTCCCTTTTCTCAGATAATAGAATTGTGGCTGAATGATAGAGTCTTGAAGGTAACCACATTGCATCTAAAGAAACAGCGTTAATTCTTCCCAAATTTCTTAATCCTGAATGAAATTCAGTCTATCTTCATGTTGAATACAGTGATCAATAGCCAAGTTTTCTGACTTTTGAGACTTGACTTTCTGTGTATTCTACTAACATTACTATGAATTGTCTCTTTCCCTCCTTTCTGCCTCCTTTATTAAGGCTACAAGAGCTATTTAACCCTAGTGTCCAAGTTAAGTGCCTGCCCCTTTAGATACCACATAGTACTTTGTTTTGAACCTCTCTATAAATATCTACAATGGGTGGCATAGTAATTCACACTTAATAAAAGTATGTTCAATCTAATTGTACTAATATGATGTATCAGGGTTGTCTGATGTTTGTATTTTTATTCCTCTCCATGGGTGCTAGGATTATGTCAAAACTAAACTCTGGCACCTAACACAGTGCTTTTCACAGAGTACCTGCTTAATACTTAATGAATTAATGAACCACCACATTTAGGATCATTGGATACCTTCAAAACTACAAGGACAAAAATCCTTCGTGCTGCCAGAAGGAAAAAAAAGAGATTACATATAATATTTTTTAAATGGCAATTAAGAATTCATCAGATTTTTTTATGAAAAGAAAAAAAACAAACCTAAATGAGAATACAACATAAAACAATAATAATAAAGGGCCTTGATCTCAGTATCTGTTTCTAAACAATCACATTGTTTGAAGACAAGAGATGAACATTACAAAGCTAGAGTAACCTAAAGAGTTCATACTTCAGAGTAATCTTTGAAACTGAATATTTCCCATTCCAGATACTCCACATAAAGCTTAATGATGTAAGTGGCAGCATAGGGAGCTCTCCAGTTTTGAGAGGCAATGGGCTTCAAACCTGAGCAAGCCTGTCTGACCTTTGAATGTGACAAAATGAGCCCACAATTTTTGTCTTGTTTCCCTCATCTGTCATCTTGCAGCTGGAGCTCTTGTGGCCCAAACCTAGGCCTCATCCCCAGCCTTGCTTCTCTACCTCTGTCCTTTCCTCCTGTTGACTCTTTTTGCTTTGTTGGCCTGTCCCCCCCATTCGTATTATAAACCTGAAGGGTCTTGTGCTGGTACTCCATTTGCACTAGAATTTCTCTCCTATCCTCCCATGGGAAGGTTCAATATGGGCCTAGTGGAATTCTTTGTTATCCCTAAAAACCTAGTTAGTGTGCCCACTATACTAGAATGATAGGATGAATCATTACACTGAGCTGGGGAAATATCCCAAAGACTTAAGTGCTCACAATAGTACCTTCTTTTAAAGTACCATCCTGTGAATATTCTCATCAGTGCAACTAGCCAAAGCCTATAAACCAGAACAAATCAGAAAACGGGTTCATATACATTATATAAAACAAAAATACATTGAAACAATATGAAATGTGAAAGAAAAACATATGAAACAAAATATACATTATATGGAACAAAAATATACATTATGTGAAACAAAGGAGAAAAGATGAGTATTTCATTTGTCAAGATGTAGGTGTTACAAAGAAAAATAGTATACTCGCTAAAAAAAAAAACTATAATTTGCCACAGGAGATAAAGGAGTTTTTTCTTGGTATTGCTGGTTTCACTAAATCAGAGAATTGCCTTTCAGTCCTGACAAGGGAAGAGGATGTTCCAAGGACTCTGGAATCCTCTGCCTAAACTAAGTCTTTTTATACTGATATGCTCAAGGACACCAGCTGCTACAATTAATGAAAGGTCACATACAGCAAAATGGCTGATACAGAATAAGATGGAGTCAGATTCTTCCCTTAAATTTACTTTCAATGGTAGTGACTAGGGAGTATTATGTTAATCTAAGTACATTATTTATCTATTATTATTATTATTATTATTATCTGAGTCCCTGACATAAAATGTCAAGATAATTACTAAAATAAAAAGATATTTTAGTTACAATGGAGCTGCAATAAGAAAATTGGTATCTAAGTATAAATGCAACTTGATTTTTTTTCCTATAGAACTTTTGCACATAAAAAAGTAGCAAAATAAAAAAAAAAACATGTAAGTAATAAAAGCTTTATGCATGCTTAAATAAATGTCTGATTCTGATTGGCCACACTAACCAGGTATTTTATGATAACAAGGTATTTTAGTAATGATGTAGAATTATATTCTTATCATTAAGCAACTCATAACAAAATATAGGTAATATATGGTCCAGATTGTTAAAGTGGGCTACAAGTGATATATAGTATAGTCAAAGCAGGATATAGATGACATATAATACAAGCAATTAACTATAGTTAAGAAACTGCTATTTAAAAAAGAGACAAGGCATAGGGAGATTTTCAAAAACAAGTATTGTTATACAGGGTGTCCCTAAAGTCTGGACACATACAAAATCTCATTAACTGCATATTTTTAATAAATGAAATGAATGAAATTTTCAACAACATTTTATTTAATTAGTATAAATGAGATTTCATAGGAAGACAGGAGGCAGGAAATCTCATTAATTAAATTAATCTGAGGGGCAGCTAGGTGGCGCAATGAATAAAGCACTGGCCCTGGAGTCAGGAGAACCTGAGTTCAAATGTGCACTCAGACACTTAACACACACACAAAAACTAGCCTTGTGACCATAGGCAAGTCACTTAAACCCAATTGCCCTCCAAAAAGCAAAAACAAAAATTAAATTAATCTCATTAATATGGAAAAATAGTCCCCAATAGCTAATGAAAGCTTTTATTCCATATGAAATTGTCATGGCTAAAATTTATGGTAATTAAATAAAATGTTGAAAATTTCATTCATTTCATTTCTTGAAAATATGTATAGTTCATGAGATTTCCTATATGTGCAGACTTTGGGGACACCTGTATTTCTGTTTTTCTTTCTCAGGAAACCATAACAGTTCTGTAATTGCTTAAAATAAAGATTGAGGTACTAAGTCAAGTGCTATTTCATGACGCAGTAGTGATAAAAAAAAAAAAGTAATTACAGAACTGCAAATAACTGCAGTAGTTAAATTATCAGATAATGTTATTGGGTTTGGGGAGAACAGACAAATGGAAGGGGAAAGAGGATGGTGGGGAGATGCAATGAGTATGAAATTAACAAAGCATTTCAGATAATGAAAAAAGAAAAGCCTTGAGAAACCAGATTAAAATTAAAGGCAACAAAGTAGATGCTCATCAGTTGGAGGGCAAAACAAATTGTGGTACATGAATGTAATAGAATATTACTATTCTTTAAGAAACAACAAATATGACAAATGAGGAAAAGCACTGAAAAATTTAAATGATGTGCTACAGAGTAAAGTAAACATAGCTAATAAAACATGTAATTGCTACAATGTAATTGGAAGTAAACAATCACAACAATAAATCAAAAGTGAATGTTACAAAATGATGAACAAGTTTAGCTTCAAAGAAGAAATAGGAGAAAACCCCACCCTTTGCAGAGGTGAGAAGTCCATAGCGCATTACACATATTTTCTATATTTTCAATGGTTTCACTGATTTTTTTTTTCTGTTCTTTAATAAGCATAATTTGATACCATGAATCTGTGGTAAGGAGAGAGGCTGGAAGAAATTTTAGGGATGTAAAAATAAAAGACACCAATAAAATTTTATTTTAAAATATAAAAAAACTAATAAAATTTTATTTTATTTTTTCTTTTTAAACTTTAAAAATTTTTTTTAGTTTTCAACATTCAATTCCACATCCCTTGAGTTCCAAATTTTCTCTCTCCCTGTCAACCCCCCTCCCCCACTAATGCAGCATGCAATCCGATATAGGTTCTAAAGATACCTTCACATTAAACATTAGTCAAGTTGTAAAGAAGAATTATAACCAATGGAGTGAACAATGAGAAAGAAGGAACAAAACAAAACAAAAAAGAGAGCAAGTAGTTTACTTCATAAAATTTTATTTTAAAAAGCATAAAATGAGGAAGGCAGTTGGGGATCCTAAGGTGAAATTCTTAATTTTGGTTCCGAGAAGGTCAAGTTTTAAACATACTACTAGAGCTTTATTTGGTGTTTGATTGTAGCTTGTTTGATTCTATGAGAGAAGTTGTTAAATTATACAACGTGTCCTTCCTCTTAATAATAGCTAACATTTGCATAGTGCTTACTGCTGTGCTAAATGCTTTACAGATAGGTCATTGGATCCTCATGACAACCCTGGAAGCAGGTGCTACTATTTTCTCCTCTATACAGATGAGGAAACTGAGGCAAACAAGTTTAGTCTGAAATTCACCCAAAGTCATACAGCTAGCTGGCTAGTATCTGAGGCTAGATTTGAACTCAGGTCTTGATTTTCAACTTTCTGACAAAACAGCAATCATTTAACAAACATAGTAGAAGATAACTAAAATTAAACAAATACAAATGAATTAGACTCACCTATAAAAAGAAAAGAATGTTATAGAATGTATTTTTTAATCCTGCAGAATCCCACAATATGTTGTCTTTGAGAAATACATATAATTCAAAAAGATGGATACATTTAAATGGAAATGTTGAACTAAATGCTATCATTCCACAGCTAGGGAATGTGTGCTGATATCTAAATTCAAAAGCACTCAATAGTTCTTTCAGTGAATGCTTGATTTTAATGATAATCAGGAGTGCTTTTCCCCAAACCATGGATCACATACTATCAGATAATCTACTGGGAAAAGCAAGAATGAACTTTAAGAAAAATAATGCACATATTAGTCCAGTCTGTATTCCTTGGGTTAAAGAGTCTAAGCTAAGGAGGTTGCCCCGATCTTCCCCCAGATATTTATTATGTGGAAGATACAAAGAAGAAACAAGAATCTCCTTAGCCATGCTGTCACTGAGTCTCAGTATTCCCAACCCTGGCATATTTAGTGTCAGAGCATTCACCAACCAAGGGATTGCCTGGCACAGCTCAGAATCAACTCCAGGTTGAGGCGGCCTGAGAAGTTGGCTGTGGGTGCTGACTTGTTATTTGGCTTCAAACAAAATGAGCAAAATTTACAAATCATACACAAATCACTCTCAAGTGTTAAGGAATGATACAATGGAGATTATTCATTACAACATGACCAATCACAGCTAAGCATTGCATTGAGACTTTTCCAACAGGATAATTAGGCAGCATATGATTAGGATTGTGTGAGGGCATACCTGAGTCACATTACATATTTGTTCAGGAAAACAAGCATCAAATGCCTTGAGGCAGAAGTCTTTATATGGACCAGATGTTGGGTGTAGGCATAGAGATAAACAATACCAGGAATACAAGGTGGAGCAGAGTACATCAAGGCACAGGAGAATTCCTAGTCATGACAGAGACAATCTATGATAAGCAAGTTCCTACAGTGTACAAAGAATGTTTGTCCAAAGAGATCTTGCCCTTGGACATAGAGAATGTTAGATTTAGAACTTTATATGTTGTATAGCCCATAACACGAGAGAATATCAACAATTATATTACCTAACTGTAGATCTGAACAGGACAATAATTTAAATTTTTATTTTTATTGATATTGTTTGCTTTTATTTTGGATAAATTTTCCCCTCTATTCCTCCCTTTTGCCCCTCCCAGAGAGCCATCCCATATAACAAAGACTGTTATTTAAAAAGAAAAGAAAAAAAAAAACAACCAAGCATCTATCAATGCACCCAAAGAGGGGGAGCCCACATCCCGTCATGGCATCTCATTTGTTCCTCCTAATTGTTTGGGAGTTCTTCTTGACTTGCCCCTTTGCAGCTTCCACACGTTGTCCCTGGCTCTCTGCTTTGGAGTCAAACAGAACAAGTGGAATCTCTTCAAGACAGAGCTTGAAGACAAACATCGTGTACCTTGAGTCTTCTTTTCTCCGGATTAAATGTTCCCATTTCTTTCAACTGATTGTCATGTGACATAGTCTCAAGGCCCTTACCATTCTAGTTCCCCTCTTCTGGACCCTCCTCAGTTTAATGGCCTCTTTGAACTGAACGCAACACTCCAGATGAGCTCTGAAAAGGGGGGGAGTATAGTGGAGCTATTACCTCTTTGTTCCTGGGAGCTTGGCTTCTCTCTTTTTTGTTTGTTTTGTTTTTGGAGGGGCAGCAGGGGTTAAGTGACTTACCCAAGAACACACGGCTAGTTTTTGTGTTAAGTGTCTGAGGCTGGATCTGAACTCAGGTCCTCCGGACTCCAGAGCTGGTGTTATACTCACTGGGCCACCTAGCCGCCCCTGAGCTTGGCTTCTCTTCATGCATCCTTAACCTGTTGTTGTCGTCGCTGTTGTTTCCCCATCACATAACTGACCCACTGAGCTTGCAGTCCACTAAAATAATCCAGTTTTTCCAGAACTAACTGCATCCCCCATCTTGTACTTTTGCAGTTGATTTTTTATGTCCAAGAATAAGGCAAGACATTAAGCTTTATGGAACTTTTTCTTATTAGATTCATTCCCATACATTAGCCTATGATCACTTTAGATCTTGTCATCCACAGCACTTAGCACAGTGTCTGGCACGTAGTAAGCACTTAATAAAAATGTTTATTGATTGGCTGACTATTAGCCATCCCTCCCAGCTTTGTGTCATCTGCAGATTTGATGAGCATGCTCTCTATGTCTTTAAATCACTGATAAAAATGTTAAAGAGCACAGGGCTAAGCAGAGATCTCTAGGGGCCTTCATTAGACACCTACCTCCTGCCATGAAGACATTGAGCTTGTAATGATTATTCTCTCAATTCAGCCATCCAGTCAGTTCTAAATGCATCTAATTAGATGAGCATCTAAGTCTCCATCTTCTTCACAAGAATAGGAAAGGCTGAGGCGTCTAGGTGGCGCAGTGAGTGAAGCGCCGGCCCGGAGACCCAAGTTCAGTTCTGGCCTCAGACACTTAATACCCACACAAAAAAGCTAGCTGTGTAACCTTGGGCAAGTTACTTAACCCCAATTGCCCTCCAAAAGGCAAAAAAAAAAAAAAAAAACCAATAGGAAAGGCTTTGCTGAAATCTAGGTAAGCTATATTCAAGCATTTTGCTCATTTACTAGTTTAGTAATCTGGTTAGAAAAAAAGGGAAATAAGATTAGTCTGTTATGACTTTTGAAGTCATGACTTAATGAAGTTATGCTGGTTCCTTTCAAGCACCACTCCCTTTTCTACATATTCATCAACCATCTCTTTAATGATCTTTTCTGGAACTATCCCAGGAATTGAAATCGAATCCGTTCACTTGGATTTTCAGGTTGTTCTCGCCCCCTTTTTTGAAAATTGGTGCATTTGCTCTTGTTGAGTCATGTCACACCTTTCCAATTTTCCGTGATCTTTCAAATATCACAGGTAGTAGGCTCAATCACATGGGCCAGTTCTTTCACTTCATAAGGTAATGGTTCACCTGGACCAGATGGCCTGAATTCATAAACAACCAGGCACTTTCTTACTGTCACCATACTTATCCCAGTTGGGTAGCAAGCCTCTTTACATCGTTTTTGTCATTTCGAGTACAAGGGTTATTCTTGGCAGGGAAAGAATAAACCAAAGAAGAATGGAATAGCCTTGCCCTCTGTTGTCAGTGATCATCGATCCAACCACTCCCAGCAAAGATTCTCTGCTCTCTTTGATCCTTCTTTTTCACACAATGTACCTAAAAGGAAAACCTTTTTGATATCCTTAGCTTCACATCCCAACCTCAGCTTATTCTTAACTTTAGCCTTCTCCCCATGATTTTTATAGAGTCATGCCATACTCATATCCATCCTCTGTTACCTGGCCTTGCTTCTATCTTCTTTACATTAAAAAAAAAATCTAAGTTGGTGAATTCCCTGAACATTAACACCAGTCAAATCCCTCTGGAATTGTATTCTTGTGTCCTCAGAATTTCATCCTTGAATTTCCATCTCTAATCTCTCTTTGACTAACTTCCCCTCCACCACTTTAGTCCCTGGGATCCTATCAGTATTTCCTATGAACCCCTTGAAATTTGCTTTCCAAAATCGAGGCCATCCAATAGCTAGATTTCTTCTTCTCTAGGAGGGAGGGGTCACTTCCCCACAGGTTCCCATCATTTTGACCTCAGAAGCCAGTTCCTTCTTGTTAGTGAGAATTACATTCAGAATAGAATTTCTCCTTATTAGTTCTTTCTCCTTTAGAAAGATAAAATTATAATTGAGGTAAGCCAAGAAGTTATTAGCTAGAATAAACACTGGCAAAGAGGAAACAAAATTATCATTTTTTTTTTTGCCCAGGAAATGATGGTTTACTCAGAGAACTCTTGAAACTCAATTAAAAATGAATTGAAACAATAACTTTCAGCAAAGTTGCATGATAAAAATAAGTCCATATCAATCATTAGCTTTCCTATATATTACCAATAAAACCCAGAAGGAAGACCTCGAAAGAGAAATTCCATTCAAAATAATTATAACAACTATCACAATTTAGGGACTGATTGAAGAAGATCCACACAAGAACCATATGAATCCAACTTCAGAACATGCTTTGCACAGTGAACAGAGCATTGGCCCTAGAGTCAGAAAGACCCAAGTTAAAATCCAGCCTCAGACACTTGACACTTACTAGCTGTGTTGACCTTGGGCAAGTCACTTAACCCCAATTGCCTTGCCTTCCCCCCTCCAAAAAAAAAAAAGCAAAAACAAAAAAACAGGCCTTGCAGAAATAAATATAATATAAACATAAAATTATATATTATAATATATATTATATTATACATAATCAAATTATATATAATCACACACAAAATAATATAAATAAATATAATATGATATAAAAATATAATTAAAATAATAATACTTTTAAAATTACTTAACTTATTGAGTGCTATGCCAAACTACCAAAAGAACATTTTGTAGATCTGGAAAAAAAAATAATAAGTAAGTTCAGATGGAGAAACAAAAGCTCAAGAATCTCTGGGATTGGGGCAGCTAGGTGACACAGTTGATAGAGCACTGGCCCTGGAATCCAGAGAACCTGAGTTCAAATTCACCCTCAGATACTTACTAGCTGTGTGACCCTGGGCAAGTCATTTAACTCAATTGCCTCCTCCAACTCCCCCCCAAAAAAGAATCTCGATGATAATAATGAAAAAAGTGCAAAGGAAAGGAGGTCTATCAATTCCAGATCTCAATTATACTACAAAGCAGTAATCAATAAAATGATTTTTAAAAAGAAGTAGTCAGTTTGTGGAACAGATTAGGTACTCAACATACAGAAGCAAACAAACATAGTAGAATATAGTGTTTGATAAACTCCAATACTCCTGCTACTGAGGGAAGGCCTCACTATTTGACAGAAAAGTTCTGGGAAATCTGGACAGCAGTCTGGGAGAAATTGGGGTTAGATCAAGATCTCATACCATATACCAAGATACATGGCTACATGTTCTATATATAAAAGGTTACATTATAAACAAGTTAGAGGGGCAAGGAAGAAATTACCTTTCTTTACCTATGAATTGGAGAAGAGTTCGTGGCTAAGCAAACATAATATAGTATCACGCAGGATAAAATAGATTATTTTAATTATTTAAATTTTAAAGTTTTTGCAAAAACAAATCTAATATAGTTAAAATTAGAAAGGAAACAAATAAGGGTGGGAGGAGGAAATCTTTGCTTCAATTGTCTCTGACAAAGGTCTCATCTCTAGGATATGTAAGGATCTCCCTCCTGGAGGACAAAATGAAGGGATTCAAAGAAAACTGGTCTACACTCCAGATTTTTAGGGAGAATGAAAAAAATGCTGCCTATCCCTTTTATCTTTCCTGTTTCTTTTGAATAAGGTATGCCGATCCAGAACTAAGGTCTAGCCATGGATTTCTTCCCACCAAGTCCCACTGAACATTGCAGATTAAATTTGCCTTCTCGCTTTCGAAATTCTAGTTCTTCTTGTTTATTACCTAAAACTTGGGCATTTGTGCAGAGATCAAATCTGAACCCATGAGTTTTACTACTGGTTCCTTTTGTCTCCTGGGAGCTTCTGGGTGTCTCAACTAGTCTTCTACCTTCTTTGCAACTGCTCTCCATGGTATCTAAATTGAGATTTACATAGGCAGCCTTCTCCCTCATCCCTTTTAATAAGATTTGCAAGACACTTGGAAAATACCTTCTTGCTGGGCTTTGTTGAGGTATACTCCATCTTTGACCAAGAATCTGTCATTCCTATATTTAATTTAGTCCCAAAGCCCAAATTCCATTCTGATACCATCTCATTAAAAAAAATTATGTAAAAAATGTTTTAACATTCATTTTTAATTTTTTTGAGTTTTAAATTCTCTCAATCCCTCCTAATCCCACCCACCCCCCAGAATGCAAATAATATGATATTGCATGATTATACTTGTGAAGTCAGGAAAAACATATTTCCATATTGGCCATGTTTCAAAAGAAAGCACATTGGCATTTTTCATCATGGGTCCTTTGGAATTTTCTTTTATCATTGTCTTGATTAGAGTAGCTAAGTCTTTCACAGTTGATCCTCTTACTGTATACAGTAATCTCCTGGCCCTGCTCACTTTACTTTGTATCACTTCATGTAAGTCTTTCCAAGTTTTTCTGAGAGCATTCCCCTAGAATAAGTGTAATAGTATTTCATCACTATCATATACTACAACTTGTTCAGCCATTCCCAAATTGATGGGCATTCCCTCAATTTCTGATACTTTGCCACCACAAAAAGAGCTGCTATAAATGCTTTTGTACATATAGGTCCTTTTCCTTTTTCTTTGTTCTCCTTGAGATACAGACCTAGCAGTGCTATTGTTGGGTCAAGGGGTACACACAGTTGTACAGCCCTTTGGGCATAGGTTCCAAATTGTTTTCCACAATGGTTTGGACCAGTTCACAATTTCATCAGCAGTGTATTAGTGAACCAGTTTTTCCATATCTCTTCCATCTTTTGTCAGAGACTATCTACATAGCTCTTCACTTCCCAAATTAGTTTCTTTTCTGCATCCCTTGCTATCAGTAGGCAACAGTGAGAAAAGTACAACCCATACCCCTAGTTTCTTTCCCAAAATTTCATAACCTTTAACAATATTTTATAAGATCTTTTGCTCATGTGAATTGCCAAAAGTGGGTAGGTTGTCATCTGTTTTGATAAATCTTGAGAAGTTCTCTGTTATGTATTGGATATATAGTCTGGGTAAACAATACACCTCTCTATTGCTGTTAGCAGGTTGAAAAAATAACTCCCTTGGTTCCCCTGAGCAGGAAATCACCATGCCTAGAACACTCACTTTTCTCATCTTTCTCTGACTCTTACTGGGTGATTTCTCACTTGATAGTTTCTGTGGCTCTGCTGTATCATATATATCATTCTTTTTTGAGGGAGGGGATCAGGTCTCTTGGTCTCACTCAGGGTGGAAGTATGGTAGGTAGCCAGTCAAGGACCCAACCCCATTGCTTTGACCCACTTCATTTCCTCCCTAGGTCAGCTCAACCCTCCTTAGGTAGGGAGGTTTGACTGATGTAGTCTGATGGTCTCCTGCAGGGGTTCACCTTATTTATGCCAGACAGTCCAGATACCTTACATCAACCTAGGACTCCTGAATTCAAGGGATCCACCTGCCTCAGTTTCCCCTAGTAGAAGGGATTACAAGCATGTGCCACCACTTTATCATTTGTGGAAGGACAAGTAGCTTCTTCCTCTTCAAAGCATCCAGGTCCTTTGTCTTCAGGAAAAACCTCAGGTCAGTTTTTTTTGTTTGGAGGGGGACAGGCAGAGCAATTGGGGTTAAGTGATTTGCCCAAGGTCACACAGCTAGTAAGTATCAAGTGTCTGAGATCAGATTTGAACTCAGGTCCTCCTGATTCCAGGGCAGGTGCTCTATTCACTGCACCACCTAACTGCCTCATCAGGTCAGATTTTAGACTCTATATCCCTATTCATTTCCCTCTCCTCTAGATAACACTCACCATTTTCCTACCTGTTGACAAGAGTTAAGTCTCTTCTGCCCCATCTCAGATTCCCTTCTCAGCATGGAAGTCTCACTTGTTTCCTTTAGGAACATTTGATTCTCCTTAAAAACCAGGAGCATGAAGAGTCATTTTTTGAATCCTTCTATTTTCTTCTCCAGAAGGAAGGTCAATCTGTGCTTGGGAAGAGGATGAAGGGGAAGGGAATGAATGTTTATTAAGCACCTACTAGTGCCAGGCACTATGCTAAGGGCTTTTACAAAATTACCTCATTTGATCCTCAGAACAACCCTGTAAGATAGGCTATTTTATTATCCCCATTTAACTGTTGAGGAAAATGTGGCAGATAGAGGTTAAGTGATTTACTCAGGGTCACATAGCTATGAAGTATCTGAGGTTGGATTTTAACATCTTCCTGGCCCCATGGCCAGTGCTCTCCTTTCCTCTGCTTAGCAGTTACTCAGCTGTGGCAAAAATGCAAACATCACCTTGTGGATGCAAGTCACTGAGCAATTGCTTTTACTTTACATAATGGTTAAAATTTTTTAGCTTTTTTTTTCCTTTTGGAGGGGGGAAGGTAGGGCAATTGGGGTTAAGTGACTTGCCCAAGGTCACCCAGTTAGTTTTTTGTGTGATTTTTTAGCTCTTAAAAAAATACTCAAGGGTGCTTTCACCCTCCAAGTTTTCATTTGTTCTATCAAATTACTTCACCCCTTAATTGTCCCACTTGCCTGGGTGACTCAGTTGCTGGGCCTGGACACAGGAAGATCTGTATTCAAGTCTGGTCTCAATCACTTCCAAACTGTGGGATCCTGGGCAAGTCACTTAACCTCTATCTGCCTCAGTTTCCTCAACTATAAAATGGGAGTAATAACAATACTTAGCTCCTAAGGTTATTGTAAGAATCCAATGAGATAATATTTATAAAGCTCTTAGCACAATGCCTGGTACATAGTAAGTACTTAATAAATATATGTTTCCTTCCTTCTTACTTATTTGGTTTTGTCTTACCAACTAACTTTTTTGCTTACTTCTGGAGTCTCCTTCTTTAGGTTTACACTTCCTAAACCTTGATCCTTCTTAATTCTTTTATATCCTCCTTAATTGTTCTTGATCTCCCTTCTCTTTCATTCTGGAAGGAGAATATAGCCAAGTACCTGGACCTAAAGATTGTTCTCCTTCAAATATCCTTCAGTTTCTCCTAAATGCTAACAGATTTCTTCTCCTCAAAATCAACTTCTGATCTACTTCACTAGGCAGAACCCCTCAGTCTCCTACACAATTTCCTTCTCTTATGTAACATGTTTGACTCAGGTCCTACTCTCTGAGAGCCATTTCTGTTACAACCTGTGGGAGTTGGGGAGTGTCTGTTCTGCCATTGGCTTGAGTCCCCACTGATTGCTTTCTTTCCACTTTAAGGGCCCGGTGACTAACACCCCAATTCCATTTAACATCAAACTAGCTTTTACATAGGAATATTTACCTCAGAGACAAAACATGAACACACATAAAATCACTTCTTCCAGCACTTCAGTGCATAATTCCCCTTTATATCACCTTTCTAGGGCAGGAGGGGATAATGCCACCTACATAGCCTTAGTCACACCACATTCAACTTCAATGCTTCCCTTCCTCACCTCCCCAAAATCCTGGACCCTTGCTTCTCAGGGTTTCCTTGCTGGACTCCAATCAAGATTCCTGGGACTCTGGAACTCTGTGGCTTAAGCTCCTAGGTTGGAAACTTCACTTCCGCACCTAGAACTGAAAAGCCACACACACACACACACACACACACACACACACACACACACACACACACACACACACACACACACACACACACGAAACAAGGTCAAAGCTCCAAGCCTTTTTCTTTGGGCTATCTAACCCAAGGGATCTCTGAGGGGAAGAAAGTGGCCTTCAGGTCCACACCTACTGCATGTTGTCACCTGCTGTGAGTGAAGAAGTCCTCCCCTCTCAGATGTAAACGTAGGAAAGAAGCCCCGACCATGCCCAGTGAGCCAATTGTATTTGTGTATTAGAGACTGGGAGAAGAGCATTCTAGGCATGGGGAATAGTCAACGCAAAGACACAGACAGGAAGTGGAGCAGTAGATTGAAAAATGGATGAATAGATCATGAAGGGGTTGGAGTGAGATGATCTCTAAGGTTCCTTTCAGCTCTGAATTATGTAATCTTATGATAGTGATGAGGTTTAAAGGGCTCAGGGGCTCCCCAAAGGCTGGAGTACTGGACAGAATTGTCTGGGATGAATTAATGGACTCAAGCATTCTTTAAGTCAAGTTGACAAAGGTTTATTGAAATGCTATTGTGGCTGGCAGAACTCCTTTGGGAACTTGCATTCCTTAAGGAACTTGCAACTTGACAGGAATGATGCTAAAGCTTATATAGGCAAAGTAGTGGGTTATCTGGCAGACATGCTAATTAGGTGATAACTTACAACCTTGGTCACAGGCATCATTCACTACCAGAAATCAAGGGAAGGGATTTCTTAGGGGTGTATTTTTGGTCTGTTATGTCTGTAGCAAGATAACTTTGAGAGTTGATGTCAATAGCTTAACCTCTGGATTGTATATGATAACTTTGGGAATCATACATGATAATTGTGTGATTACAAGATAGTCCTGTTTTTACAAGAGAATTTCTTCAGAGGTCAGCGTGTTCTTATAACAGGGAGAGATAGTTTGTTTTACTGGGGCCCACTCATGAGTTATTGCTAGGTATAGTGTCCTTGGGCTGGGGATAAAACTGTCAAGGGATAGTGTTTTGAGGTAAGGGAGAAATGTGATCTTGGAGCACCCAAGCACAAGCACTCAAGCACCCCCCAATAGGTTGAACAAACTAGAGAACCCAGAAATGAAACCAGACATGCACAATATAGTGGTGTTTGATAAACCCAAGGAGACAGTACTGACTAATGGAAAAAGACAGCTCCCCAACCATTTGGTAAGCCATTGAAGTTCGTCCATGAATATGCCAGCTCTCTTGTCTCCCAGAAGTAGGTCTACATCTTCCACATGGGTGATGCCATTTTAGAAGGTCGAGGCATTTGCCAAACCCCTCAGATCTGTAGACAGTCTTCTAAGACATACAAGATCAAAGATAATTTTAATAAAGAAATGAAAGAACTAACACTTTAAAAGGATAGTCTTTGTCTAGGATTAGGTTAAGCCACTAAAATGTCAATTTCCCAAATGAATTTATAGATTTAATGCAATACCAATCAAAAAGTAATGGGCTACTATATTTAATTAAATAAAATGTGTATGAAAAGCAAAAAAGCTATGAATTATAGGAATAAAACTGAGTTGAGATTTGCCCTGCCAAATTTCAAGACATACTTAAAAACTGTTAATTATGAATTAATCGATCAACAAGCATTTGTTACTTAGTAATGTTATTGTTTGTCCTTTGTTTTCAAAGAAGTCCAATGATATCATGGATGATGTCTCGACTTGCTCCTGAACTGGATTTAAGTGAGGCAGAATTGTACAGTCATCGGCCTCACTCTCTTCCAGAGTCATTGACGTCCAGTGGCAGGACAAAAGTCAAGGCGAATGGTGATGACCTGGGATGCAGTGGATGACCTTGACATCTTCAATGTCTGACCAAGCTCTAAATGCTCCATGGTACCTCCTTCAGTTACCTTCATGGCCATTGGAACAAATTGTTCTCATCTACCCATTCTGCTGGGGGAAGTCTTCACATGCTTAGGGTAGACACCCTGCAACTCATCAATGATTTTGAGGCCCACTGGTTACTCTCAGCCTGGCTTAGTCCATTTGCTGATAGTTTACCAGGATGTGGCTGCTGTGCATACTACAGCTTCTTGGAACCACAGGTAGGAGTTGGGCAAATCAGGTGGACACCAAAGGTGTGTGAACAGGCCTAGCAATCATTCAAGATCAAGCCTCAGACAAACGTTTATCTCCCCTTGGTACAATAACAAGCAGCACCTATGAATCCTTCACTAGACTATAAATAACTCCCTAGCCCATTATATACATCCTGAATCCCTCCTTAGCTTGGCACATATGTATACTCCCAACATCCATCTTGTCAAACATGACATTGATGGGTGGTAGACTGGACACTTCTCAGTTAGCCCTGACTGCTAGCTGACTTAGTGACATTTCAAGCCTAAAACCACACTTGGGCTATTTCCCAGTGAATTCTGGGCAATACACCTGCACAGTAGATATTAAAAGTGCATGTTCCTTTAAGAACTGACCATTCCTTAACTCCTTCCTAATCTTGCCCTGACTCACCAAGTTAGCATTTTTGGCACAGGTTCTACTATAGAATATCCTACATAAACTGTAATTGTACCTCTTTAAGGTTACAGGTTCCCTAAGACCTCTTGCATGCTGTAAAGTGTAACAATAAATCTTTGCCACCTTGACTCAGAGAATATTTGAGTCTGTGAATTCATTCCAGACTGCTTTCCAGGGGCTCTGGTTATTGGGGTTCCTGGGCTCCCTAAACTCTCTGAATTCCTTGACCTCCCCCTCAATTTGACCCCAATTACCTTATCTTCCCCCCTGAAAAAAAGAAATAAAAAGAGAATATCAGGCAAGGTTTCCTGGAGGATATGGCACCTAAACTGTATTTTAAAGGAAGCCAGGGATCCTCAGAATTGGAAATTGGGAAGAAGAGCATTCCAGGTATTGGGAACAGCCAATGCAAAGACATGGAGATGAGAAATAGAGTATTACATTAAAAAGTGGAATAATAGATCACACAGGGGTTGTAGTAGGTGACCTTTTTGCTTCCTTCCAAGCTCTAAATCATATAATCATGTGATCAAATCAACAAGATTTGTTGAAGAACTCAGAAATAGAAACAAACAGATACAAGATAAGTAGTTCTTGATAAATCCAAGGTTAGAAAACTCTGGGAAAAGTTATTCAATAAAAAGAAACATATTCAATTAAAAAAACATTTAGAAATTATGACAGGATGATGAAATACATTAGTCACTTTTAAAAGATTATACTATAATAAAATCCAACTGGATCAATGATATAAACATTAAAATTATAAATGAGGCATGATCCTCCTTCCTTCCTCCACTTAGCACCCCTTTCAACTATCCCCAGGTATATGTTAATATTTGAGGAATTCAAATCCACAACTAGGAGCCCCTGCTAGTACATACTTATTTAATTTCATGCTAGATGACACATGAATTTAGAGCAAACATTCCTTAATGAAACACAATAGCATGGGATTGAATCAAAAGTTTGCTGTACCTATAACAAATAGCTGTCGACTCCAGTGCTTCCAGAGTAGGGCTAGTCATTTCCTAATTAATTCTGATATCTCCCTAACACACACACACACATACACACACCAGGCAAGTGACAGATTACTCATGGCAAGATGCTAAAGATTAAAGTCTGAAGCTATTCTGCTTAATCATTTCCCATCCATCTCAACACAGTAGTATATTCAGCATCAATTTTTCTCAGTCTATCAGCCAAATAAGCACCAAATTCTCAGTAGGACAGTCTGAAGAGGGCTGACTTCTCTTGGTAGGGCCAATTCTCTTTGCTACTGTCATCTGTTCCTCCTCTCACCTATACCTCTCTAATGTATTAACACATGCCTGTCTTTTTCTTTTATTTAATAGTCAATAAACATTTATTAAGTACCTACTTTGTACCAAGCACTGTATTAAATGCCAGGGATAAAAACAAAAGGTAAAATACAGATTCTTCCCTCAAGGAGCTCACAGTCTAAAAAGACTCTGTAAAGGGGTAGGGGGAGCAGACACTCAGCAAAGAGACATGATGAAATCCTGCACCCAGATGAGAAACAATGAAATGACTTCCCTGTGTGTCCTTCTTAAATAGAAGATTTGGGAGGAGTTCTCCAATGTCCACCCTTCACCTTCTCTAATCAGGGAGAGAGAAGGGCACCAATGGGGGCTTTTCCATCAGGCCGAAAGCATCTAGAGGGTACTTGTGTCTTGGGTTCTCACAGGTTGGATGGTGGAGTGTCTTTCTAAAACCAGTCGGCTTGGAGAGGGTTATCAACAGTTTGGCCACCAGGTGGAGGTGTTTCAGCTATAGAAGTTCATGAAAATCTCATCAAGTTGTGAAGTTGCTGCCTATCAAAACAGGCACAAAGATGAAATTAAAGTTCTTCTGAAGCACTGAAATCAGTCAAAATGATAATAATTTTATTTTTACAATACTTTTAGGAAGAAAGGACCTATTTGCACAAAAAATTATCATGGTTACTTTATTTGAAAATTATCTATATACCTAATGATTAGGGAATGGCTAAAGGATAGTATGTCAATGTGGTGGGATAGATGTAGAAGAAAGTAGAATTAAAACACCACACACATGTACTTTATTTAAAAATCAATACAAGGGTGGCTAGGTGGCCCAGTGAATAGAGCACCAGCCTTGGAGTAAGGAGGACCTGAGTTCAAATCCATCCTCAGACACTTTTAACACAAAAAAAACTAGCCGTGTGTCCTTGGGCAAGTCACTTAACCCCAATTGCCCTACCTTCCCCCCTCCAAAAAAATATAAATAAAAAAGCAATACAGACTTATAAGTATACAAAAAATACATTAGAAACCATGTACTTTCTTCAAATTAATATTTTTATTATTTTAATATTATATTTATTAATTTTTTTAGGTATATTAAACCTTTCAGCCTACACTCTTGGCTCCAGAAAGCAGTACAGGCTTATAAATATACAGAGAATACATTAAAAGCCATATACTTTGTTCACATTGATATTTAATATTTTTATTAATAGTTAACATCTGTATTTAGGATTTTATTCCTTTTTTTTTCATTTGATGAGATGTATTTGGGGTCTATAGTAATACAAAAGACTAACTTAAAAATCAAAGGTTCAGGGTCCTTTGATCCTTCTTTATGTTAGTAAAACATCACCAACTCCAGCCCTTTGGGAACTTTGTTTTCTCCTGCTTTTGAAATTGGATTTTTGCTTTCTTTACAGCTTGCTGATGAAATGTGATCTCTTTCCCTTTCTACTCAGTGACCCTGGCTTGGTCCCTGCTATTGGCACCCCACGGGGTCAGCTTCTAGAATGAGCATGCTTATCTGAAAATGTATATGAAAAGACCATTGTTGATATTCGAGATTTGAGAATTTGATCATCTCTCTGATCTTATGTTTTCATTCTTCCATAAACTAAAAGAAATATTTTCCTGTTCTGATTTATTATTCATTTACCTTCTTAATTAACCAACTGTGTTTATTAAGTGACTGCTCTATAACAGATGGAAATTCACAGACAAAGTCTTTGCCAAATCTGTGAGAACCATTCTGTCATTCTTTGAGTTCTTGTTCAGTTGTGTCCAACATGTTGTGATCCCGTTTGAGGTTTTCTTGGCAAAGATATTGGAGTAGTTTACCATTTCCTTCTCCATTTCATTTTATAGATGAGGAAAGTAAGGCAAACAGGATTAAGTGACTTGGCCAGGGTCTCACAGTCAGTAAGTGTCTGAGGCCAGATCTGAACTCAGGAAGATGAGTGGTCTTAACTTCAAGCCTGGAGCTCCATCCACTGTACCACCAAGCTTCTGAATCTTTGACTTTTAGCATGTCTAATGTTTTAGTAGAAAGACCACTGACTTGGGGGAAGGGAGAATCAAAGGATTTGGATTCTAGTCATGGGCCTGTGTCTGGCCTCTCTGAATGACCTCAGCCAGTGAATTCCAGTTTTCTATACTTTAGGTTGAGGGCATTGGAGCAGGTGGCTACTTAGCTTCTTTGTCATGGGGGAGGGCAAGGTAATTGGGCTTAAGTGACTTGCCCAAGGGCCGGTGCTCTGAATAGAGTGAATACTGTGCCACCTAGCTCCCCCCTTTTTCATGTTTCTATGAAAAGCTAATTAGAATATTTCAAAATTTCTAATATTAGCTCCACCCAAAATTGAGTGTGAGACATAGAATGTCAGTTGCTTGAGGGCATGGAGACTGAATCATTTTTGTTTTTGAATTCCTCTTTTTTTAAACTTTATTTTATTTTTAATTTATTAACTAAAACAAGCATCAATACCTTGCTTTGCAAGCTTTACAAATGAGTGAATGAAAAGAAAGAATAAATGAAGCAAGAATTGTGAAGGCATTTTATTTGGAAGGACCTAAGAGGAAGCATTTGGCTAAGTAGGACTGCTATAGACAACATCATATACCCCAAGAGGAGGGCAGATGACTACATTAGGTACTTTTTTCTATAAACTCAGGGCCAATTATGGACATGTTCATTGACTGAGGATGAAAGAACTTGGCAGCTGCTTCAGAGATATTCTTGAGATCTGAAAGTTAAGGTTCTACCCCTTCATGAAAGGAGGAACTGATTCTTCCCCACCTGTGGGATATTTGTTTATTATTAACACACACTTTGCTAATGGTTTGTTCTCATCAGCAGGGGTTTTCTTCCTAAATGTACTAATTATTCCTGTAACTAGCTCTGGGAACTACACCTCTCAGTCCTTGGTTTAGTCACCACTAAAATGAGGGGGGTGGACAATGGGTAATCAGTCTCCTGCCTTCTAAAAAACTCTACTATAATTATTTTCTTCGTTAGAATGTAAGCTCCTTAAGAGTAGAAATTGTTGGGGTGGCCAGGTAGCACAGCAAGTAAGAGCACCGGCTCCAGTGTCGGGATGACCTGGATCAAATCCGGGCTCAGATACTCAGCACCACACCCAGAAATAACTGGCTGTGTAACCTTGAGCAAGTTACTTAACCCCGATTGCTTTAAAAAAAAAAAAGAGTAGAAATTGTTTCATTCTTGATATTTACATCTCCAGCACCTAGGATGGTATATGCCTGGAATGTAGCATGTACTTAATAAATGCTTGTTGTTTGATATGTATTGTTGATTTTTGTTGAGCCCTGACCTTTTGCAGAGATGATTGAGAGGGGCCAGTCATTCAGGGGCAACAAGAGAGTCCAAAATCTCCTGAGGAAATAGGACATAAGCTAGAGTCTGATGGATGGAGCCAGAGTTTACCAAAACACCAAGCTGGGAGTCAATGTGGTCCCCTCTGCCTCTCTCTGAACTACAAATTTCATAGAATGCCTTTGAAGAAAGTTGTCAGTCCTCCAATGCACTGAAACCATTGCAGAGATACTACATGGGAAACCTTATTTCTTATTAAAACACAAACTTTAAAAAAAAATTTACATTTGTCACTTTCCAAAAACTCTCTTCCTACTAAAATCCTCCCTTGTAACAAAGAACATGGTGAAACAAAATAAGTTAGCTCATTGGCCACGTGGGGCCTCATTCTGCCCCTATGATTGTTGTTCAGTCATGTCCAACTGACCCCATGGACCATGGTGCACCAGTTCTGTCCTTGGAGTTTTCTTGGCAAAGATACTGGAGTGGTTTGCCATGGTTCACTACCTCTCTGCTAAGGAGTAGCCTAATTTCTCCAAGGATAGATAGTAAACCTTCCAGCCTACACTCCTGGCTCCAGAAGCAAGGCCACAAATAGCATGTCTGGAACTTAATGTGAACATCCTCCACCTATGTGTAAGATTACCCTCCCTCTCTTTCCACTGATAGAGGGGGATCACAGCCACTGACTGAAGCAGGGCCTTGAAGATTAGATAATGGGGGAGGAGCAGCTGCAGCAGGATTCATAGCATGAGGCTGTCTCTGCACAGGGCTCCCCCAGAGCTATCAGGCAGAAACAAGAAGAAAGCTGATAGGAGACCCTGGCAGGGTTTTGCCTAGCACAGGAAGTGACAAATATCTGCAAGATATACTCTGGGAATAGGCCTAATAAGTGTGATCTAAAAGAAATACCATTGAGTGGTGGCTAGGTGGTGCAGTGAATAGAGCACCAGCCCTGGAGTCAGGAGGACCTGAGTTCAAATCCTGCCTCAGACACTTAACACAAAACTAGCCGTGTGACCTTGGGAAAGTCACTTACCTTCCCCCCTCCAAAAAGAAAAAAAAGTCCCACAAAACTGAAGGCTGTAGTTGATTATTAAGTGTGGCCTCGGAGAAAAGATGAGAAAATGCTACCAGCCTCTCTTTTTTGCCCAAGTGGAGAACACTGGATATAGGTCATTACATGTACCATCAAACTCCAGTGATGTCACAATCACAACTATCCTCACTCTGATGCTAATCATATCTTGGAGCAGCACCATAATGGCACCTATGTGGCTTCTCTATCCTCAACTGCCTCTTCGTAGTCTTGCTTCTTGTAATTTGGGGGTCTTGTAATTAGGAGTGGTTCCTTATACCAGGGGAGATATTGTAGACACACACAGCAAACGATCCCTACATGGATGACCAATGGAAAACATTCAGACAAGTACTTCAGCTATGAAAAATTGGGCAGTCACGATGCTAACCATTCTTATGGAGACCAAGGCTCCATCTCATCTGCCTGGAGCCTGCTCCAGGTCCCTGGCCTCACGTGGGTATGGAGGTGCAGAGAGCACATCCTCCCCTCTCTGCCAGGAAGAAGTCCAGAGCCAGCCGATTTTTTTTTAAGCAATCGGGGTCAAGTAACTTGCTCAAGGTTACACATCCAGTTAATTCTGGGTGTGGTGCTGAGTATCTGAGCCTGGATTTGATCCAGGTCATCCCTACGGTACTCTTACTCACTGAGCCACCTGGCCGCCCCTAAGCAATTGGGGTTAAGTAACTTGCTCAAGGTTACACAGCCAGGTATTCCTGAGTGGGTGCTAAGCGTCTGAGCCCGGGATTCGATCTCCAGGTCTTCTCAACACTGGAGCCGGTGCTCTTACTCGCTGTGCTACCTGGCTGCCCTTAGAGCCAGCCTATATTGTAAGGCCGCAGCCCTCAGTCATAAACCATGGTACCGAGTACAACTCTCCCCCCAGCACTTATGGTCATTCTGTTCAGGAGGGCTAGGCTTCAGTGACCCCATACGTGAGCAATAAATTCCCGGAGTTGGTGCACTCAGCTCTTCTTACCAAAGGGCACAAGTAGCAGATGCCTGGATAGCTCCGTGCTTGCTGTGTGAGTGTGTGCTTGTGGGTAGGCCAAAAAACCCTTAAACCAAGATTCTATATATACCATGACATCTCTGTCCATTTTTGAGAGGTCATAAATATGCTTTATTATTTCACAAAAATAAAATCCCAGAGAAGCTATCTTAAAAACTTGTCAGATTTTTAGCCCCTCAGGAAAAAAAAAACGTTCTCTACATATTCCTGGTCCCACATTCTTATATAGAGACATATCCTGCAGACTATCCCAGGGCAGCTAAGTGGGACAGTGGACACAGTACCAGGCCTGAGGTCAGGAAGGCCTGAGTTCAAATACAGCATCAAAAGATTTACTAGCTGTGTGATCCTGGGCATGTCACTTAACCCTATTTGCCTCAGTTTCCTCATCTGTAAAATGAGATGGAGAAGGAAATGGCAAACCACTGCTGTACCCAAAAAGGGTTACAAAGAGTCAGACATGACTGAAACGACCGAACAACATTGTTACATAGTGTTTGCCATCCTATTACCCAGATGCTCATCCCATTCTGACCATAGTACAGTAGGGTGGCTTTATAGTTCTCCAGGGTTGAAGGGGATATGGGTGCATATCCAACAATTAGTCCAATTAAAGGAGTGACTGACATTTTGGCCTCTGTTCCTCCAATCCCAAGTACCCAAAACAGGGCAGAAAGTGCATAAGACAAATGCACAAGTGAGGCGTAAAGTCCTAATTATCAGGGTCAAACAGACAGGTGGCTAATTTGATTAGTTTTGGGGTGTCCTTTTGGCCTAAGGCGGATCAGGGGTTGCTTCCTCTGCTGGGCTGAGGACAATCTTCACACTGGGAGTGATGTATTAAGGTCATTGGCTTAGCCACTGTGATGGTTAATAGGATCTGGAAAGGTTTCTACCCAATGGCTCAATTGGTCTTTGTATACCAAAACCTATCTGTAGCCTATAGACTTTGGTAATTCAATAAAGTCAGTCTGTAGCCATTCAAATGGCAGTGTCACCCACTTTACTTTCTCCCCATTTTGTCACAGTTTTCTTCCATAAGGAGTTAAACTGTTGACAAGATAGACAGACCACAGGATGAGCCTTTATATAAACACCATGACTTTTGAACTTGTAGTATCAGTCCAAGCAGAAATGATAAACAGCTTAGAGAAGAGGTAATATGGGTTCATAACATACACACAGAACTAATAAAACAAGCAAAATTACAATAGGGTGAATAACAAAATGCAATATGTCTGTAGCTTTAGGAGTGTCAAGTCCTTTGGCAGTGACTACAATTTTCAGGAGTCTATGCAGATCAAAACATACTATTTTTATTTTATTTTTTTAGTGTTTTTTTTCCCTTTTGTTCTGTTTCTTCTTTCACAACATGACTAGTACAGAAATATGTTTTACATGATTGCACATATATAACCTATATCAAATTGTTTACCACCTTTGGGGGTGGGGGGAAGAAGAAGGGAAGGAGAAAATTTGGAACTCAAAATTTTATTTTAAAAAAAATACATGTTAAAAAGGGATTCTGGCAAACACCTCCTATGCATCTCTCAAACGTCTGTGCGTGGATCAGGGCAGGTTTGTGGAAGCCTATTTCCTCGACTATATCTAGGTTCCAGGCCACTTCTGGAGATCCTTTAGGTAATGTTTCTAAGGCCTTCTGGTGATAAGACCGTATAATTTAGTAAAATGTGACAAAATTCTAATCAGATTGGCCTCCTAGTAATTAGTTCATGTGGTAAAAACCAGTTCAGAATTTGTGGATCTAATTCTATTACCAGCAGAGCTATAAGAAGAACACCATTGAACATCAACAACAATGATCCTATCATTCACCTGAAACTTCAGACAATTTCAGATTTTATATAGGACTTGCTCTTTCTATCTCTACCCAAGCCCTGTATCTGATATGGACAATGTCATCAACAGGCTAAAGGAAGAATTTTAAAAGGATCCGTGAAGGACTGAATTGGAAAATGAGTCCTTCCCTTAATATTATCAGACAGAGACTTCAAAACAAGAAAAAGATGGTTAAGAATTTCTTTACAATTATTAATGCAATTTTATATGTAAAATCCTTAATCCAATTTTTAGAACTTAATACTAAAACATACTCAAAGCCTATAGTTCCCATTAGAAATATCTGGAAGTCAGTCATTTGTATATCCTAGTTCTTAGATTTCTAAAAGCTTAATCTGGTTTTTTCAAAGTTTACTACTTTGTTAAATTAAAAAAAAACTATTTGGGGCAAAAATGCTGGAATGGTTTGTCATTTCCTTCTCCAGCTCATTTTACAGATGAGGAAACTGAGACAAACAGGGTTAAGTGACTTGCTAGGGTCACATAGCTAGTAAAAGTCTGAAGCTGAATTTGAACTCAGGTTGATCTGACTCCAGACCTTCATCCACTGTACCACCTAGCTGCCCATTTCAGGCCACTGTCCCCTGCAGGCTGGGGGTACAGAAAACTTTTAAGCAAGGATTAAGCATGGGTCTCCTTAGGCTGAGTTTTCACAATGAGTTGGCTAGTTTTACTGAGATACCTTTTATTCTTTCTTTTGAGTGGTTTTCTGGGTATGTGTGTAGTGGGGAGCTATTCAGAAATGAAGTTGATATAAAAAAAAGAGAGCTATTTAAAAGATGTTTTAGGTTTGGTTGTTCCCCCCTCTTCCCCCAATAGATGTGATCTGTGAGGCACTAAAAGACCAGGGGGTATTTTGGGAATGATAGAGAAGGCCCTCTAAAAAGGGGAAGTTTGGGAAACCCAGAGTTGCCAGGGACCAATTAGGAAGGAAACAGAATCTCAGGGAGAATAAGGGGCAGCACTGGGTGAGGGTGGAGATGAATTGACTTTTCTTGTGAGATGACAGAGTTTAAGAGAGAGGCCTGCCTAGCAAGAAACTCACAGGGGAAAAGTTTGGGAATTTATGTGAATATTGATCATATATTTTGCAAATAAATTCCTTTAACAACTCATGCCAGCTTCTATCCATATAAGATTGCTTACCTTCTTGGGGAGGATGGAAGCATGGAAGGGAGGGAAGGAGCTCAGAGATTAAAAAAAAAAAAAGTTAGTTTTTTTTACATGTCATTGGGAAATATTTAACAAAATAAATAAAAACATATTAAGAACTCATATAAAATATAAATAAATAAAAATTTTAAAACCCAGTCTAGAGTCAATTACTCAAGCTCCTTTGAGATATGGCTACTATATTTTATTTGATGAGCTGATATTGATTAGGAAGTACCAGGGAGGGGGTCTGTCTCCAAGCTGACTGGTGATGAGAGTGGGGTGAGGGAGTGGCACTCTTTGTCTCTCTCTTCCTTACCCCTCTCTCAATAACAGAAAATGGCAACTAAGCTAAGCACATGGTATGCAAGGAGCCTACACTTGCTCAGGTGGCCTGAGAAGAGATTTCAAGGATTTTGAATTCCTGGCTGCCATTTTGTGCCTTTCCAATTCCCTTTTTTTCTTCTGAGGACAGCGTTACACTATTTTGGAATTTTCTGGGTGAAATCTTGGTCTAACAACGGAGAGAAATTCTAAGCATTTTCAGAATCATAACCAACATTTGGGAACTAAATAAATGACATTTATTCCATACTTTAAATTTACAAAGCACTCAAAATATATCATCTCCTTTGATATTCATGATAACCCCATGAGGTAGGTACTAATGATATCATTGCTCCCATTTTACAGATGAAGAAACAGATAAATTTCAGGTTAAATGACTTGCTCACAGTCACATAACTATTGTTAGAGGCAGGATTTTAACCTGATATTCCCATCTCTACATTCAACAGACTGCTCAATGTGCCATGATGCCTCCCTGAAAAATTCAAATGTTTCTTTTAGTATCATATATATTCATTATCCCATGAGTCAGAATTGTGGGAGTTTGTATAATTCAAACTTGAAGATAAGACAAATGTAGCCTTCTACATTACTCAGTCAGATTTCCTGTCTTAAAACGTCTCCCCAGAGGGGTGGCTAGGTGAGTAGAGCACCGACCCTGGAGTCAGGAGGACCTGGGTTCAGATCCGACCTCAGACACTTGACACAAAAATAAACTAGCCATGTGACCTTAAGCAAGTCACTTAACTCCAATTGCTTTCCCCTCCCCCCCTCCAAAAGAAAGTCTCCCCAGAGGTCAATCAAAGGAGTCTTCATTCACTTATTAATTCAATAGTTATTAAACATCTACTATGTGCAAGGCATTATAACATCGCCCTTCTAATCAGTGACATGCCCTTCAATACCTCTAAACTCCTCCAGTCTCAGAAGCCTTAGGAACATCTGTGGGGTGTCTCCTTAGATCACAGAAGCCAGACCAGTTACCGGAGAGTGAAGCGTTGACACCCTAAGGTTTGCAAAATACTTAACATACATCTTCTTATTTTCTCTACACAAGCCTGCACTGTTACCTGTTTCACATATTAGGAAACTGAGGCTCAGTGAAGGGACTTTTCCATAGTCTCAGAACTGGTTAAGTCAAGGTATTCCAAATCCAGTCCAGAGTGGCTGGCAGAATGAATGCTTCCTCCACTTGCCCAGCAAAAAACCCAAAAGATAAAAGATGTTAAAAAGCTTTTGAAGCCCCCTCACTTCCAGCTGCAGTTCAGAACAAAACACTACTGTTTTCTGTCCCTGAGCCAATTCTGTAATGAATTCTTTTAACACCAAGATATCAATGTTTTACATTCTCTTCTTTCAAAGGTCCTGCAAGAAATAACTAAAGGGCAACCTTCTAGATAGCATAAGTCAAACCCAGCTAGGAACCAGGACCTTCAATAGCCCTTGAATTTGTGAAGAGCTTAGACTCTGATGAAGAGGTTGCTCTGCATATGCAAGCCCCAACTCTTTAGGATACACAAAAATTAATTTGAAATTGTAGGCTCAGGTCCTTGAGTCTGGTCATAGGAAACTACAGGCTTTAGTCCTTGCTGAGGAATAAGGGACAGCTTTGGTGACCAGTACCTCTCACATGATCTGATTCCAAAGAAGATGAGAAATGGGAGCTTCCAGGATTGCCCAGTGTGAGCTGGCCAGGAAACAGATTGCTGGACACTTTGCCCATAGATTACTGGTCTTCTTTTGTTGATTCTCCTGGGATTTAAACTAGAGTTTGAAATCAGCAGAGCTATTATATATTTTATTAATATATTATATATAATATGTATTAATATTATGATATACATTATATATTGCTAAGGAATATAATATATAATTATATGTTATATATTATAACACATAATATATTATATGACATAATTATATAATATATAAATAATAACATATATCATATACAATGTATATTATATAATCTGAGGGAAAATTCAATGTGGGTGGGCTAAGAGGAGAGATAGAAACCAGAAGCTATTGCTTGGGAGGTCAACCTTGCTGCTTTTGTCAGTGATCCTGCTGGTAATCTCTGGAATACTGGTTGACACAGGTCCCCAAATCCCACATTGAAAGGCAGGTAGTCCAACCCAGTCAGATGCAGGTCTACTGGCCCAGGGTGGCAACAGGGGCCTCCAACAGAAAGATGTGGCAGAGGGAGGACTTTTGGGAGGGGAGCTGCTGCCTGAGGCCAAGTGGGAGCATATGTGAGGGCCCCAGGAGGACCCCCACAGGAAAGAAGCAGATCTTCACACAACAAATAAAGTTTAGATTCAATCAAAGGGCTGCCCTTGATGACCTAGAGGACCACACATGGCTTTGAGACTGTAGGTTTCCTACATCTCCCCTAGGGCAAAGGCCCTGTCAAACCATGCCAGTTATAGCTCTGCAAACAAGGAATGACCCTAAGCACCTTTAGGTGCTATATTTTCCTTTTTTTCCTTTCATTTTAAATTTAATTTTATTTAATTTATTTATCCTCTCTTCCTCTCACCTGCCCCTTTTCATATTGGGAGGAAAAAAGAAAAGAAAAAGAAAAGTCTTTTTAACAAATTTGCACAGTCACTGAAAACAAGTTCTCATTGTACATGTCTAAAAATATTTATCTTTTTCTTCAACTGGAGTCCCTTATCTCTCGTGGCCTGCTTCATTTTCAGTTCTCTGGAGCTGTGGTTGGTCATTGCATTGATTAGAGTTCTCAAGTCTTTCAAAGTTGGTTTTTCGCTATAATGTCGTTGTTATTATATAAATGTTCTGGTTCTCCTCACTTAGCTCTGAAGTGCTAAATTATTTAATTACTCCTAAACCCCTAGGGCTATTTGGAAAGGCTTAGAACATTTTAACTCTTACCTTTCTCTTCACTTCAAGCCCAAGCATACTTATTAGTCAGTTACTATGTGTGACTTTGAAAAGTAAGCCTTTTTAATAAATGTTTGTTTACTAAGTGACTGACTGGATTAGGTGGAGTGAAGAGATCAGAGGAAAAAAATGTACTCACACCCATTTATCACAGCTATGTAGCTAAGGGTGATATTTCTAAAAGAAAAAGAAATGTAAGCCCTGTCACTTTGCTTTCATGTCTGGGAATGGGGTTTTCCAGTGACCAGAATAAGAAAGAAGATGCAGGGGGTGGGAAATTTGTCAGTGTGGTGAAGACACACTGAGAGGAGAGATGCTGGAAATAGCATTATGAACCAAATGGTGGACATTTAGATCTGGAAATAACCTCAAAGGTCATCTAAGCCAACCTCTCATTTAGGGATGAGGAAACTGAGGCCCAGAGGAGTAAAGTGATTTGCTCAAAACTTAATTTTGTTAGTGGCAGAAGTGGGACCAGGCCCCAGGTCTCCTAACTCCCCTGACCAGTGTTCTTTAGAAGGGAGTTGGGGGGGGGGGAGCTACCTGATAGCAAAGCAAGTAATAACATTGGCTCAAGTGTCAGAATGACCTGGGGATCCAATCCGGGCTCAGACATTTAGAACCCACTCAGAAACACCTGCCCGTTTAACCTTGAGCAAGTTCTTAATCCGGATTTCTTTAAAAAAAAAAAAAGAAGGGAGTTAGGGTGAAAATCGATTTGACTAAGGACCTCCATGCTGAAGTTCATTGAGCCATAGGAGCCCTGGGATGGAAGGGCTGTTTTTCACCCCCTTGGAAGTGCTGTAGAGGCCAAGAAAATGAGATCATAGGCTTATAGGATTTAGAGTTGGAAGGGCCTTAGAGGAAATTTCGTTCAAATCTCTCTCTCTGCGTCTGTCTCAGTCTCTGTCTCTGTCTCTGTCTTGGTCTCTCTCTGTAGGGTGGTCACTTTTCAAACTTTTTTTTAGTTTTTAAAAGTGATATCCTTTTTGTGGTGGTAAAGATTTGGAAACTGAGGGGATGCCCATCAACTGAGGAATGGCTGAACAAGTTGTGGTATATGATTGCAATGGATCACTATTGTGCTTTAAGAAATGATGAGCAGGATGGTTTCAGAAAAAAATCTGGAAAAACTTACATAAACTTTTTTTTTTTTTTGCATTTTCTTTCGCAACATGACTAACATGGAAATACATTTTGCAGGACTGCACATATATAACCTATGTTAAATTGCTTTGCCCTTTCAGGGAAAGGGGAGGGGAGGTAGGGAGAGAGAGAATTTGGAACTCAAAAAAATTTTTAAATGAATGTTAAAATTAATTTTTACATATAATTTAAAAAGATAAAATCAGATAAAAAGATAAAATGAATATGTTATATTTCTATATAAACATATATTAAATATATATAAAGATAAATAAAGATAAAAAGGAAATAAGATAAAATAAAAGATAGTGATATCTTTTGTTTTTACATGATTTTCATTTCTGAATATATCCCTCCCTTGCCTCTAACAAGTGAGTTATCCCTCCTAAGAGAAAAAGAATAAAAGAAAATTGTTTCATAAAATTGACCATCACATCACCTGAAACTGAAAGTACAAACAATGTTCCAAATCCAGGACTGGGAATGACCAGTGCAAGGCACAGAGATGGAATATAAAAAAATAAAATGCTATATATAAGGAACAAAGCAAAGCTCAATTTGAGTATAGGAGTACAGTAAGAGGTGTAATGTAAAAGATAGTGTGCACAGTATTCAATATGCCCAAAGACCCTAATTACTGGGATAAAAAAGACTCACTATTTAATACAAACTTCCTGAAAAGCAATCTGACAGAAATTAAGATTAGACTAGCATCTCTCACCATATACCACAATAAATTCTAAATAGATACATTATCTAGATCGAAAAGGTCATACCATAAACAAATTAGAGGGTTAGAGAAAGAGATCTCACATAGTACCTTATGCCTGTTCTTGATTGAATAAGAGAGAGAGGCTCACAGAAGTTAAACAAGACAGTTTGATTACATAAAATTAAAAGGGTTTGCACAAACAAAATCAATGTATTGAAAAATAGAAGGGAAATAATTAACTGGAAAATATCTTTATAATAAACTTCTCTTCTACGTATCTGTTAGCCAAGATATAGAGACAACTGATTCAAATATATAAGAACAAGTTGCAGTCCATAGAGGACAGGATATAAGCAGGCAGTTCTCTATAAAAGATGGGAAGCATGGTATATCATTGGTCTCTTAGGGCTGAGGTTGCTCATTGCATTGATCAGAGGTCTTAAATCTTTCAAAACTGTTTTTTTTTTAATAATGTTTTTCTTATTATATATAAAGTTATTTTGGTTCTGCTCACTTCATTCTGCATCAGCTCACACCAGTTTTTCCAAGTTTCACTGAATCTATCCCTTTTGTAATTTCTTATATCAAAATACTATTGCATTAAATTGATATGGTTCCTTTGTCATTCTCTGATTGATAGTCATCCCTTTTGTTTGCAGGTCTTTGCTATGAGCATTTTGTACTCCTAAGTCCTTTCCCTCCTCTTTCCTCTCTTTGGTGTCAAAGTCTTGAGGTGGTAATGTTGGCCCATATTTCCAAATGGCTTCCTGATGTCCTTCAATAGTTACTCAAACAATTTTCAGTTTCTTGTTTTTGTCATCTTTTTTTTTTTTAAGCAATCAGGGTTAAGTAACTTGCTGAAGATTATACGGCCAGTTGTTTCTGGGTGGGTGCTAAGTGTCTGAGCCTGGATTCGATCCCCAGGTCATCCCTACACTGGGGCGGGTGCTCTTACTCGCTGTGCTACCTGGCCGCCCCTGTTTTTGTCATCTTTAACGTTATTATCAGTGTGAGCTGGAACTTCAAAGTTGTTAGAATTTGCTTTTCTCAGTGATTTGCTGTATTTTCATGTGATTGTTGATAGCTGGTGTATTTTCTTTTAAGAACTAACCGCTTATGTCTTATCTCTTGTGGACTAGATCTTGTTCTTATATATTTGAATCAGTTCCTATATATGTTGGCTAACAGATGTGCAGCAGAGACATTTGCTACAAAGATTTTTTTTTTCCAGTCAACTGTTCCCTTTCTATTTTAGCAGCATTGATTCTGTGCAAAACCTTTTAATTTTATGCAATCAAAATGGTCAGTTTCATCTCCTGTAATGCTCATTCTCTCTTGTTTAATCAAGAACAGATATAGAGTACTGATGTGCTATCTCTTTCCCCAATCCTCTAATTTATTTATGATATGACCGTTTATATCTAGATCATGCATCCATTTGGCATTTATTGCAGTATATGGTGTGAGATGTTACTCTAGCCTTAATTTCTGTTGGATTGCTTTTCCAGAAGTTTGTATCAAACAATGAGCCTTTACCCCAGTATTTAGGTTCTGATATATATTGAAAAATGTGCTACTATCTTTTCAGACTCATTGTACATTATGCCCCTCCCCGTGCATTCATACCTTCAAACTGATCTTTTTCTTTTCCTCACACATAGTATATCATATCCCATCTCCATGCCTTATACTATCTATCCCCCATTCTGAGAACCCATTCTTTCTTTACCTTTACTCTTAGAATTCTTTTTTTTCCTTTAAGATGAAGCTTAAGTACAATATTCAAGTAAATCTTAGGGGATCAATTATTAATAATATGTAATATAACACAATCAACAATTTTTATATTTTCCCCTCTTCCTTTTGAATTGGAAAACAAAATCTCCTGAAGGTTTTATATCTTCCCTCTGGGAAACTAGACTTTGTATATTTTACTTTTTTCCTGCTGTTTTCAGCTTTCTCCCTCTTTAATCTAGTAGTGATTGAAGTCATCTCTCCTTACTAAAACCCCATTATAAAGTAGAGCAGATTGTTAGCCTGCTCACTCTAGGGGAGCTCTCTCTTTACATTCTTCCTAGCTTTCACAAAATAGCATAAATTTCTTTCAAATGGAAAACATGAATGTTAGCATTTATCGATTTTTTAAAATTAAAACATCAGGCAGCCACCTGATAGTCCACTTATACCTTATCACCACTAAATATCTTAAATGTCATCAGATAAAGGGAATTATGAGCGATAAATACAGACATCTTTAAATGGAAAGTTAAATTCTCTATGTATATACATATGTATATATGTTATGTAGCAATGCAATATTTAATATATACATATGTACGTATATATACATATATATATGAAGGCATACTTTTCAAAAGTTTTTATTGACATCCATTGTTTTTACATCACTCTCATTTTGAAAATATTCCTTCCCCTCCTCTGTGTGTGTGTGTGTGTGTGTGTGTGTACATGTAATCAGTGCTCTGTTATTTGACCAAATATCTATCCTTTCTTTTTTCTCTCTGCCAAGTAACTTTAAGGCAGAGGACAGTCTGTTGAAGCTTCCTGGACTAGATTGCTTAAGGGAATAAGCATGGCAAAAGTTCTGTAGTCTCTTCTTGTGTCCCTCTCCCCACAAAGTCAAACATATCTCAATTTGTTTACTTGAACTCATGGAGAGGACTTTTCAAGCCAAAGCAACAGGGGCAGTTTTCAATGGTATGCCTTTACAGAAGAGCCAGACTAGCTGTTTTTATACACGACTGTTTCTTTTCCTGAGAAATTGAATATAGCAGTTATTTCAATTACTGGTTGTCTGATTTGCCCAAAGATTTATTTAAATGAAAAGAGGGGTGGAGTCATTATTTTCCATTCCTTCAAATCTTTCACAGACCTTCATTAAATTCAGACTAAAGAAACAATCAAAACTCTTTTCAGTATGACTTGGCTGAGAGTGCTATGATCTGTAATGATGGGAGGTTAAAGTGTGGCGGTTGACGTGAGCTAGCCATTAGATTTTTCCTTCTTCAATGTGCCTGGGCATTAGTCTATGTGGACTGGTTATTTTTGTTTAGCTATCATTCTGTGATATTGTTGTTATTATAATTATTCAGCCATGTTGGAGCAAGGTTCATTAACAAGGGTTATCCAGCACTAAAACTTTATTCGTTCCTTTTGACCCAGAGATTGCACCTCTATGTATAGATCCCCCGAAGAGGTAAAAGAGAAGGAAAGAAAAGTCCCGCACATACTAAAAACTATTCATTGCAGCCTACAAAGAACTAGAATCAAAGTATGTCTCTGTTGATTGGGAAATGGCTAAATAAATTGTGGTATGTGAATTAATGGAATAATACTATGCTGTAAAAAACTATGAATATGAAGAAATCAGAGAAGCATGGGAAGACATGAATTAATAGAGAGTAAAGTGATCAAGAAGAACCAGGAAAATAATATATGCAATGACTACAAAATGGAAATTGAAATGTAAGGGTAGGAGTTGATTGAATAAATCAACAAAATCACCCTACCCTCCTTAAAGGTAGTGAAAGATGCTAAGCCCTGTTACATTTACCAGGTAAGAACACATCTAGATAATTCACTAGTATGAAAAAGACCTGGATGCTTACTTTAGCTAGGTTAGCTAAGAAGTCTGTTCTGATTGGGTGAGGGACTTGATAACACCATGTAAAACCTATAACACCTAGAAGAGCAGGGATCTAGTTCAGAACTGAAGAAATTTAAGCAAGTGGAAAAGAGAGTTTTCCAGCCAAACTTATGAGACAGTATCAATTGGGGGGTAGAGAGGGAAGTATAGAACCCTAGTCACTGATCTCAATCTTAGTTTCCCATCCATCCTTGATCAGAGGAGGATGCTGAAAACTTCAGAGGTCCAGAGGACTTTCCATCTTTCCCTTAGAATCCCAGCAGCACTCCCAGCTCAGTTGATGGTAGTGTCTTCATCAGAAGCCAAAAATCTATTAAATGAGATGAAGAAAACAAATTCAAAGTTCTACAAAGTCTTCAGTAGAAAAGTTGTACCATATCAAAGGGAAACATCTTAAGGACACCAGCAAAAGGATTTCTAGGAGCTGTGAGTTTTCCTTTTGATATATTCTTTTGACTCAAGCTCTAAGCTTGAGCCCCAGTTTGAGCCCTGGGAGAGTGTGTCATAGCTTTTCAGGCCAAATGTTTTATACCAACTGTTCTTATTATATCCCTTGAGTAAATTAGTTGTTATTCAGTTGTTTCAGTTGTGTCCAACTCTTTGTGATCCCATTTGAGGCATTTTGGCAAAGATACTGCAGTGGTTTGCCATTTTCTTCTCCAGTTCATCTTATAGATGAAGAACTGAGGCAAGCAGGGCTAAGTGACTCGCCCAGGGTCACACAGTGTCTGAGTCCAGATTCAAACTCATGAAGATGAATCTTCCTGGTTCCAATGTTCTAGCCACTGTTCCACCTGCCTTTCTGAGTAAATATCAACTTCTTAGACCTAATTTAGCCCATCAGATTAATTAATATTAACTTATAATCATGGTAAGAAAGCATACTAGTGGAATTAATATTAACCAATAATCATGGTGGACAGCATACTAGTGGGGGCCCAAGAGCTATAGTACTAGAAAGCCATGGCCCATTCCAAAGGGCTAACCTTAAAACCCTGAGGGGACATAGCAGACACACTCTGGGAATCTGTCTTGTCAGTGAGAGCGGGAGCAGACATAATTCCTTCATATGTGTCCCAAAAAGAACAAGACAAGGTCTCTACCCTAAAAGTTAGAGGTCTTCTTTGAGTTGCCTTAATATTTCCAGGATATCATTGGATACATTTGTTTATAGTACTCATAAGAGAGTTGATAATGCTAATTAAAAATCATTAAAAATTATTTCACTAAAGCATAGCACCCAAAAGTCTTGAAAATGTTTGATAATTCAGACTTTTATTCCTATCAATTAGTAGGAATTATTTTCTTGTTTTTCATTTTACTTTATTGCCTATAGATACCAGCAGGGAGACGGAGAACATATTCTTTTTTTTCCCTTTACATTAGGCTTATGCTCTAGGAATTTAAACCCCATTTTATAAGTGAAGACCGCACAGGGAATGGGTCTCAGAACAAGAATTAGAATTCAGAGAATAAATATAGTGCTCTACTGTACAGTTAGAATTGCTTTCAGCTCAAAATATTCTAATCCTTTTAAGTGCATTTTGTTGTGATTTGGAAAAACAAAACTTCTTTTGCATCAAAATACTGCACAGTAAATAAATTTGAAAAAAAATTGTGAGTCTTTGCTAAAATTGAATTGAACTGTTTTATTTTATTCCCTTAAAATCAGTCGAGGAGCACCTATAATATTTCAGAAAATCATTCTGACAAGTATTCTTAGATAAATTTCAGCATAGTTAAAAAAAAATTATTCCCCTTTAGGTCCTTAAAGAAGTCCAAAAACAACTGCCAAAGTAATCAGCTCCACATTGAGAGCAAGAACACGTCCAGAGAAAACAATGGACAAAAAGCAATGAAAACATCAGTTACAAAGTTCCTAGGTAAAAGGGGTGGAGGTCAGGGGAGGAAGGAATTTATCTGGAATGAATGTTTCTAGACCTATCATGAACAACTCTATTACTGTTACTTAGTTTTTACAAAATAAAATGCTGGCTCATGTTTAATTACAATAAAAAGGCTGCTTTCTAAAACATTCCTTACATTCGCTAGTCTATAAGAGCTCAGGATTCTGGCAGAGGGTCCTTTTACTTGGTAAGATTGTGTAGAATCTCTTAGGTCTCTCTAAGAGGTGCTGTGATATGTGATGAAAGGAGAGCTGGCCTTAGATGTTGGAAGACCTAGCTCTATTTCAGGCTTACTATACTGACAACCGTTTACCAAAGATTTGGGCCAAAGAAACAAACAGAATCAGTTTTCTCCTTAACCCAAGATTTATCCAAAGAACAAACAGCATGAGTTTCCCACTTTACCACAGGTTTGAACAAGAAACAAACAGAATCAGGCTGGACATGTACTTATTTATTCTCATTGAGCCAGAGAATCACGCATGAAGGAGTCAGAAAATAGTTCTGAACTCAGAAGTAAACAAGATGAAGGAGACCCTTTATATACTTAGAGCAATCCCAACTCAGGACGTCTGTGTCAACCTAAAATTGTAGTCTCCATATGTATTTAACCATAATATGAGAAAGGAATTTCTTTTCTTTTTTTAAAAAATTTTCTAAATAGGAATGTCTTAATAGGATAGGTTGCAAGTGCAATAAGATAAGAGAATATCAAGGTGTCAATGAAATTATAGATCCAGGAAGTCTGTGTTTCTTTTATCATTAACTTGACTATATATATATCATAACATAACATAGCATATGTGTCCATAAAACACCAAGTTAAGAAAAGTCCCATTATTCAAGATAGTTCAAGACTCCTTGTCCTTGGCAGTCATAAACAGAAGAATGCTCCTGGTCAGCTTCATCTGGCCTTGTAGTTGTTGACACAGGAAGGGGTATTTTGGGTTCACTCAGAGAGCAAAGCAAAGCATGTCTGTTATGCTATGGCACACAAAGCGGTACCGGATGTTAAGCTCAGAGTGGGCCAAAAATCTCTTTCTCCTGATTGGTTAATCCAGGTTTTAGGCCCTTCTCAGGTGATGGGGAGCTCAAAAATGGTTCACAGTACATTACCTGCTTGTCATGCTCTCTGTAATCTAGCCAAGATGGTCTTCTTGCGGTTTCTCAGACCCAGTGCTCCATTTCTATTCTCTCTGCCTTTGACCCAGACTATCCGTCACACCCATCATACATTCCCTTCCTACTTTCACCTAGTTTTCTTCAAAATTCAGCTCAAAGGTGACTGCTACGGCAGGCTTTTGTTTCTGACCTTTTGGGCTTATGGCAGAACCTGGGATTGATTTGAGGAAGGTACAAGGCACAAAAGAAAACATCAGATTCAGAGTTAGGGAAACAGGTTCTTCCTGGTGTTTCTCTAAGTATAAATGTGACCCAGGTAGGTTTTATTAGGTATCAAGGCTCTGGATCTGTTTATTTTGCACTTAACACAGGGTTAGGTACTCTTTCTAAAATGTGTGGTATGTTTGAAACACTGTGGAGCTCTTATCAACAACAATGACCAACAAGAACTCATGATGAAGGTTACTCACCTTCAAATAAAGAGGTAATGGATTCAGAGTGCAGATTAAAACTTATTATTTTTTGGAGGGAGGGAACATGGCCAATCTGGGAATTTTTCTTGCTTGACAAATGGGGGGGAACAAGGGAGGTGGGAGTATGAAAATGTGGACCTAAAAATAAAATAAAATTGAACTTAAAAATTCCTAATCAAACCACTGAAATTTACATTGATAATACTCACTGAACATTAACAACTAGGTACTTATTTGTCTCCCAGAGTTATACAACTTTCTTTTTCAAAGTTATCTTTTAAAAAGAACTTTTATGAACTTAACTTGATTGGGAGAAAAGAACCTAATGAAAACTAAACAATTTGTATCCCTCCAAATCCCTCCTGATCCTTCACTTTTTCACTTGACATTATTTCATGTATATCCATACATGATTTCACATTTTCACATGAGAAGATAGTCTATATAATTAACATTTTCAACAATTATGAAATATTCCATTTATATACCTGGGCTCATTTGCTCATTATCCTATAGTTAGTCATTTGTGTTGTTTCCAATTTTTCAAAGAATATCAAAAGTTGAAAGTCACCCACTGGGCAATAGAGAGGTGAATTGTGAGTGCCAGCATTGGAAATTACAAAGATAAATTACAAAATGTTACTGAAAAGAAGTGGTAAAGGAAAAGATTAGAGAAATATATGACACAAATCAAGGAGAGCCAGCCACATGAGGAACTAATAATAACAATAATAACTAACATGTAATGCTTTATAGTTTGCAAAATGCTTTACAATTATTACCTTATTTGATCCTCACAACAACCCTGTGAAGTGGGTGCTATTATTATTTCCATCTTACAGTTGAGGAATTGGGAAGCTAGAGGTTAAGTGACTTATCTAGGGTCACAAGCTAAGCTAGGAATTGTCTGAGGTTGGATCTGAACTCTGACATGGTGTGCTGAAGTCAGCTCCCAGGAGTCATTTGCTAAATTTTCAATTTGAGCATTTATACTTTGGAAATCAGAAAATGCCACAAATCAGGGACTGATTTATTGTTCTGCTAATTTTCTAGACTTAAGTGATGGAGAAAATGTTAACAATGTAGATTAAACTTAAAAGTATGTCAATTGCACTTTTTCTTCCCCTGGAAAGCTGTTTGTTAAATATTTACCAGCATACCACTGCATCTTTCTGATTCTAGGCCCAGTACTCACTACCAAATGCTCCAGTGGCATCCATATTCAAAGAAACTAACAGTTCTCCATTTGGGTAGACTCTTTGGAGAGGATTTAGGAGGAGGAATGGATGAGTTGCTGTGTGAGAGGGCAGAGAGCGATTATGACTTGCCTTACTGGAAACAGTAATTGCCTCATGTGGGACAGGGGAAAGCGTACTGAATTTCATGAGATGAGTTCAAATTCTGCCCATGCTTGTGTGGCCCTGGGCAAATCACTTAACTTCCCTGTACCTCAGTAGCTTCATTAGCAAAATGAGGGGGTTGGATTAGTTGGCTTCCAAGTAATTCAAGTATAATTGTTACCCCTCTTAGTATTGATTACTTTTGTTCCTTCAGGGTTATTTCATTTCAGTATAGACCCCAAAGTAGGATGATTGAATCAGAGGACAGAAAACCTATGTATACCTCTTATTACATATTGGCAGACTGGTTTCCAGAAAAGTGGGCCCAATTTATAGATGCTGTCAGTAGGAGAGTATCCGTTCCTCACAGTTTGGCCAACCTCGGGTTTCAAAATTTTTATTGTTTGTTTGTTTTTCTAATTTATGGTACCATAAAGCTGATTTAACTTGAGTTTCTTTAACTGTTGTTTTTGTTTTTAAATGTTCCAATTGTTTCAGTCATGTCTGACTCTTTGCAATCCCATTTGGGTTTTTCTTGGCAAAGATACTGGAGTAGTTTGCCATTTCCTTCTCCAACTCATTTGACAGATGGGAGGCAAACAGGGTGAAGTGACTTGCTCAGGGTCACACAGCTGGTATCTGAGGCCAGATTTGAACTAAGGAAGATGAGTCTTCCTTACTTCAGGCCTGGTGATGGGGTATAGGTTCTGGGAAACCCCTAAAACTCTGAATCTTCCCACTTGATGAGGCATTTGCCTGAGGCCATAAACCTTTCATTTATCACTAGGCCCAAGTCTCTGTTACTCTTAACCCAGCCTAGTCCTCCATTGGCTGGCTACTTCCCACCCTTGATTCTATCAAAATATCTACACCCAAATCTGCTACCCTTAAACTAGCCTAGGCCTCCATGGTCTGTCATCTCCAGGTAGCCTTCAGCTATTTCCCACCCTTAATCTCATTCCCAGAGTCTGACCTCAGTCCCTTTGAGATCCTCCTTAGACTCCTCCTCAAGACTCCTCCCCAAACCCCTTCTCTAGACCCCCCCCCTAGATCCCTCCTAAAGTCTTTCTGTATATAAGAGACTTCTTGTGTCCACGAAGGGATTCAGATTAATCTAGCACAAATTCACTCTGTGTCATATTGTTCTGATCCATTTATCTGATACCAGCATCACAAATTCTTAGGCTTCTTAAGAGTCTACCCATTATGGCGAATCTTTAATAAAATTTGCTTTACTTTGGCTGAGAGAAGGCTTGAATCGAATTCATTTGGCAGGACCTGTTGTGTTGGTATTTTGGGGTCTTGAGCACCCCTACAGCCCAAACCTCGACACTGGCACTCTTATCTACTTCACCACCTAGCTGCCCTCATTTCTTTAACTGTGGTTGAGGCTGTGTATTTTCACTGTTAACCTTTTGATAGTGAAACTTACTCCTGTGTTTATGTGACGCTCAACATATGACTAAACTCTCAAATCCAAAATTGTCTCAATTTCGATAGGAAATTTAAAAATATTAGCTTTGATTTCTTCTAATCTACCAAGCTAACAAGATCAAATCAATTTATTTAATTAAAGAAAGCTAAATTTGTCAAAGGGAGAAAAGTGGGTCATGGGCAATTATTTTCTAATAATAAACAAATGTTTATTGACTGGAACAGTTTAATTTTTGTTTTTTTAACCTCAAGATTGTTCCCCTTCTTTCCAAAATACTTTAAACCTAGGAGTGAAAGCTGGTCATTTATAATATTGTGAATGTGTGCATACATACACCAGAGTTATGATGTGTAAAAGAAGTCAACTCAGTTTATTTCAGGAAAATTTTGTGGGGAGGAAAATCTTGGGCAGCCTGCAAACAGACTGTCTCTTGAATCTGACAAACACATCAAAAAATATCCACCCAAGCCCTACCTATACCTTAGGAACAGCATGTACAACTCTCTCCCTAAGGAAAAAAAAAGGTATGTGTGTATGTAGAGGGCAAAGGCTATGAGGTTTTTTAAATTAAAAAAGAAACAGCCACTGTTTCATGTTGTTAAACAGTACTTTATGTCCTAGAAGCTGCAGGTAGAGTTCCATAGCGTGGTAAAATTCTAGTACTTGACAGCATTCCTACTATATCTATACACAAGGAAGGTCAATGCTCTTTAACTATTCCCATACACAGTTTCTTTTTCCTCTTAATGTTTTTTTAATGTCTTAAAAAAAAATTACTGCCACTTTTTGATAACTCCCTCACCCAACCCTGAACCCTCACTTGAAACAAAGAAGTAAAACATAATCAACATATTGGTCATATCTGACAATTTTAGAAATACACTAAGGTCTCCCTTTTCCTTAAGCAAAATGTAAAAAAAAAATGTTATTTTAGTCTAAGGACTGGAAGTCAAAAGTCAAAAGGACCTTTTGAACTCCCTGAATGGAAAAAAATCATATTAATACTTAATATTAATCTTATAATTACTTATACTTAACTTCCAAAGAAGCAAGGCCCTATTCAGAAACCCTTGTTTCATCACTATAAAAAAAAATCTAATCAGTTTTATAATGGGAAACTTAATCACAGTTTTCTTGAAGTTAATGAAAAGAACCTTAAACTCCCTGAAATTAAATTAGGGTGGTGACCAGATTAAGGGAACTCTTTTGATTGATGTTATTAAGAACAATACCTCTTGGGGCAGCAAGGTGGCAGTGAATAGAGCACTGGCCCTGGAATCAGAAGGACCTGAGTTCAAATCCCACCTCATATACTTAACACCTAGTAGCTGTATGACCTTGGGCAAGTGGCTTAACCCCAAGTGCCCTGCCTTCCCCCCACTCCAAAAAAGAAAGAAAAAGAACAATGCCTTTTTCTCTACCCTTGATCAGATGGAATGGTTTTAAAAAGATGATCTTCCAGGGTTTGCTGATAGCTTAAGTTATTGTAGTTCTTTTTTAATAAAGTAAAAAATCTCTAACCTAGACACTGTACCTGTTTTTGTCTTTCTGTAGAATTTTATCTTTGTTTCCAAGCACTATAAATTTTAAATAGGACTGCCTTGAATCAGAGACTTTTTCAATAAGCCCATGTAGCTCTCTTTAACCAACCATGCTTAAATAGATAATGAATAAATTTGTTTTAGAGCTGAATGTTGAGTTTTTCCACATAATGTGTCCCTCATTCTTCACCTATAGTCCATTCCATCTCCTCTCAGCTAAGAGACAGGAATCATGTCATAAACTGTTTCTCCATGATACATAGCACTGAAGGAATGCCCCAAAGTTGACTGTAGCAACCTGGGATTAATTAATAAAACAATGGCTAGAATTGTACCATCTATCTATCAGTCTTTTTTTTCTGTTGTTCTTAAAACACTATATTAAAACACTATGTACTATATTATATTGACAACTTATATGAGATACCCCTCACATTCAGAGGCTTGACTGATGGGCAATTTGGCCTAAATATCTTTGTTTTTGGTATCTTTAAAAAATTTTTTTATAGATGCTTTTTAAATTGGTTCATTACATCCAGAAACTAAATAAGAATAAAGGATCAATCTTTGAAGAGAAATCAAAGGAACAAAACCCAAGGAGGCTCAAAATAAAATCAAAAGAAGTCTATCAGTGATGCAAATGTTGTTACTAGCATCATAAGCAAAACAGTGAAACTCATTTGCAAGCACTTATGGAGATCATTTTCCCAACAGATAAATGGTAGATTTCCAAAAGGAAGAAATCCAAGCAAGATTTAACCATACCAAAAAAAATGTTCCAAATCATTGATTAGGGAAAGGCATATTAAAAGAGCTCTGAGGTCCTACGTCACACCTATCAGATTGACAAAGATGATAAAAAAGGAAATAAGGTTTGGTATGGGTCAGCTAGGTGGTACAGTGGATAGAGCACCTAGTTTGGTATCAGGAACACCTAAGTTCAAATCTAGGCTCAGACATTTACTAGCTGTGTGACCCTGAACAAGTCACTTAACCCTGCTTGCCTTAGTTTCCTCATCAGTAAAATGAGCTGAAGAAGGAAATGGCAGATCACTCTAGTATCTTTGCCAAGAAAACCCTAAATGGGGTCACAGAGAGTCTCATGTGACTTAACATTTGGTGATGGGTTTTGGCAAAACAGGCACATTAATGCACCTTTGGTGAATTGGTACAGACATTATGGAAAGCAATTTGAAACTATGTCCCCAAAGTCATGAAATTCTATATATTCTTTAATTCATCTATGCCACTTAAGAGGCCTCTACCTCATAGTGATCAGAAAAAGAGGAAAAGAATTCCTAGGTACAGAGTATTTATTGCAACTCTTTGTTTTTTAATAGTAAAGAACTGGAAATGAGAGGATGCTGATCTGTTGGGAAAAGGCTGAGCAAATTATGGTATATGACTCTAATGGAATATTATTCCACTATAAGAAATGACAAAATTGATGGTTTCAGGAAAATTTGGGAAAATCTATATGAACTGATGTAGGGTGAAGTGAGAAGAATAAAAATTTATTATCATTAAGAAAAATAACTTTGAAAGCCTTAACTACAGTGATCAATATGATTTCACAGTATTAATGATGAAAAACCTACCACTTGACAGAGATAAGGTGTAGAGTGAAAGACTTACACTTTCAAACACAGCAAGTGTAGGAATTTGGTTTGCTTGACTATACATTTGTTATACGGGGTGTTCAAGGAGGACTTGTATCAGGGGTGAGGGCTTACTTCCTTTTCAGGACTGCTTATCCACCTTTGATGTCCACCTGACTCTGGCTCTCATTGATTGGCCAACAATAGGCAAGCCACATTTAGTGGTCATTGTTTGGACCTTGACTGGCTCAGAGTAAATGTTAATAGCAATTGTTTCTGTTTTTGCCAGAAACCAGGAGGGATTTCTCTGATTTTTTTTTTTAACTAGGTAAAAGAGGCTATTTGTCACATTTCTTACTTAGCCTTAATCACTGAATGGGTGTTGCCTCAGTCAAACTGAGAGCTGTCAAAGACCTTAGCTTAAAAAGGCCAAGGTCTCCCACTGCATCCAGGGCCATCTCCAGTCATCCTGATCTATATTTTGCCACTGGATCCAGATGGTTCCAGAGGAGAAAGTGAGACTGGTGACTTTGCACAGCCCTCCCTCACTTAAACCCAATTCACTTGCAAGTCATGGATTTTTGTCATGGATCACCTTCCTGATCTTCGAGAATGAAGGACAAAGAAAAATAACCACCTGCCTCACTCATCTCTCTCCTGTAGATTCAAGAACTGTATCATGCACAGCAGTTATCTCCTGGTAAAACTATCTCAGTAGATAGACTAAACCGGGTTGAGGGGTACCAACAGGCCTCAGTGAGTTAGGGGGCCGTCTATTCTAACCATATGAAGATGTCCCCTGGTGGAATGGACAGATGAGAACAATTTGTTCCAATAGCTATGAATGGGGTTGAAGCAGGTAATGTGGAGTGCTTAGAGTTTTTTTTAACTATTGTTTTTTAACTATTTTTAGTTTTTTTTTATTATTAACTATTGTTTTTTAACTATTTCTTTTCAGTGGATTTTTGTGCCTCTTTTACATTTGGTGTATTTTGTTTTGTAAGGTGTTTTTTTCTTCAGTATTTTTGTGCCTCCTTTACCAACTTATTGATTCTTTTTTTTTCATGATTTTCTTGTATTGCTCTCATTTTTTCCCTCAATTTTTCCTCTACCTCTCTTATTTGATTTAAAAATTCTTATTGAGTTCTTCTATGACCTGAGATCAATTCTTTGAGGTTTTCTTTGAGGCTTTGGATGTAGCTGTTTTGACTATGTTGTTTTCTTCTGAGTCTTTATCTTCCCTTTCATCATAGTAGCTTCCTGAGGTTGGGTTTCTTCCCACCCTTCATTTTCCCACCCTGTTTCTTGACTTTATGTTAAAGCTGGGCTCTGCTCTCCAGGTGGAGAGGCACTGTCCCAAGCTCAGGTTTTTTGTGCTACTGTTTTTCAGAGCTAGTTCTGGGGTCTGTCTGTAAATTTTCAGTTTTTCCAAGATAGTATAATCTAAGATGAGGTGTAGTCACTGCTCTTCTGGCCTGTGCTCTAATCTGTGAGGGACCATAAGTACTCTTTTCTACCCTGGAATTGTAACCAGAGTCCCCACTGCTAACACACTAGTGCTCCACATTGCACTGGGACTGTGACTTGGAACCTTGTATGGGAATAGAGTCCTGCATCCAGTGACAATACAGGGTCCCCTGTAGTATCCTGACCAATTGTCTGACACTTCCCCCCTTCCCCCCCTTATTATCCGTGGACTGAGGAGTCCCAGAAGCTGCTGCTGTGCTGGCTTGCCAGGCATGGCCTGCAATGGCACAGCCTTCCAACCTTGTTATCTTGGGCTGGAGAACTGTTTCACCCTGCCCTTTTGGAATTCATTTTGCAGGGTTATTTGGGAGAGCTCAGGAGAGTCTCTGCCTTTACTCCCCTATCTTTGCCTTGAATTACCTAATGCCCGTCATCTAATACTTAATGGAACCTTCTAAAATTTAACACCAAGTTACATCTTAAATTTTATGGAGTGCTTTTACATGGGCAAAGCGTATTCCTCACAACTCTGCAGAATAGTTGGTATAATTATCCCCATTTTACAGATGAGGAAATTGAGCCACAGAGATAAAATGAGTTGCCAATCGACCACAGAGCTAGTTAATAACGTGAGGCAAGATTTTAAAGCAGGTCTCCCGTTCTACATACATCCAGCCCTCCACGAGGCTGCATTTTCTCTGGGATCAGAATTTTGTCATTTCCAGACAAGCTCATTTCCCCCCAGCAGATCCCGGTAAAGAGAAAACCTTGCGGGGGAAGGGGAAGCCTCGTTTTCTTTAATCAGTGTAATCAGCCACTGTTTGTTTCATGCCAGACCCCCATTTAGCTCTTTAAGTAAGAACCAGGGGAGTGGAGCGCTCACAAGACAACTCCTGTCCTCCAATACAGTGGTGCGGGTAAGGAGGTAAGTTTGGGGAGCAACTACTTCTTCCCACCGGGAAGTAATTTCCCAGTCTGGGCTGTCCTGACGACAGCGGAAGTCAGTGCAAAGCTAGAACCTATCAGTCCTCGGCTCGGGAGAGGCAAGGGTGGAAGGGGGCGCATCGCAGCTCATTGTCTATCCTGGGAGGGCGGGGGCGGGGCCTGGGGTTGATAGAGGGGGCGGGGCTCACGGTCGTTTGTTTTTGCTGGGCTGCCCCCAGAGCTCGGAACTGCTGTGATCGCTGGAAGTGGGAGGCGTGTGAGGCTGCGGGAGCTGCGTGTTCCGGCCGCTGAAGCCCGGGAGCCGTCGGGGCAGAGCGCTGCTCCTCTGCAGCTGCCGTGATGTCAGCCCCCTGCTGCGCAGGCCAGGTGAGCTGGGCCAGCTGGGGCTCGGGGGTGGCTGTCACCGCTCCAGTGCCTCCCTGGGGCCGAAGCTCCTCCGGGGAGCTGGGAAGACTCGGTGGTGGGAGGAGGGCTCCCCTATTCATTTGCATGGGTGGGGCGTGCAGGACGACTCCATCCAGCCCCCCAGTGCCATCTCGATCCCTGGGAGAGTGGTCAGAGCTCCGGCTTAGCGTTGCCCCTTTCCTTCCGGGCCAGAGCTGCGCGCACGCCGGCCGTCGGGGGAACGGCCCAGCCCGGTTGGTCCGCGCGCCTTTAGGTTCGGGTGCAGCCGCTGGGCTGGGGGATCGGCGGGCCGCAGGAAGGGCCGAGCTGCTCTTCTGAGAGTGTAGCCTGACCTGATTAAGGGGCGGGTCTCCAGTGCTGCTTTGATGAGGATTTCGCTTTGGTATCTCTCTCGCTGACCTCATTGCCGCCCAGTTTCTACTCATGAGTGAATCATTTAATCCCAGACTCTCTGTGTGGGGAGGGGCCTCGCGGGGTCGGCTAGTGCATCCCCCATCTGTAAGGGAATCCCCGCTGCTGCATCTCTAACAGGTGGTCACTAGGCTTTGCCTGGAAACCCTCCGGGGACGGCAACCCGCCCCCTTGGAATCGAGGGGAAAGCCCGACCAAGTTGCCCTTTCCAGTCCTGTTTGGCGGTACAATAGCGTGGATTCAGCCCCACCAGTTACGGTCCTTGAAAGTAGGAACTTGTGAACACACGCTGGTACCTTTTGAGAGTTTAGACTTTAAACAGACTAAAAAAAGATAGGAACTCTGAAGTGTGCAAACTGATTTTTAAATTTATTTTTCCTTTGTCGGACTTGTCTTAGTTTAAGATGAGATCTTTCTAACCGCTTCACTTGGGGGTGATGCATTTCCAACTCGTTAGTAATATAATCCCGGGGCAGAGTGGATTGATTTTGGGTTTGTTCAGTTCTTTTAATCTCATGCTTTGCAGGCCTTTGGTGTTAAAGGCGTGGATTAGGTGAATTTTCCAACCTTTTCAAGTTTCTTCTTAAGGAAATATGTCTCGCCTATCTTGTGTTAATCAGCAGTTAACCTTGTAAAGGAAATTGATTTAGAGTTTCTTGGTGTAGTGGATTTAGTGGGGGGGGGGGGGTCAGGAAGATCTGTGTTCAAGGTAGTGTCAACCACTAAGCCACGTGCATCCTGTTTCCTCATCTGTAAAAGGAGGGGGGTTGGATGAATGACCTCTGAAATCTCTTCCAACCCTAAATCTATGGATCTTTGACTTTGGGTGATAAAGTGCCGAAGTAGAGACGGCTCCCTTTCCTCAGAACCTACAAATGGTCGGTGCTTAATAAATGCTTGTTGTATTGGGTGAAAAGTAACCCACTTGGGGAGTATAGTTTTATAGTTGTATTCTTTTGAGCTAATAAATGTAGCTATATAGAAAGCCACAAAGGAATTTGAAGTTGGAGTAGTAAGTGATTTGTTCAGAATGGCCATATTTTAGATGATTCAAGATGGCTCTGAAGTGATCACCTGGCACCTTAGTTTTAATACCGTACTTAATAAGCATTCAGCAAGGTCTTTTTACACATAAGGATTTTAAATGGAAGTTAAATAACTTTGCCCTGGGTCAGAACCAGGCGGACTAATGTATCTTGAAACCTAAGTAATGTAAAGCTTTACTCCTGGAGAGTTAAAGGTTCCTAGGCTTGTAAAAGCACACACAAATATTTTTTTTTTTTGGTGGGGGTTATTGGTACCAAAGAGGAATAGCTAAGTTGTCAGTATTTTGGTCAGATTTCTAAAATTCCTCTTTTGATAGCTCTACCTTGGCTAAGATGTTCATCACAGTCTGTGAACTTGTGTTTTCTCCCTGTGTGTTCGTGATCTTTTGTAGCCTGTGAGTGAATCACCACTGTGTCTTTTTTGGGTCTGAGCAGCAAATGGGGGTCGTGTGGTATGTGTATGATGATGTTTGTGAAGAGCAATGGAACTCATAGCAGTTAGTTACAGTCTGATGCTGTAAGCAGTACAAAGGAAACCTCATTTGAGTGTTCCCTAGCACTGGCTTTAAAAAAAAGACCAACCAGTTTTTTTTTCATGGTGGCAAAGGAATCCAGTGCTCATGATGATGATACTAAGAGGCCACTTTATATAGTGATTTTCACTTTTCCCAACAGCAGCTCTCTATTATTTCCATTTAATAGATGAGAAAACTGAGGTCAGAGAAATGAAATGATTGTGCCTGTAGGCACAGGACAAAGTGGATAGAATGCCAGCCTGGAATCAGGAAGATTCAGCCTCGTGCATTCATATCTGACCTCAAGACACTTAGTAGCTGTGTGACCCTGGGCAAGTCACTTCACCCTGTTTGTGTTAGTTTCTTCATTTGTAAAATGAACTGAAGAAGGAAATGGAAAACCACCCCAGGATCTCTACTGAGAAAATCTCCTAGTAGAGAAAATCTCCTATATGTGGCTTGAAAAATAGCAACGACAGCACAGCAACTTAAGTAGGTGTGGGAGGCTAAGCAGCTTCTCAGGGTTCAGCACAGTGCTTGGCACATAGTAATCAATCAGTCAACATTTATTAAGCACTTACTATATGCCTTAATAAATGTCCAGTTGAGTAAATGGCAGAGCCAGAACTCCAGTCCATGCCTCCTGAGTACTGGTCCAAGGCAACAAATAATTCCTTTAAATTATCTGGACCCTGTCAGACATACCTGAAGTCCCCTTTTATTTTATTTATTTATTTTTTAAAGCAATTGGGGTTACGTAACTTGCCCAAGGTTACATGGCAAGTTTTTTTGTGGGGGTAAGTATGAGGTCCCATTTTGTTGCTTTGATCTTATAACTGTTTTGATTTCTTTGTACACACATTCAGAATTGGAATAGTTGCCCCCCTTTTCAGGAATTTTTCTGTTAGGCTAAAGTTTTGTGTCAGTTGTACAAATACACAGCATCCCCTCTGTGGTTTAAAAACACATTGTAGATCTAAGATTATGGACACATTTTTTCCCCAAGAGGTCATTGGAGAATAATTTGTAATTTTGTAGAATAATGTGATAAGAATTGCCAGTGATAAGAATTGCCATGCTTAATTGCCTTTTATAGGTGCAGGTCTGAAATTTTTAAAAACTGAACTACCTTACTATTCATTCAAAAGGCATTTCTTGAACAGCTGCTGAATATATGGGTGCTTGGTACTTCCAAGGGATGAAAAGATGTATTTCCTTATTTCTCTATTCTGTCTCCCCTTTGAGATCTGTCCCTCATCTCTTCCCCCACAATAAAAAAAGGGGGAATTTATTTAAGCAGCTTCTCATAGAAAACTTCACTGCTAGGGCCATAATGGTTAGAATACTGGGCATGGAGTTGCTGAGTTCAAATGTTACCTCAGATTGTGTGACCCTGTGTAAGTCACTTAATGCTGTTTGCCTCAGTTTCCTTATCTGTAAACCAAATTGGAGAAGGAAATGGCAAACTAACTACTTTGCCGAGAAAACCCTAAATGGGGTCAGGAAGAGTCATTTGTGACTGAAACGACTCAACAGTAAAAAATAGAAAACTAGAGGGGACCCTACGATATTCCATGGTTTCCCCTTTCCAGTCTCAGGTGGATTTATTTCCTTTAATGATCCCACCAGGTTTCTTGCCACCTTATTTCTGAGAAGGGATACCAGCTTATGAGGATAGAGGTGGAGAGAAAGATAGGAAGAACAGCTCAGCTGGGGTCCTGTCTCCCCAACAATGTCTCTTCCCAGTGGGGTTTTTAATCCTCTTTAGGCCTTATAGGTACAGTCATTGCTTATTGTGTTTTTTGATGGTAAAGGAGGTATGGATATTGTACTTTCTTTGAGTCCTCTCGGGTTGGGGAGAGGACATGTGTATTTGTGTATGTTAGTGTGTGTGTTCACTGTTCTAACACACTTTAGTTGTTTTATTCTCCCAAGCTATGAGGAAGCTAGCTGCCCCATGGTCCCAGCTTAGTATTCAGAACAATTTTTTAAAAAATTCTTTCCTTTGTAGATTTTGAATTATTTTAATATGACTAGACTTTCTTTTAAAAGACCTTGCCACTTAAAAAAGTGCCCGTTTGCAGATTTGATCTATTCTATACAAGGCTCTCTTTGTTTTCCTTAGGCATAGTAAGGTGGTATGTGTGTGTTTTTAAAAATTTCATTTTAGATCAAAGGCAGCCATCTCCCAAGAGCCAGCAGTATCTAGCCAAAAGAACCAGCCCTAAGCAGAGGTACCCCTCCTCTTCCCTCCCCATCACAAAGAGGAGAAAATTCGAGAAGATATCTTCAATCCTCTCTTTAACGGAGGCAGTAGTAGCTCACATAGAGTTTATTAGTTCCAACTAAGAGACTAAATTAGCTTTTTAGTTTTTCGATGAATAGCTTATCAACATTTTATAAAATTAGTAGTCTCAGGGTATTTGAAGTTGAGTGAAGGAAGGCAAATATACTCTTGAAAGCGCATAACAGAGTGAAAGTGTGGGTTGTGCCTTTTTTTTTTACCTGCCTACTGACATTATCTTACTCTTTTTATTCCTTATTAAACACGTACATTGGGTAATATGTGTAGACATCTTGCTCATTAACTATGCCCCTCTCCTTCCCCCTCCAGGAAGTAACTAAGAAACATTTCCAGATAACATTTAAGCAAATATAGGCCACTTTATTATGTATGAAATCCTTGAGGAGCAGCTGTTTGCATTGTCTTTTTGTCCCCAAGCACTTAGTATGGTACCTTAACTAGACCGAAGATTTAGAACTCCAAAAGAACTTTAGCAGTCATCTAGACCTACCTCTTTTTTTTTTTTTTTTGCAGATGGGGAAACTGAGTCCTAGGGATGTAAAGTGACTTGCCCAAGGTCACAGAGGCCCGTCCATCTAAGATAATTTGGCCTCAAGAAGAAAATCCCCTAGCCATGTGACCTTGGGCAAGTCACTTAAACCCAATTGCCCTCCAAAAAACAAAAAAAAAGAAGAAAATCCCCAAATAAGATAGGATGTCTAAAGAGCCTAGCCTGATGCTTGTCTCAGCCCTGTTGAATTACCCTGGGTTGTTCAGTCTGTATTTCTACACTATTGATTAAGTCAGCGTCTCTCTCTTTTTTTTTTTTTTAAGCAATTGGGGTTAAGTAACTTGCTCAAGGTTACAAGGCCACTTATTTCTGGGTGTGGTGCTAAGTATCTGACCCCAGATTTGATCCCAGGTCATCTTGACTCTGGGGCTGATGCTCTGACTTGGCGCCACTTGGCCACCCCAAACTATCTTTCTCTTTTTTTTGGAGGGCAGTTGGGGTTAAGCAACTTGCCCAAGGTCACAAGGCTAGTTTTTGTGTTAAGTGTCTGAGGCTGGATTTGAACTCAGGTACTCCTGACTCCAGGGCTGGTGCTCTACTCTCTGCACCATCTAGCCATCCCAGCGTCTCTCTTGAATTTGCTGTTGCTTGCATGCCTTGGCCAGCTGAACACAGAACTGAGATTTGTGGGTGAGTGACATATATTAAGTTAATAACCCTATGCCTCACCTGGTGATCCTCAGATATTTAAGTTATGATATTTTAAAGACCAGTTTTATCGGCAGGGCTATCCCCATGTCCTTCTGTTAGCATGCGGTTTGCTTTTCCCTCCAGTTCTGCCCCTACATTATAAAATAATATGGGATACAGTAGATGGGGCGGAGCTTCACAATAGTGACTGGTTTGATTACATAAAACATCTGTTTGAATTTTACAGGAAACAGGATTTTACATTTGGCTTTTCCTCAGTATTGTGCCTCATGAGACGAAAATTGAGCTTGTATTCAAGGAAAACAGCTGTTGTGGAAAAACTTAGTTACATTGAGCTTCTTAGTGTAGAATAAAATTTACATGGAAAAAAAATCACTTTACAGTACAATGTGATTAGACAGCAGTTGTTCCCCACCCCCCCCATCAGGAATGTCTAGTCAAAACAATTTTTTTTAAAATGGTCATGCATATACAGAGATAATTAGGAGAGATTAGCATATCAGACTTCTGTTTATGTCTTTAAAAATTTTTTTAACAGCATTGTCATTTTCCCTATGATCCTTTCAGAGAGCCTTCCCATATAACATAGAATTTTTTTTTGTTTCTTTTTTCTGGAGGGCAGTTGGGGTTAAGTGACTTGCCCAAAGTCACCTGGCTAGTAATTGTTAAGCGTCTGAGGTTGGATTTGAACTCAGGTCCTCCTGATTCTAGGGCCAGTGCGCCAAATTCACTGCGCCACCTAGCCTCCCCATCATAGTATTTTTTATGTAAAGAAAAAGAAGAAAAAATTAGCGCAAGCAATCAATACATTGAAAATGTCCTAGAACTCCTAGAACGTGTGCAGTGTGCACAGTGTAGATATAATATGCCTCTGTGATGGGCTGTGCTGGGGGCGGTATCTCCTCACATCTTTTCTGTTGAGTTCTGCTTGATCTTTATAATTTTGCAACCCTCATTTTTGATTTTTGGGTGTGTGATAGATCTTTTCATTTACATTTTGTAGTCATTGTATATATTGTTTTCCTGGTTCTGCCTACTTCACTCTGCATCAGTTACTGTGTATTTTTCCATGTTTTCCTGTATCTATCACGTCCATAGTTTCTTACAGCACAGTAATAATTCACTAGGGCATCTAGGTGGTGGCCGTGGATAGAGTGCCAGACCTGGAGTTAGAAAGTCTCATCTCTGAGTTCAGATCTGACCTCAAACACTTAGTGGCTGCTTGACCCTGGGCAAGTCCCAAAGCAAGATCTTGCTTTCCTCAGTTTTCTCCTCTGTCAAGTGAGCTGGAGGAGGAATGGCAAACCACTCCTATATCTTTGCCAAGAAAACCCCAAATGGGGGCACAGAAAGTCAGACACCACTGAATAATATTCCACTGCATTCACATACGTAGTTTGTTTAGCTATTCCCCAACTGATGGGGCATTGACTTTGTTTCAGTCTAACATAAACAAACCAGCTACATTTTTGAATTATTATCTACAGGGTCTTTGCTGAATTTACATTGCCTGGTTGTAGAATGTCTCCTCACAGATGGAAGGAATCTGCTGTAGGTATGAGTTTGGATTAGTGATCTAAATTGCCCACCTTGGCTTCATTCCTAGCTAGAGTTTGAGTCTTGTTAGGAGCATCAGGTGACATATTGGCAGTGAGTAGGAAGGTGGGAGTTTTGGTCTGTTTTCTCTTAGCATTCACTGAATCATTCAGTTAATCTTTAGGGGAGATGGAACTAAAATTTCCCATCTTACAAATAGACCATTATAGCTCATAGACAAAATCCCTCACTGACAGTTATTGATGACCTGTGAAAATCCTTTACATGAGTCTTATTGGGCACAAAAGAAAGAAGGGAATCACTTTCCTTGGAACTCGGGAGTTATGTTTGGGAATCCTTAGAATCACTTATGGTAGTAAGCAGTGGAATTTTGGACAAAAATCAGTTGCAGCACGATTTGATGGAAACTGACTGTTATTTGACAAACCTAGGTAAACTTTGATTTATGTATAAACAGGAGGAAGTAGTGGATTCTATCCTACAGAGGACTGGTCTTTGGATAATATAGTGGAAGTGGTATAACTGAACCGAGCAGGAGCTCTGGCCATGTTTTTTGTTGTTCATTCATTCAAAACATACATTAACTTTCTGCATGTAAGGCCCTTCAGTGGGGGCTTATCCAGTTCCAATGGAAAGGATGAATAAGAGGCACTTATGTTTTTTTTATTTTTTCCAGGCAGTCAAGATTAAGTGACTTGCCCAGGGTCACACTGCTAGTGTCTGAGTCTGAATTTGAACTCAAGTCTTCCCTACTTAAGGGCTAGTGTTCTATCCGAGGCACCAATAGTCACTTCTGTTAAACCTTATGACATAGTATGGGAAAAAGATAGGTATACAGATAATTACAGTCACAGAATCAAAGAAAACCAGAGCCTTATGGGATTACAGAGGCCATACTTCCCTCATTCTAGAATTGAGGACACTGAGACCCAGAATATAAAGAGACTTGTGCCAGGTCCCACATCAGAAGTGGGATTAGATGCAATGAATAGAGCACCTGCCCTGGAGTCAGGAGGACCTGAGTTCAAATCCTGCCTCAGACACTTAATACTTACTAGCACTGTAACCTTGGGAAAGTCACTTAACCCCAACTGCCCTGCCTTCCCCCCTCCAAAAATAAAAGAGAAGTGGGATTATTACCCCAGGGATCTAGTCTGGTTCTCAGCACCGCAGAGTCTGTGCTCAACTCTTTGCTATCTTGGGTTTGACTTTTCCTGTAACCCACCAAAAACCTTATTTCAGAAGGAAAGGCTTGTTATAGTGTTCCCAGTCACTCTTGGGGGGAAATTACTTCTAGGTAGCACACAGGTACAATTACTTGTTACCCTGTTTCCCCGATAATAAGACACTGTCTTATTAAGTTTTTTGGACAGAAAAACACCAGAGGGCTTATTTTCAGGGGAAGGCTTATTTTAATGAACATTGACAGCAATTTTAATAAACAGGTAAATGTGAACAAAAAAATGTACCTTTATTCAATAAGCAAATCACTGGGGAAGAACAGGATGACGCGCTTACTGCTGCAGCTCTGATTGGATGCAGCTCGGAGCGCGGCGTGCATTTCATTGGGGGAGGGACAGTGCATACAGAGGGTACCATAATGTAGCGTGTAGCGCAGGGGATCACCTTCACTACAGTAGCAATCTCAATAGGGCTTATTTTCGGGGGAGGGCTTATTTTAGAGGAATCTTACACAGTAAGGGGAGGGCTTATTTTCGGGGTAGGTCTTATTATCAGGGAAACACGGGTAAGTCCAGGAAGGGATAATTAGGACTCTGAGAAAGTCATAAGATCATAAGATTTTAGAGGTGGGAGGGGTATGGAAGGGAGAATTTGGATTCAATGCTGGAATGCTGGCTGAAAAAAAAGTTTATTAAGTGCTTACAGTATGCTGAGCCTTGGGGGTAAAACTGGAAAAGTAAGACAGTCTCTGTCCATAGGGACAGGTCTTAAGGTCCTAAGGTCATGGTCCTTAGGTTGTAGTGGCAAAGCAGATTTTAATGCTGCTTCTTATTTCTGCTGATTAAAATCATATCAGTTTCTGTTGTTGAACCAGGAGGACTTGGGTTTGAATCCCACCTCAGACACTTACTAGCTGTATGACTGAGCAAGTCACCCCTTTGAACTTCATTGTCCTCTATTAAATGGGAATGATAGTAGTACCTATCTCTGAGGATGGTTGTGATGAGGGATGGCTTCCTCTAGGTTCAGCAGGAACTGCCTGGAAAGAATTCAAGGTCTCAGGCTTAATAGGAGTGAGAGTTGTAGAAGTTTATTGTTATGCTTCTATAAGAAGAGGGCAAGAGTTCTTTAGGGGACCTGTGAGTGAGAGGGGTACATGCTTTTACTTTTAAAGGGTAGGGCTGCCATTGTCAGGGCTGACCTGATTGCAAATTGATTTAGATCCCAGGTACCCCATCAATTGTAAAAATCAGATGTTTGTAAAGCAAACCTTAAAACATCCAACTTTATGGATGTTTACCATAAAGGCCCCATGGTACAGCAGAAAGGTCACACACATCAAATACTTGCTCTGCTACTTCTAATAATAGCATTTGTACAGTTTAGCAATTTAAGTTTTGCAAAGTATTTATAAATATTATCTCTTTTGATATAGCAACCCTGGGAGACAGGTCCCCTTTATCACACTTCAAAGGGCAGCTGGGTGGCAGTGGATAGAGTGTGTGACCTGAAGTCAAATCTGAGCTCAGACACGTATTAGCTATGTGACCCTGGGCAAGTCACTTAACCCTGTGTGCCTCAGTTTCTTAGCTATAAAATGAGCTGGAGAAAGAAATGGCAGACCACTCTAGTATCTTTGTCAAGAAAACCCCAGGTGAGGTCATGAAGAGTTGGATAAGACTGAAACAACCAAACAACAAAAATTACTCATACCTAGATTATTGCAGTAGCCTGCTGGTGGGTTTGCCTGTCTCAGATTTCTGCTCCATCTAGTCCATTCTTTATTAAGCCACTAAAATGATTTTCTTAGAGGGCATGTCCGATCATGTGACACTTCCCCATCCCTTTGTCCCCCCTTCCCCCCCCTGTAAATTCCTGTGGTTCCCTGTTGCCTTCAGGCAAATACAGAATTCTCTGTTTTTGAAAGCCCTTCTTAACCTTGTCTCAGATGCCTTTCCAGGCTTCTTACTCTTTGTTTCAGTAACAATGGCCCACTCCCGGTATTGCCTACGGCTGTTCCCCTTGCCTTCATTGTCTCTATCTGAGGGATTCACTTCCTTCAAGTCCTAGTTAAAATCCCATCTTATATAGGAAACCTTTTATAATTCCTCCTCTAGTACCTTTTCTCTTTTAATTATTTCCTGTTCCCCCCCCCCCATGTGTAGCTTATTTGTATGCATAATTGCTTTTCTTCCCCTTTAGATTCTCAGCTCCTTGAGGGTAGGGACCTTCTTTTGTCTCTTTTTGTATCCCTAGTGCTTAGCACCGTGCCTGACACTTAGTAGGCCGTTAAGAAATATTCTGTTGGCTGATTTTACAAATGAGGAAACTGGGACAGACAGAAATTACATGACTTGTCTCCAGGGTCATGCAGCTGTGTATCTGAGTATTGAACTCAGGTCTTCCTGACTCCAGGTCCAGTGCTCTATCCACGAGGACACTTAACTCTCAATCATTTCACCTTTCTGGGTCCAAACCTTATCTGTAAAATGAAGGGGGTGAACTAGCTGACCCATAGGGGCCCTTCCAGCTGAGATCTGAGATCCTACACAAAGGCCCCTGGAGTCACTGGTTGGAGCTTGAATAGAGGGTAAAACTCAACCTAAATGACCCAAATGTCACACAGCTGAGTCTCTGGACTTCAAATGAGACAATTGAGGATAGTCTCAGTTTACTTTTTGGGCCCAGTTGCTTTCTTATGGTTATAGCCAGGAAAATAGCCATGAATTTTTGAGCCCAAGATTACCTAGCTTGCTGAACTAGAATCTGGGCTAAAAACTCTATTAAAGGGAAGTACCCTAGGACATAAAGACCATTTATTTGCACACTGGAATGGAGGAGAAAGGAACTCCCAATACCATCCCCCATACTGGGCTCCTAAGCCCTACCCCCAGCTGTGGCATATAATACAATGGTTCTCCCTTGTTTGGAATTAAGGTAGCTAGCCACCTAGTTTAATCAGATCACTTATGTCAGGCTCAGCTGGCTTTGAAGCGGTTTTAAAATAGCACTATTCTTAAATGAGTAACACTAGGAAAGAATTAGAAATAGCTTTTTCCAGGTGAGAGCCCGCTACTCTTATGGTTGAAAACTTGTCTACTCAAACCACCTGGGGTAGGAGTAGGGGTTGGGGTGTGGGAAGAGACTGAACTTTCCATTGTTTTCCTGTGGAGGAAAATGGAATGGTAGGTGTGCTTCTTCCCAGACCCTCAGACTCTGTCTTCTGCTGCTGAGCTCATCACCCATGTCCCTTCTGGGCTTTCTCAGGGCCTGCCTCTCCTTTCGTGTGGCTGACCTTCAGTCTTCCTTCTCTTCTTCCTGCCTAGGGAAGTCTTCCACCATGTTGCTTTGTTGTAAGCAGGCCTCCGGTCAGGGGCACTGCCCCTTCTCAGTCTGTGAAAGAGCTGGCCCTTTGTGCCTCTGTCCTGCCTTGCCCTCTCTCCCCCGACATATTACTTGGTGGCCTCAGTTACCTAAAGATCCGTTCTAAACTTTTTACACACTGTGACCTAGGTTTCTATTTACATCCGCCACCTGCTTTGTTAATCTTGAGATGAGGCACGTGCCAACTGGAGTGATTTAATTAAACTAATTTAAATCTCAAGGATGACTGACCCAACTCTTTGTTTACGTTTTGTTCAGAGCTTCTAGCCTATAAAAGGGAGCATCCTGGCTGAGATGCCTCACCCAGAGTTGGTATATAAAAAGTTTCTGGTGGTTGCTAGTGTTTTTCGAGGGCTGCTTTGGGGAAGTGTGGTTAATGAATTGAGACTTGGTTGCAAATTAGACTAAATAAGTTCTATTCCACCAAAAGTTCCAGCTAGAAATAGTTTCTGGGGTGGGGATGGGGGAAAGGGGTGCCCTGGAGGACGTAGAAAGTGAAAAAGAAAAAGAATAAAAAACTCAGGGATTATTTTTATGTTCTTTGTAGGAAAGCATCCCTTTCCAACTTGTTCTTTCTTCTGTAGGCGAGGAGAAGGGAGGTAAGGCTCTAAGCAATAGAAAAGCAAACAGGCTTTTGCCTTTGTCAGTCCACTTTAGCAAGGTGAGCAGAGAGCCTGGATCTTGTAGGCATTTTTATGTGAAGAGATTGTGACACTCATCCCAGTAGTGTTTGAACTTTTGTTTTTGGTCTAGCAAAGGCATTTAGGAAGGACTGTTCTAATCTGCGCTCCCCCAGCTAGGAGAGTGAGATCTCCTGGTAGATTTTTTAAAAATTTAAATGAAATTTTATTTTCAAACTATTATCAGCCATCTTTCCCCCTTCGTTCTCCACCCCCCCTTGAGAAAGCAAGAAAAACAAAACCTGTTACAGGCATTCTGTAGTCAAGCAAAACAAAGTTTCTTCATTGTCTCTGTATGTGTATTACATATATATATATTAAATACACACACACATACACCTATCTGTCTATCTGCATTCTGAGCCCATCAAAAGGTGTTTTATCATGGGTCCTCAGGAATTGTAGTTGGTCATTGTGTTGATTGAAATTCCAAAATTTTTCTTTTTTTTTTAAAAAACTCTTTGTTTTAATAAGTCAAGATCCACCTCATCCTTCCATCCTAACATTCCCATCCCCATTGAGAACCCAAGAAAAACAAGGCCCATTACAAAGATGTATAGATCAATGAAAACAAATTTCCACATTGGCCATGTCCTAAAAAATATTTATTTCATTCTGCGTTCTGAGTCCTTCATCTTTCCAGCATGTAGTGAGCACATTTCTTCATTAGTGCTTTGGAATCCTGATGGGTCATTACTCTGATTAAGAGTTCAGCACAATATTTCATCACATACACCATAACTTGTTCATCCATTCCTCAGTTTATGTACATTCTCCCAGATTCCTATTCTTCTCTCAGAAAGAACTAACTTTGTGTGTGTGTCCTTAGAATTTATTTTTCTTAGGACTAATCCCTTTTTTAATCCCCCTCCCCTACCTATTGAGTGAAATGTATTTCTGTATCGTGTGTGTGTGTGTGTGTGTGTGTTTGGAATTTTCAGGGGAGGAGAACAAAGCTTGTGTTCTCTGTCTTCTACTACAGTGAGGGATGATTACCAGTCACCCGTCAGACACTTCTCCTGTGGGCTGAGAAGCATAGTGCTCCCTGCTTGGGACACAACTACAAAGGATAAAGCCATTTTACCCAAGGGAGGGAGAGAAACAAGCATTTATTAAGTGCCTACTATGTCTGTGTCAGGTATCTGCTAAATACTTTACAAGTATTATCTCACTTTGTCTTCACAACACCCTGGAAGGTAAGCACTCTTTTTATCTCCATTTTCTTTTTTAAATATTTGAGGAAACCAAGGTAGAGGTTAAGCATTTTGCTCAGGGTTACACAGCTAGTAAGTATCTGAGGCAGGGTTTCAACTGAAGTCTTCCTGACTCCAGGACAAGCAGCTAATCCATCTAACTACTCTAAAAGCGGGGGAGGGAGAGAGAGAAAGAGACAGAAGGAAGGAGAATGAGACAGGGAGGGAGAGAAAAAGAGAGAGGGAAGGAGGGAAGAAGAAATAGTGAGTGGAGAGAGATGGAGTAAATATGTATAAAAAGATGTAGAGCCTAAATATAAAGAGAATAATAGCAAGGTATATAAAATAGTTAAGTGTAAGGTAGTTGGGGAGGGAAGGCACTAGAAGTTGGCAGGAAAAAGTTGTCATGCCCAATATGGTGCTAGAGCAGCTAGCTGTTAAAGGAAGAAAAGGGACTCTCTGAGTTGGAGGTAGTAAGTAGGGATGTGCGTTCCAAGCATGAGGAATGACCTGAGATAGGGTGTCCAGCCTGCATGCCCTTCTGGTGGAAATAAAAGCTGGGAGTACTGGTTCTCTCAATATCTGTGTAAAGTTAAGGTTAAAATACATGGATCAGGGAGAGGTTAGCACTGAGTTGGGTGGACATACCTTTAGTTTGAGCTTTAATCATTGCTCCGGAGCTACATCTTTAGAACTTGCTTTGGTTTACATTTAACAGTTATGTTTTTTATTTTAAAAGGAAGGAAAATATCCTCATCCCTCTGTCAGATATACATATAATTTATAGCTTAAGCTGGTGTTTCCTCAATTTCCCTATTGTGTTGTGGCCTGATAACTGGTGTTATTTTCTCTTCCAAAAGAAGAGAATATTTATTTATTCTAATTATTATTTATTCATAAATAATATTCATATTATTTATGAAATCAAACATTTTAAATTATATCTTTACACCACCTTATCTTCCACGTGCAGCTATTTCTCAGAATAGCAGTAGGCTTACTTTAATCTTATCTTGCTCCTAAATTTTCTCCACCTTCCCTTTAAAGTGGTCTAAAAACTTTTTTGGGGGGAGGGTGGGTTTTCAGACCCCTTGCATTATTTATGGTTTTTTAAAAATAATGTATTCATGGCCAAAAGTGTTGGATGGCCAAGTGAGTTTGGTAATTGAGCTAATTTTCCACTAAATTCACAGGTATCTTTTTGAGAAGCGAATGTAGAATTGGAAATCCTGGAGTTTTGAAGTAGTATTGACATCCTAAGAGCATATCCCAGTATTTTTTTTTTCCTTTGACATCCCACCCCAGTCCTCTTCAGGGAGGAGAGATATGCCTCTGACAACAAAAGGCATCACATCTGAGAGGTTGTCTGTTGTGGAAAGCTGAAACAATTGGCTTGCCTTTTATTCAAAGTTCTTTGAGACCATGCTGGGGATTTTTATCTCTTATCTTGAATTTACCTATCAGTTGATTTACTGGGGAGGCTTTCTTGCCAAGTTTTATTAGGAAGAGGGAACTGAGGAAAAACTGTCCATGCTCATAAAAATAGGGGAAGATTAAATTTAGCAAGCAAGTGGCTAGATTAGCTTCAGATGGCTTGGGAAATTCTATTAAAAGGGTCTCCATAGACCAAAAACAAGGAAAATCCATATTGGTGTGAAGTGGGGCCTTGAACTAAAACCTATTTATGTGAAATGGATAAGCTCCTAGGAAAACAAAATGTCCAAGTCATAAAATACTTTATGGAAACTTTATGAAGCATTTTACAGCAGAGCAGTAACTTCAGAAACAAATGAAAAATTATCTTAACTTATAAAATATGAGGAATTTGCCCTTGGAGGATATTTTATTCCTTTATAAACAAGCAGGTGTACAAAAAAAAAAAACAAACCCAGCCACTTTCATTTTACTCTTAAACTGTGGTTAGAGAAAATGTTGATCCACCCCCCCCATCAAATCTCATAATTGGAATCTTATAGCTGAACAGACACTTCCCTCCCCCAATATCCCCAGCAAGTGATTTTTCTAGTCTCTGCCTGAAAAACTCAAGTGAGCAGGGGCCCACTCTCCCCAGGGGCAGCCCATTTCCCTTCTGGGTAGACATGTTACCACCAAAAGGAAATCAGCTTCTCTGCCACTTTTATCCGTTGCTTCTGGTCTGTGGGGCTAAAGGAGACCAGGTGTAATCCCTCACATTCCTTGACTGATGCTCTATGCTGTGATCTTGATATCTGTTCTCTGAATAATCTCTAGGTTATCAAGATCCTTCCTCAACTATGTTACAAAGAACTAAATAAGATAGTATGTATAGATCTGGACTTAGCAGGGCATAGCAGTTATATCATTATCTCCCTATTCCAGGACACTCTATTTCTGTCAATGCAGCTAGGTATCTTATTAGGTTTCCTGGCTGCTATATCACAGTATTGGTTTTTATGAGTTTTTAGATCACTAAAATCCCAGCTCTTTTTCAGATAGATTGTTATCTTACTCATACCTTCTTTATATTTATTCCTATTACATTTCGTCTATTTTTTTCATTTTTTTCAAATACTTTATTAACTTCTGATTTATATTATTCATTTCTGCCAGATTTTGAGTTACAGATTTTCTCCCCATTTTTCCCCTACCCATCGCCCCAAAATAGCAATCCCACAGGATATCCCCTCCTCCAGTCTGCTCTCCCATATCTTCTCCCATACCCCCTTCAACTTTTCCAGTACAGCATGGTGGATTTCTGTGCCCCAATGCCTGTATAGATATTTCCCAATTACATGTAAAATAGTATTAATAATAGTGTGTGTGTGTGTCTATATAAAATTTTAAAGATTTGATTTTTAAAACTTTGAATTCCAGATTCATTTCCTTCTCCCCTAGTCACCCACCCTTACTGGGAAGATAAGCAGTTCAGTATAGATTGTACATAGTAGATATATTGTAAAAGACCGACTATATTTCCCTCCCTCCTATCCCACCTCCCACTTGTTCTATTCTCTGCTTTGATCCTGTCCCTTTTCAAAAGTGGGTGCTTCCAACTTCCCTCCCCCCAGCCTCCCCTCCCTTCTATTATCCCCTTCCCCCCTACTCTCCTGTAGGGTGAGATACCCTGTTTAGTGTGTATGTCCTTCCCTCCTTGAGCCAAATTCGATGAGAATAAGTTTGACCCATTCCCTTTTGCCTTCCTATTCTTCCCCTCCATTGTAACCATTTTCCCTTGCCTTCTTCTATATGAGATAGTTTACCCTATTCTGTCTCTCTCCATCTCCTCTCGTTATATTCCTCTCTCACCTCTTAGTTTCACCTTTTAAGTATCATCCCTTCCTATTAAATTGGTCCTGTGCCCTCTATCTATGTATACCTGTAAACATATATATACATTCACGTATGTGTGGTCAGGCCCACCCTGGGGCTAAAACCTCATCATGGAGCTGGGCTGGCTCCCAGAGCGCTGCGCTGGCCAATTCCTGCTGGCCCTGCCAGGCTGTCCTCAGCAGGAGGTTAGCTTCTCTGTGTCATTTTGTGGGTTCTGTAGCTCCAGAGTTTGTTCAGAGTCCCCTTTTACATGGATTGGGGAAGATGGAAGCTGGAGCTGTGTGGAGATCCTGTTTCTACTCCACCATCTTGACTCTGCCACCATTTTGTCTATTTTTATTGATATTTATTTACATATCACCTAGATTTCCCTTCTTATGACATCCCCAAAGAGCCATCCCTTATAAAAAGAGTTTTAAAAAGAAAAAAGGCAAGAGGGCTAGGTGGTGCAGTGAACAGAAACAGTGGAGTCAGAAGGATCCGAGTTCAAATTCAGGCCTCAGACACTTAACACAAAACTAGCCATGTGACCTTGGGCAAGTCACTTAAGCCCAATTGCCCTGCCTTCCCCTCTCCAGAAAGAAAAAAAAAAAGAAAAGAAAAAAGGATGTGAAACTGATTATTGCCTCCAGAAAGATCCCTGATATATGGAGTATTCCACATATTTAGACCCCTGACTTCTGCAAAAAAGTGGGGAGAGGTGTCTTCTCATATCTTTTCTTCTTTGGGATCAACTTTTCTTATACATTGTTCCACCTGTTTTTGGTGGCTATTCCTTCCATTTACCTTATTTTAGTCATTGTATATATTGTTTTCATGTCTGTGCTTCACTTTGTGTCATTTCCTGGAAGTCTTTCTATATTTCTGAATTCATCATCTTTGGCATTTCTTATAATATTCTACTACATTCATGTACCACCATTCACTTTTGATTTTTTTTTTTTAGTGATTCCTCTTTCCATTTACATTGTTGTGGTCACTGTGTGTACATATGACTATGCATGTGTGTATGCACACACATATAAAAACCACCTTTTTTTGGCTCTGCTTTTTTCTCGTTGCATTACCACTTCATGTAGATCTTTCCATGTTTCTCTGTATTCATCACGTGACTCTTATAGCACACTGGTATTGCATAGCATGCGTGCACCACCAGTTGCCCATCATTCCTTAGTTGATAGGCGTCTACTTTGTAACCAGTTCTTTGCTACCCTAAAAATGTGCTGCTCTATTTTGGTTCACATGGATGCTTTTCTTTTCGGCAATGATTTCCTTGGGGGACATAGATATTACTCACGTAATTCTAAATTGCATTTCAGAATAATGCCAGTTAGAGCAGCAATGCATAAGTGTACCTGTCTCTTCAGTTACTCTAACATAGATTTTCATCTGTTTTCTTTCCCATTTTGCTGGCTATGTGAGATGAAGCCTCAGATTTGATTTATTTTGCATCTATTTCTCTTATTGTCAGTGGTCTGGAGCATTCTTTTTGATGGCTGTTTAATAATCTGCAATTCTTTTATTCATATCCCTCAAGTACTAATCAATTGGAAAATAGCTTTTGGTTTTACAGATTAGATTTTATCTTGATAGATTTGGTCTGACATTGCTGCCTGTCAGGATCTTTTTTTGGATCCTCACTCCGTCCTCCTTGTATTAAGCTCTCTCTCCCATTTTTATGTCATCTGAGAATGCCAATGGCCATGCTTTTATCCATGTTTTTATCCAGACTATTGATTAAATGCTAAGTAGCACAGGGCAAAGGGCAGATCCTGGAGTGCTTTATTGGAGTCCTTCTGTGTGGACATATGATTAATCACTGCCTTTTGGGTCTGACCATTCAGCTGGTCAGTTTATCCAACAGAACTGTTGCCTAACCTGTATCTCTCCTTTTAATTAGAATAAGTGGGAGGTTTTATCAAGTGCTTTGTTAAAATCTGGCTGTTACATACATAACCTTCCTATGACCTTCCAGTCTAGTAACCCTATCAGAAAAGGAAATGAGTTTAATCTGGCATGACCTGTTCTTGAGGAAGCTGTATGTACTCTTTGAGATCACCACTTTGTTTTCTAGTTATTCAGACTTTCCCTTAAAGAATAATCTCTGATTTCTAGAAAATTCTAAAAGTTGTGTTTATTGGCCTGTAGTTGTAGATTCTAAAAATCAGGGCAGGCCTTCTCCATAGACATGTGTTCTTCACAATCCTATCAGAACCCTCTTGGTCCAAGCCCCTCATTTGGCACATGAGAAAAATGATGCCCACAGTGACTCAGATTCATGCAGGTGGACACTCTGTCTCTAAGTCTAGACTTCTGGTTTTTGAACTATGGTTTTCCTTTAAAAAGATCACCAGGGGCACCTAAGTATCCAGCCCTTTATGTATCCTAGGATTTTGGCTTAGTAACTTGACCCCTTAGTGATCTTGTGTTTCAGCTCTTTAGTAATAGTGATCCTTTTTGTTCTGTCCTTTCCAGTCCAAAGATCATTCTCTCCACCACCAGAAGTGCAGTGCCAGGCACATAGTGAAACTATTAGTAAATGCCTGTTCATTGATCTGTTACCTTCATTTCTTCTACACAGCCCTGGGGGACTCCACTGTAGTAATGCTGAGTTGGACGCCTGATCTGTATAGCCCACTGTGTCTAGAATTCCAAAGGTGTGGACCACTATGCACAGTTCCAGTCCCCTTTGAGTGCTCTGAGTGTCAGTCTGTCAGAACTGTGATTCCATGCTGTTCATCACCACCAGAATATTGATGTTAGAAAAGATGGGTCTTTATTTCAGAGAGACCCTTGGAATCATTAAAAGAATTGTAATTAATTACCTAAAAGCAGTCCATTCCATTCTCCTACCCAATTCTGGGCATACTGATGGATCAGCTCTGTGGCTTGACTATCAAAATGCATGCTATAGTTTGGAAAGCAGGTATTTTTCATCTCTTTGTTTTTCCCTGTGTGGAAAATGAGACTGAATTCTTGAGTGATTATGAATATCGTTTAAGAGGCTGAGAAATGTTCCAAGCTTGATATAATCAGCTTGATGTTATTCATATATCACAGCCCCTGAAAGACCCTGAAGGTAGGGAATACCTTTTCCTTTTAGGCTCTGTAATACGGATCTACTCCATGATATACACCATCACAGACATCTTTGGCAAGCATTTGTCACCCAGTGTTATGTCTTACTTAATATTAACCATTAATCCATTAAGTAGATTAAAAACCCACTAAATACTAGTCCTCTGCCTTATCCCATTGCCATTGTGCTGTGGTGACCAGGGTTCTTGGAGGCAGTGCCAGCAAAATGCAGACCCTGGCCCTTTCTCCCATGCTGGAAAGGTTTAGAACAGGGTCTTAGCAACAGTCTTCTTAGCTAAGTGGAGCAGCGTAGTCTTAAGTACTGACTGCTTGGTAATGAATTATTGAATGTGATAAGCCCTGAAACAATGAAAAATGGAAAATGGTCCTTGATTCTACCTTGCCTTCTGCCGTTTCTGCAGTGGTAGTGGTGGAGACAGAAAAGGGGAGGAAGAGACCTAAGAACCACATCTTTTTAGACCATATGTAAATCTTACCTTGGGCATCTGGGTGGTGCAGTGGTTAGAATTCACAGCTTGGAATCAGAAATATACCATGAGAAGATAGTTACTATCAGATCAGTGAGATTGACCATTGACCATTATTGTTTTTTCCTCCCACCTTTACTGAATAAACTTTTTTCTTTTAATAGTGTTTAGCTGCCTTTCTGTGAGAAAAATCTCATACCTCTCAGTTACAGATGGTCAGTGGTCCTCCCTTTTCTCTTTTGTTTTTTTAACATTCTCCATCTCCTTCCCATTGCCCAACCCAGGCTAGATTTCTTCCTTCCTCATTAGATCTTTTCTTTATTTTTACCTTGAAGCACTTCTCATTCTTTCAAGAAATATTTCACTTGCCATAATTACCAGGCGAATTGAGAAACAAGTCTTCTGAATTTTCACTCTCCACTAAGAAACAGACCAGCCCATACTTTGTACATTTCTAACTATTAACTTGGACGTGAAAGAAATGAGTATCAGTTCACTGCAAAATTGGCCTTTTCGGTAGTAAGATCTTCTCAGTCCTTTGTTCTTGTTGATTATTGCTGTTGGTGGCTCACTTGACTTATTTCTGTGGAAAACGACCTATTTGCCTCCCTGGGTGTTCCCCCCTGAGGCTCATTGTTCAGTTTTCTTTCTGATGATTCCACCTGGTTCCCCTGCCCTTTCTTGGCAAGTTTTCTGCCAAAGCCCCAAAGTGAATAGATCCCTGCTGCTGTTGATTTTGGAAGAAGTTTTTTTTTTTCAATTATTAGCCAATTTCTACCTCTTTCTTTCTCTTCCACCTCTTTCTTAAGCAATTTTAGGAACTCTTTCCAGCTTTGAGTCTTTCTACCTTGGTAACTTTGTTCATTTTTGTTCCTCTATAAGAGAATTCCGAGACTTTTTCAAGTTGATGTTCTGTCTTAATTTGTGTGGGTTTTTGCAACATCTGGCATGACACTGATTTTAAAAAAATTCAAGTGAACTAAATAACTTTATTTTGAGGTTTTGAGGGAATAACCCCTTAAGATAGCCACATTCTGGAATGCTCCTAGTTAAGAATTGTCAGTTTACAGCAATAAAAACATTCTGGAATGCTCCTAGTTAAGAATTGTCAGTTTACAGCAATAAAGAGTGTATGATGATTTCTTCCATTAGGCTTCTGACTTTTTCTGAGTATGAGTTTAAATTTCTATAGGTTAATCATCTTCCGAACTAGATGGTCAGTAGAAATTCAAGAGATGATTGGTTTTTTTTTTGGGGGGGGGTGGTTGCAGATCATATGATAGAAATAGTAATTTTTTTCTTCTTGATCTAAACCTGTGATTTTATTTGAGTATCAGTGAGGAAATTCCCATTGGTACCTGCTCTATTTCTTAAAGTCTTGGAGAGTGGTTGGTGGCACTGAGAATTTCCATGACTGCCCAGGGTCACTTAGCTAAAATATCAGAGATGGGCCTTGAAACATCTCCCTGACTTTGAAACCAGCTTTCTAGCCACTGGACCTGGTTGCCTTTTAGTAACGAGGTAAAATTCACATTCTGTAGTTGTGTTGCTGAATGAGAGTTTTCATGTTTCTTAGCCAAATAACATAGTTAATATTTCTGTTTAGCTAAGCAGTAATTTGAGAGGAAAATGAGGCTCACTTTGACTTTCCACATCAATTATTTTTATAATCAGTTCTGTTCTCTTCTATTTGCTTTCAAGAGCCTCTTCTAAGCTACAACCTTTTAATAGGTTTTCTTAAGCTTTTTTTTAAACATCATTCCTTTTTTGCAAATGAAAAATTCATATGTCAGTATAATCCATAAATAGCAGCTTGGTTATCACTTAAAACCTGCAAGCCTGGCTTTGACTACTTTTCCATTTTGCTAAACAGAAAGCAGGAAGAATTTTTAAGTATGGGCAGTACTTTTTTTGTTGCCTTTTTTTTTTTTTTTTTTTTTTACTTTGGGAGGGCAACTGGGGTTAAGTGACTTGCTCAAAGTCACTCAGCTAGTAAGTGTGGCAAGTGTGTGAGGTTGGATTTGAACTCAGGTCCTCCTGACTCCAGGGCCGGTGCTCTATTCACCGCGCCTGCAAGAAAGGAAATTCTCATAACTCCGAAAATCAGACACCTAAAGTCTTCCTTATGCTGTATTGAAGAAATAGCCATAGAAATTCTGGTTGTCATTGCGCCTTTTCTTTGGAGCCACAAATAAAAAATTGTGTTCTCTTCTCTAAATTTTTTTTCATAGAAAGGTCTTTATTCTTTGCATCATGTAAAATATCCTTTATTCTTTGCATCATGTAATAGCATCATGTAAAAATATTCATTTTTGAACTAGTAAATTACTGGCATAAATCCCTATATACATTCCCTTGGATCTTGTTTGATTTTTCTATTTGCATTTATAGTGGAAGCTTTTTTTTTTTTTTTAAAGTATGCTAGGTGGATAGAGCGCTGGGCCAGCAGTCAGGAAGACTAGTCTTCCTGAGTTAAAATAGAGTCTCAGACACTTCTTAGCTGTGTGATCCTGGGCAAAATCACTTAACTCTTTTAGCCTCAGTTTCCTCATCTAAAAAAATGACCTGGAGAAGGAAATGGCAAAACCATTCTAGTGTCTTTGCCTAGAAAACCCCAAATGGGTCATGAGGTTGGGCATGACCAAAATGACTGAACAACACTGAAAGGCCTTTTTAGATTTGTTCGGAATGTACATGGGACAGGAGTACACATTTTTTTTTGGTGTGTATGTGTGAGACTCTTCTGTGTGCCTTATTTGAAAAGGCATCTGGGTCTGGGGTTTGTAATTATTTTTGTGTCATGGAACTATTTGGAAATTTGGTAAAATCTGCCTTTGTCAGAGTAGTGGTTTTAAGTGCTTAAAATAAATAGAACTACAAAAGCAATGAAATATTGAAATATGGATCTCAAAATTTTTTAAAAAACCAGAAAATAAGTTTGTGAGCCTCAGGTATCTGATCTAGAAGAAGGGTGAGGGGGTCTGAGGGCATAGGTGTGGATGGGGGTGTGACTGTGGCTAGACCTTGAGAGGCAGCCCTTGCAGGCCCACCCTTCTCTCAAAATACACTTTAAAAACCCAAATTGAATTCAAGTCAACAAACCTTTATGGAACAACTACCATTTGAGAGAACACTGGTTCTTTAATCCAGCTTGGCTGAAATGTAGACCACATGAAAGGGGGAGTAAGTAATATGAAGCAAGGCTGGAATGGAAGGTTTGAGCCTGATTATGGAGGTTCTTTAATATCAGGAGCTGTGATTTCAGTCAGAAGTAAATGCAGGTTTGGAGTAGATGAGTGATGTGATAATGGAAGGGGTTGACCCTCAGACCCCCTCACCATTCTTTTAGATCAGATACCTGAGGTTCATGAACTTATTTTCGGGTTTAAAAAATTTTTTTTTGAGACCTGTATTTCAATATTTCATTGCTTTTGTAGTTCTATTTATTTTAAGTACACCCCTTTCAACTCTGAGTCTCTGATGACTTTGATTACAGGATGAATATCCAGGGATATTCTGGGTGTAGGAATCTACTGGGTGGTTCTTATAAGATTCTAGGTTAGATACTACTGAATAGCAACAGCATTTTTCCTGGTGAGTTACCTTTATTTCCAGTGTCCCTTTCCCCCAATCCTAGGATTTTAGGAGCTTAGAGCTGGTAAGAACTGTATAGGCCAGCCAGTTCTCAGTGAGGACTCTTATGGTTCCTCAAGAGCCTTTCAGGGGGTCCATGAAGTTAAAACCATTTTTATATTAATATTAATGTAAATGAATTGATAAATATAAACCCACACAAACAAAAATTCTTTGAGGGCCTTAGAAATTTAAAAATGTGTAAAAAAGGAGTCTCATGACTAAAAAGTTTGAAAGCAACCCTTTTGTTTCCAAGATGATGAAGCTAAGGCCCAGAGTAGTTGTGATTTCCTCTAAACTTTATCATTGCTGAGGATGAGGAGTGCTGAGAGTTTAAGTAAGTTTAGGGATATAGAGCTCCCTGATAGTTGCTAAACTCCCTGTCCCCTCTAGGAATTCATGTGAGCACTGAGGTGGTTGGGGGGCAGTGTGTGCCAGTGATAACTGGCTTCACATATTTTATTTTCTGGTTAGGGCAGTTTGGGACAGATGAATAATTCATCTTTACATCTTCATATGACTGTACAAACTAATAGTTTTTTTTTTCCTGCATTTAGGAATCACATTTCTGGTGTTTGCTTAGATATCTTTCCCCTTAAGGTTTACATAAGCTTTGTTTAATGTAGGAGGAGGCTGATTTCCTGTTTATATTTGTTTTGTAACTTTCCAGGTTTTGGGGACCTTTAACTTTAAAGTATCATGTGCATTGTTGAAAAGCTGTTGTGGGCAACGGGGTCTTCCAAATTATTAGTCACAAAATAACTGTGAGGAATAAAAGTTGACTGCAGCTGTATTTCTGACATTCCTAGTAGATTGTCTTCTTGAGACTGAAGAAAGGAGTTTCCAAATTTGCCAAAAACATTGTTTCAGATCTAACGAACTACTTTTCCTTTTGGGAAGGGGCTCAATCTTGCCAGCCTTCATTTCCCTCCTAGCCCACTTCTGACGGACGCTCTGTGGATTTCTCCATGATGCCCCAGCCACCATCTCACCCTGGAACTTTTCTTTGGTGAGTTCCTTCTGGTACTGCTGGCTTATGTCTAGAGTCTCTTTAAAAAGTGATTAGAAAGGTACTCAGTGTTCAAGGTGGGTCAAGTATAGGACAGCTAAGGCTCATAAGCATTCACGGACAAATATTTAAAACAGTGACTTGTGATTCCTGTTTGCTCTTATACTCTTCTGGGAGGTTGATTCTTAAAACATTAAAATCCCAAACCATGTTAAAGAGAAAGAGTCATTTCATCATCATTTCATCTCTTCATCTCTTCAAGGCCCCTGTCTTCTGGCAAGCCAGAGCATGGGTTATTCCTTGGTGGCTGTGGAAACTTTATCTGCTGCTTTTCAGCACCCTGCCAATTCAGCACCAACCAAGGAACGTTCCCCAAGAACTCAAAAAACTCTAGAGGTGGATATTGGGATTGCTGATGTGTTTGTTACCTGTGCTGAGAAAGAAACAGAGCAGAAGAGGCAGCCGGGGGCCTAAGGTCCAGGCTCAGGTTTGGACAATCTGTAGCTGCAAGTAATCCCATTGCTGAAAAGAGGGTTTGGGGAGAAAAGATAACCCATGATAAGAAGTCTGAGAGATGGAAAGAGAGTGTCAGAAGGTGGAGTAATTCATTTTAAGGCCTATTGAGTAGGCTGTTCTTTTTGCCCTTTGCCATCATGGAGATGAAGAAGTTTCTGTATTATCCCAAAGTACTTTAATACTGAGCATGTGTTTCCTTCACATCATAATCTAATGGAGGAGACAACACGCACAAGCAAGCTATATACACAATAAATAGGAAATGATCAATGGAGAGGAGGCGGAGACACGAGAACTAGGAGGGATTGGGAAAGATTTCTGTGGAAGGTGGGATTTTATCTGGGACTTGAAGGAAGTCAGGAGGTGTGGAGATGAAGAGAGGGTAGCATTCCATGCATGAGGAATAGATAGTGAAAAAGCTTGGAGTCCAGAGATGGAGCATCTGTTGCAGGAACAGTAAAGAAGCCAGTGTGGTTGGACCTAAGAGTTATTTGGGTGGATGGATAGGTGGGTGAGGAGTATCCAAGATAGAAGACTGGAAGGGGGTTTGGGTGGGAGGAGGCATGTATCTTCAGTTCTCATTTGAATCACATTCTGGGAAAGCTTGAGTTGTTTGGGACCCCCGTGCTTTATTTTAACTTTTTGTTGGCTTTTAAAAAATGGGCATCTTTTGTGCTTCACTCCTTGGCTCACATGTGAAGGTGGAGTTACGGTCCTGTGTCACAGCTTGTGTGGAACCCTCAGTCTGAGCTTGCCATTGTACTTTTTGTCTGTTCCTCATGGCAGGTGGATAGTGCTCCTTTCTGTAGAAAAGAGACGTGGGACAGTAGAATTCGATTCTCTCCACCATCAGCAGGAAAATGTGGGGAAATAACAGTTTAAAAACATAAGCTGAAGCCTTGCTTCATTGAAAATACTAAAAAATCATTTTATGATTAAACAGCATTTCTCTGATTTCCTTTCAAAGATTTGCCTCTGCTTATGTTCATCTTGTTCTTCTTTGGAATGCACTAATGGGAGGCATATTTTAAAATAAAAATTAAGCTGTAAATTGTGTTATGCCTGATAGGATTGGGGGTGGGGGAGCCAAACTGGTTTTAGTCTTTTTTTTTTTCCAAGAAAGATCAGTGCTTCCTTACCTTCTTGATTCTTCCGCTTCCTATGGTTTAGGATATTGCCTCTTTATTTTCTTGATTACAAATGGTCCCTAACTTACAAATTCTTTTTTTTTTTAAAGTTCCTGTTAGATCTTGGGTTTTTTTTTTAAACCTCAGATGCTAGGTATGGATGCATACTGAAACAATGTTCTGTCTGGTTCCAGGGCCAACCCACAAAATTCTTTTTTTTTAAACCTTAATATTCCAGAAATGCTAATAATGTCATAGGTATTAGCTAAACACCACACCATTAGCTAACACTGTATGACAGTGTTTGTACCAAAAAAATATCTGACCCATCATCTTGTTCCCTGAACTCACCCCAACTTAACTGGTCATGGTTTCCATGGACATTTATTAATTTGGCAGAATTCCCAGTCCCTCTATTCTTTTTTTAAACTCCAGACTTTTGTCCCCTTGCTTCCCTTTCCACTGCTACCACCTGTTGTTTTGGACCTCTCCACTCCCACCCTCACCCTCTGGCAAACTGGAAGAGAACACACCTACTTTTTCCACTCTTTCCCCCTGCTGTGAAGTAAGCACATGGCTATAAAACCCCTTAGAAATGCTCAGAAGGGCTGACAGTAATGGGAAACAGATGGAGTGAAAATGGTCATGCATGGAAAATGATCCCTTCTTTTTCCTCCCTCTTAGACCCTGTAGGAAAAAATAAGGGGATGCTCAACAAACATTAAGTATCAACTGTGTCCCTTCCCCCTTTTAGCTTACTGTATAGCATATGGATACAATACACACTGATCACTAGAATACAAAATAATACATGAGAATATTAGAGAGACTTCAGTGCTGCTGCCATCTAGTCCAGTGTCCCCCTTTTACAGATGAGGAAACCGAGGCCCAGAGATTTGCCCACAACATGAACCGCACACTATTTATGTCTAGTTCAGAACAGTAACCACTAACCATATCATTAAATGTCACACTACTTTGTAAATTTCATTTGATTATAACACTAAACTATTTCTATATGCCCAGTCTTCATTTTGTAGCTTTGTTGCTCTAAAGCTTTAAAAATTGGACTAAATATTTTTAGTTAATAGGAAATGACCCAGGAGAGCTGGGTGACTTTTAGGCAAGTCATTCAACATCTCATTTGGAAAATGATGGCATTGGACTATATGGCTTAAGGTCCCTTTTAGCTATAGAGCTTCGATATTAGATATGACGGGGGACTAAAGCATGAATAAACAAACATGTTGAACAGGTGAATGAACTTGAGGGTTAAGGGAGAAGAGGGAGAGAAAAGTATCTCCTGAATTTTCATAGATATTGGCTTCTGGGTACACAATGTTTATTTAATTTAGTTTTAGTACAGTTCATCCTCTTTTGGGTTATGATAAGATTTTATTTATTACCGGCTATTATTCCTTCCTCCCCCTGCTTCCACCTCCCAATTTAACAATAATTCCTTGATAAACTGTTATGACAAATATGCACAATCCATTGGCCAATGTTGAAATTTGTTTTGCTGGAATTTGTACTTATTGCGAAGGTTTTTAAAAATTGTTCTGTGAGGGGAAAGAAATAGGAAAGAGATAATAAATCTCATAAAAATAAATTACTATAGTTATGATTTTTTTTAAGAAGAGTCCTAGATTTGGCACCAAGAGAGCCCTTGGTCCAATACAAGTTGTTGAAATATGGACTAGTTACCTACTGTGTAAGATGATTCAAGTCCCTTTTGTCCCCCTGACAAATACGTATATAGTCCAGCAAAACAAATTTCCTCATTTGTCATGTCCAGAAATGTTTATCTCATTGTGTAATTTTTGACTGTTTTCTCTCTGGTAGGAGATGAGTAGTATACTTCACCTTCCGTCCTGGACTCCTGGTTTATATTGATTGTGTTCTGAAGTCTTTCAAAGATGGTTTTTTTTTTCCCTTAATGTTGTCATTTTGTGAATTCTTCTTCTGCTTATCTCTGCCTCACTTCACAGAGATCTTCCTGGCTTCCTCTGGAACTATCCATTTCTTATGGCACGATAAAATTCATTACATTCATTTACTATAATATGTTTAGCCATTTTCCGATAGGTGAGGCGCCTCTTTATTTTCAACTTCCGTGGCTGCTACAGAAATAATTGCTATTATATTTTGTGCAAAGAAGCCCTTTCCCTCTTTCTTTTATCTCTTTGGGGTATAGGCTTTATAGAGATGCCAGTTGATTTTTAACAGCATTAACAAAAAGGGATTTGATTCATATACTTGATGGGTCTGGACAGGTAGCAGCCACCTAGGGCTGCCCTTATCCAAAGGAAAATAACCCTTCTTCAAAATGGCTCCAGTTAATGTTCTTCAGCTGGTAACTTCAATGAGGTGTTAAACCAGAAGCAGCCCCCACACCTTTAGGGGCTTCCGGTAAAAATCTGTTTTATTGGACTAAACTTGCAGGTGGATGGGGATTGCCACTGCTCAAATTGAAAAGGTCAGTAGCCATGGAAGCAGAGAGCCAGCAGGAAAGTTAAACCCAGTTAAAACAGGGCTCTGCAGGTGCCAGAGGCTGGAGTTGACTTTAGAGGGCAGATGAGGGATTATCCAATGGAAGTATGTGTAATCTCTCAAAGTATCCTGGTTGCAAGTATGGGCTAGAAATTTAGTTTAACCAGTAAACTAAGAGAGAGCCACTGGGAAGGTGTTTTATACAGAATAGCCCATGGGAGAGTGGAAGCATTTCTTCCAGAGCTTGTCCTGTGTTTTGGTAGAGATTGAAGGAGTGATGTGACTCTCAACTAGATGACCAGTTGTTTTTTTTTTAATGTAGTAGGTAGAAGATGAAGACAAAGGTTCTGTTAATCAATTCACCAGTTTTTTTTTTTAAAGTACCGATTAGGTATAAGGCACAGTACCAGGCTGTTGGGAATACCCAGACCAAAAAAAAAACAAAAACCTCACAATTTAAAAACCATACTATTGGATAAGAAAATTGAACTGGCAGCAAGATAACCTCCGTGCTGGTCAGCTATGTGACTTTGGTCAAATCACTTTTAATTTTTTCTTTAAAGAGCTTTAGCTTTCTCATCAATAAAATATGGGAGTAAGATTAGCTCTGAGATCCCTTCCAGCTCTGAAATTCTCTGATTCTGTAAAATGGAGCTTACTTTATCTAATCAGACACTTTTTTCCATGCTATTTGCCTGGACATATATATTTTTTTTAAATTTTATTTACTTTTAGTTTACAACATTCAGTTCCACAAGCTTTTGAGTTATAAATTTTCTTGCGGCCTGCAATCCTATATAGGTTCTACAAATACCTTCACATTAAACATTAGTCAAATTGTAATGAAGGATTATAACCAATGGAGTGAACAATGAGAAGGAAGGGACAAAACAAAACACAAAAGAGAGAAAGTAGTTTGCTTTAATCTGCATTCAGACTCTGTAGTTCTTTCTCTGGATGTGAATAGCCCTTTCTATCATGAGTCTTTTGGAGTTGTCTTTTAACCTTGCATTGCTGAGAGGAGCCCAGTCTATCAAAGTCAGTCATCACAGATACAATGTGTCTGTAATTGTGTACAAAGTTCTCCTGGTTTTCTGTTCCTCTCACTCAGCATCAGTCTATTGGGTTATGAAGTCTGTCAGCTCCTCATTTCTTATAGCACAATAGTATTCCATTACATTCATATACCACAACTTATTTATCCATTTCCCAATTGATGGGCATCCCCTTGATTTCCAATTCTTTGCCACCACAAAAAGAGCTGCTATAAATAGTTTTATACATACGGGTCCTTTTCCCATTTGTATGATCTCTTTGGGAAACAACCCTAGAAGTGGTATTACAGGGTCAAAGGGTATGTACATTTGTACTTTTTTTTCTAGCTCTATAAAATAATTTTTTGGTAGATTGAGGTAAAATTGTCATTTTTATTAGGTCTACCTAACCATGATATTTTTCCACTTATTTAGATCTGACTTTATTTGTGTGAAAAGTGTTTCGTAATTGTGTTCGTATAGTTCCTGGGTTTGTTTTGGCAGGTAGAATTCCAAATACTTTATAATGTCTACAGCGACTTTAAATGGAACTTCTCTTTCTACTTTTTGCTGTTGGACTTTGTTAGAAATATTTTGGAATGCCTAGAATTTATGTGGGTTTATTTTATATCCTTCAATTTTGCTAAATTTATTTATTATCTCAAGTAGTTTTTTACTTGATTATCTAGGATTCTCTAAGTATATCATATCATCTGCAAAGAGTGATAGCTTAGTGTCTTCTTTGCCTAATCTAATTCTTTCACCTTCTTTTTCTTTTGTTATTGCTGCAGCTAACATTTCTAGTGCCATATTGAATAACAGGGGTGATAGTAGACATCATTGTTTCACCCCCCCATCTTATTGGAAATGCTTCTAGCTTATCCCCATTACATAAAATACTTGCTGATGGTTTTACATAGTCTTCCTTACAATAATAAGTAGCATCTATTTATTCCTATGCTTTCTAGTATTTTTAATAAGAATGGGTGATGTATTTTGTCAAACAATCAGACACTTTTGCCTCATTTATATTAGGATACCCACAACCACAGTCTGCTTACTGTGTTTCTCAGCTCAGGTCTCCTTTACACCTTGCTTGACTGCACAGGGCTCAGTTTACTAGAGCATAAAGCCTTTTGTGGCCTGCCAGGGTTCAGAGAATTGGGGTTGAAATGGATACCTGATGGAAGGACCTGCCAGATCTCACTGTAGTGTGGGCTTCTCGCTAACCGCTGTTCTTCATTAAATCTTGGTGCTTCTCATCCCCACTCCCTTGTAAGCCAAGAATAGTTAAAAGAGCAATCTGTGTGGTTCCCTACCCCTTCCAGTAGTTTTGTGTCCATTTAGTTATCGCTATACTTTGATCAGGCTTGTCCCTTATTGTCTACCTCAAAGGATGCTGGTTAAGATATCTCTGCCTTGCTAAAAGGCCTATTTTTCTTTTTTTCTTCCCCTTTCCCCCCACCCCACTTAATAGTATTTTATTTTTTTTTCTATTTACATGTAAAGATAGTTTTTAACATTCATTTTTGCAAGATTTTGTGTTCAAATTTTTCTCCCTCTCCCCTTCTCCATGGTAGCAAGCAATCTGATATAGGTTATATATGTACAGTCCTGTTAAACATGTTTCCATATTAGTCATGTTGTAAAAGCGGAATCAGAACAAAATGAAAAAACCATGAGAAAGAAAAAAACAAAAAGGTGAAAATAGTCTGCTTTGATCAGCATTCAGACTCCATAGTTCTTTCTTTGGATGTGAACAGCATTTTTCATCATGAGTCTTTTGGAATTGTCTTAGCTCTTCTTCACAATGCAATGATCTAAAGTCAATCTTTATTGATCATTTGCACAGTTGTTGCTGTTACTATATAAAATATTCTCTTGGTTCTGTTCACTTCATTCAACATCAGTTCATATACGTCTTTTCATATTTTTATGAAATTGGCTTGCTCATTTTTTTTTTGGAGGGGCAGTTGGGGTTAAGTGACTTGCCCAAGGTCATATGGCTAGTAAGTGCTCAGTGTCTAAGGCTAGATTTGAATTCAGGTTCTCCTGACTCTTGGGCCAGTGCTCTATTCACTGCTTCACCTAACCCGCCTGCTGCTCATCATTTCTTATAGCACAATAGTATTCCATTACATTCATATACAATAATACCCATTACATTCTCCAGCTGATGGGCATCTACTCAAATTCCAATTTTTTGCCACCACAAAAAAAGCTGCTATGAATATTTTTGTACATGTGGGTCCTTTTCCCTTTTTTGTTTTCTCTTTGGGAGACATAGAGGTGGTGTTGCTAGGTCAAAGGGTGTGCATCTTTGAGACCTAAAGACCTCTTATTTCATCAGAAATGCCTTATGGGGCAGCTAGGTGGCTCAAGGAATAGAGCACCAGCCCTAAAGTCAGGAGGACCTGAGTTCAAATCGAGCCTCAGACACTTAGTACTTACTAGCCATGTGACTTAACCCCAATTGCCCTCCTTCCCCCCTCCAAAAAGAAAAAAAAAAGTGCCTTGTAGGCCCATAGGATTAAATCTTAGAGGAAGGCAACCCCCCCCCCCCCCCCCATATATACATACCACAGGTATACATACCACAGGCGCATAGAAGGGAAGTCATTATGTACTTTTCAGGATACTTAGATATATTTCATAAGTGACTGAATTAAATCTTTAATTTTTTAAGATATATGTAATATCTGCCTCAGTTTTCAAATCCATACCACCTTTTTCTTATTTGCCATACTTGAGATACATCATTTTGGGTGGTTTTAGAAGGTTTTTCTGCCATATTTTAAAATTTTCTTTTTTATTCAAATAATTAAATGCTTAACTTTTATGATTTCTTTTGCTTGCTTGCTTTTTAAGAGTTACTTATATCCCATGCTGTTTTAGATTTTCAGGTCTTTGGTACAAAAAAATATTTTGACATTAGAGTTTTAGTTACTAAAGGAATTAAATAAAAATAACTTTTTATTAATGTTACTGTGTTTTTTGGTTTTGTTTTTTTTCCACCCTAGAGGAAACAAGATCCCTAGAGTTCTTTAGCTTTCTGGTATGTAGGAAGTGTTTTAATTTCAATAGACCAGTTCTTAAAGTACACTTTGGGCAGGGGAGGAGAGAGGAGGAAAAAGCTCTGAATCCCAGAAATCTTCTGTTTAATCTAAGGATCAGATGAGAACTAAATTGCTTTACAATCCTTAAAGGGCTAGAAAAATTTTAGTTATAATTTTTTTTTTACAATTTTTCTTTGTAGGAAAAAGCTTTAAAAAGAAAATATGATTAAGTTAGCTTTAGTCAGTAGTCAGTTAATATTTATTATGGGCCTACTATGGCACCAGGCACCCTACTGTGCTAAGTGCTGGGATGAAAATAAGAAAAAGACAGCTCTTAGCTTTAAGGAATTTATAATCCTAGGGGAAGTTTAGGGCAGGGAAGGGAACTTGATTTTTATGAGCCAAGTAGAACAGCTGATTAAAAATGAAGAGTTATAAACCCCAATTGCCTCCCACCCTCCAAAAAAGAAAGAAAGAAAATGAGGATTAGCTGAAAAGTCCTGAGCCCTCAATAAAGGGAAGGCTTTTGGAGGGATTTATTGCCCTGCCCTGAATGCTAAGGTATTAAGTGTAAAAGCTGTATGGTGGTATTGAGAACATAATCTCCATGATAATGACATTTCTGTTTATAAGCTTGGGGGTTGGGGAGTGGCAGAACTGTCTTTATTGATCATTTACATATATGTATGTATATATGTGCACACATATATACACATACACACATACTATATGTATACCATAGATTGAAGTTTTCTGTGTTTTCTTGAAATACCAGAAATAGAATGGATTTTTTGTTTTGTTTTGTTTTTTGCCTGGACCTGTGATTTCATTTCATAATTCAAGTTCGATGTGCAGATATAACAAAAATAGAATGGAAGTTTTGGTCTTAATTCTGACCCTTAAACTTGTAACCATTGGAAAGACAGTCTCTTTTGGCTATAAAACTAGGGAGTATAGACTGGATTATCTTGTGACTTTCTAAGTCTCTTCTAACTTTACAATTTCTAGGCACCTTCTAGCTCCAAAGGTCTATATAATTCTATAAGTTGGAGGTTAATCCAATCAGATACCTCATTTAATAGGCTGGCTACAACTCTTGCCTTCTGTGCTGGGGAAGTACCTCTTGAGACTGGCTCCTTTCTTAGGGCACTGAAAAGTTAACTTGCCCAACGTTACATAACCAGAGTAGAACTTGGCTCTCATTATTCTCACCTCTAAGGTCTGCTTTACCGTGCAGCCTCTCAGGATGAAGTTAAACCTAGTGTTAAACTTTTAAGTGATCTTTAAGTGATCTTTTAAGTGATTACTTTCCTCAAACCCTGTAAAATTCCCAAAGTTAAATTTTTTGCCTCAAGAGTATGTATACCTGATTTTTTTTTTCTTTTTAGTTTTTAAAGGGATTTTAGGGATACAGTAGAGTTTTGGGGAGAATCTGTCTGCCAATTAAGGATATATACTATAGTAAGAAAACAATATATACAAATGCATATAGACATGTACTTGTACATATATATCCAGAAAGATTCTGAAGATTCCAAAGAGAGCAGCTTGGTCCCAGGGACAGATCCTCACTGTGGAATGTGAATTGTAAACCTTGCACATCCTGAAATTCTTTAGTCCTCAAGATTTAACTGAGACAAGTTTTATCACTAAGTGTAGTTTCAGGCAGGATGTTGACAATCTGAACAGCACTTTGGATGGAGATTCTTTTGAAAGTGCAAAGCAATGTATTTGAATATATAGTTGAAACTATATAGGAGATGACCTGTCAAAAACACCCCATTATTTGAAGAACTATGTGAGTGGTGATTCTTGAAGGTAGATTTTATTGCATATCATACATAGGTTTTGAAATGGCAAAGTAGGTCTGCTTAAAGGCATGGTCTGTTGTTAATAGTGAATACATATGGAATACTATCATTTCCTACATTAGCCATTACTGTGCTGAACATGGGACTTCACAAAATGGTGTTTGTGCCTCTCCTTTGTTTTATTATTTTTTCAGATCTGAGTGATATGACTCAAAACCTAGCAGAAGAGGAATGTTGTCTGCCCCTTGATTCACACTGTTCCCCCAGTATGGGGCATTGCCAGGAAAGAACCACTTGGGCTGAGTCTTTTGAATTGATGGAAATTTAAGTAGAAGCTATCTTGTCTAAGTTGGGTTGCATTTGTTTAGTCTGTTTCATTAGAAACAAATAAGCCAGTAGGACAAACCCCTGCTCAGATTTTTCAGTGTGAAATTATTTTATTTAATAGGCATTTCTTTGTGGTCACCCTGAATTCCTGTACCACAATTCAAGACTTCCTGATCTTTGTTGACTAACTTTTGCCCAGTATGTTACCTTAGAAACAAAGTAACTAAATCCATAGATTAAAAGAGGAAAACAAGAAGACCTTTTTTTGTTGCATCATTATCATCATTTTTACCATTTTGACTCCATATTCTATTCTCTTCTCCCCCACATTCCTGTTTTATTCCTTGTTGCTATTTGTACTTCAGGAGGAAATTCTCTGGCAGTGGCAACCATTTTAATCTTTTAAGATTCTTCTTTAAAACTTTTTGGGGAATATTTTAATAGTTCCTTTTTCTACTAGTTATTTCCCCATCTATCCTTCCATGTAACCAAGAACACCGACATCAGGATACTACTTAGTCCAGCAAAGTATACCAAGGGGAGAGAAATGTTTTCCAATCTGTTTTATGAAACCAAAATTGGTACTTGAAATTCACACGACTTCAGCTGCCTTTTTTTTAAGTGCTTAAAAAAAAAAAAAACCAACCCTACGTTATTGTAGCCCTGTGTCAAGCATTTAGTCTGTGTCTGCCTCTTATGGAGAACTTTGCTGGGGAATCAGACATAGAAATGAAAATCCTTGCCCTCAGGGTTCTTACATTCTCTCTAAAGAGCCTAGTCTCCTGATTCTTCATCACTTCAAAAAAAGTTTTCCTATAAAACATTCTGGAGATTCTTTACACCAGAGGTATCAAACCCACTGCCCACAACACTCCCTAGTACAGGAAATATTTAACAAAATAGATAATATAATAAAGTACAATATTACATTTTAAAAAGTCAATATACAGCTCACAGGAATCCTAATGTACAGAATAGTGGCCACCTTTTCTATGTTTGACACAACTGTTTTAGACTATCCTTGCCCTCATGACTAAAGAACAGTTTTGAAGGTATCTTTGAAGCTATTTGAAATAAACAAAATTTCTCATTTCCTTTAGCAATTTCTTCAGTTTTTCCTGAGGCAGAGACCGTGACTGAAAGAGAGTAATTCTGTTTAGGTAATGTTCAATAATAAAAGTAGTATGGAAGTTAGGGGCTTTGTTCTGTCACTAACTTTGTGACCATCTGAAAAAAACGCAATCTGTTTTGGGTATAAAATTTGGAAAGATGGAAAGGATTATCTCTAAGGTAATTTTCTAACTGTATACTAGTAGGTTCTATGACTTCTGTTTTCTAGTTTTGGATTTAGTAGTTAAGAACAATAGAGTAATCACTGAGAATATTCCAGAACATCCCCATGAGAATATCTTTGAATTAGGAAGAGAAAGAATTAAGAGAACCCGAAGTAGTGCTGAGAGGAGAGGGCCCTGAGTGCCCCCAAAACTTCCTGGTTTACATATCTATATTCCACCAGGAGTTTAGGTATGTAGACAGAAAAACTGCAAGAAATAGGCACAAGAAATAACTTCAAAACTACCCTATATCCTTAGGAGGGAGTAGGAGAGAGACAGAGATAAGAAGAGGGTCAGTTAGGCCAGTCAATAGAGATTAACTCTCTGTTATCCTCCACCATGCCTTTGTCTGCCTGATAAAAGATTATCAAAAAAGAGGTATGACTGGGAAAGGAAGTGGGCCTGTCAGTACTGATGAGGGATAGCTCCCTCTAGGTTCAGCAGGAACTCTGATCTTATCTAAGACCAGAAAACCTGCAATAGTTTCTGTAAAGAATTCAAGGCCTCAGGCTTAATTGGAGTGAGAGTTGTAGAAGTTTATTGTCGATTCTGTGAGAAGCAGGCAAGAGTCCTTTAGGGGATCTGCAAGTAAGAGGTACAAGCTTTTACTTTTAAAGGATAGGGCTGCCATTGTCAGGGCTGTCCGGATGGATATAAGGGACTTCGCATAAAGGTTTGGGCTGACTGAGAGGAACTTGTGACTTCAGTGCATAGATAGTTTAGATGAGATTTGGGCCAGACCAGAGGAGACATGAGGCAAGAACAAAGGAGTAGATTTGGGCCAGACATGAAAAGATTATGAAGAGATTAAGTAAGAACAAAGGAGTCACAAATTGTTGCCTAGGCAGAGTGCAGATATAGGGAAGGGGCAGAGTTTGAGGCTGGGAAAGGGATTTTACAAATTGCTATTACAATTTTACAGTACAAATTGCAGTTAAAATTGTACAAATTGGTTTTACAAATTGATTTAGACCCCAGGTACCCCATCATTCTCCCCTTAGACAGATGGGGCCCAAATTCATTTGGGGCAGGGGCAATGGTCTCACCTTCTTGAACTGCTTCCATCATTCAAGGGGTAGGATTGGTGGCCAATGTCCAGAATTTGGCCGATGCCAGATCCAAGGGGTGAGGGGTAGAGACTTTGGGTAACTATTGATATCCAGCCTGTGCAATCAACTGCAAATGGAAGCCTAGAAGAGACAAACTTAGCAAGGAGGTTAAGCAGACTATGATTAGGAGTGGGACCAGGAAAGGGGCCAGTATAGGTGAAAGCCAGGACCACCATGAGGAAGAGGAGGAGCCTGGTGCACTAAGGGCTTCATGAATTTCTTCCATCCAGTTGGCCTTTTCCAGTATGTTTTTGGTGCGGAGTTCTACCTGTTGAGAATTATTGATATACATGGAGCAGGAGGTGGAATGGATAATGCATGGTTGGATATCTGTAACTAACCTGAATTTAAACAGAATCAAGGATGTTTTATCCTGTCATATTTGGAATGTCACAGGTCCCTGTTTTTTTCCTTCTACAGCAGGTTTCTATGATCAGAGCAAGGAGTCAGTAAAAGATGTGAGATGTGAGCTCTTTTCGTGTTAGCTTACTAGAAAATCTAATATTATTTTCATCTAGGATTAGAACATGTGCAGAAAGTTATGCAAGCTGCTTAAGATCATTTTAAAAGTTTTCAACTTTCTTCATAAAAGTTTAGTGATCATTTATGAATCTTGAACTGTTTTAAAGAAGGGAAAATACTTTTAGAAGAAATTTTAAATCTCTGGTGTGATTTTAAAAGGCCTACTAAAACTTTCATTTGCAAGATAAATTTATTGCTAAATTAATGTAATGAGTTGTAAAACAGAAGAAATCTTGCTGTTTTGATATCTTGTCTATGGGAAAATATAAAGGACAGTGAAATAGTCTGAGTAATGGGTTATACTAGCCCATACTCACCCCACTTCTGGTCAGTTTTCTCTTACTCCTTTTTGGCCCTTGTTTGTTTAATCTTTTTGCTAGATTTGTGTCTTTTAGGCTCAGCACCTTTCACTTGCAGGTGACTCTGCCAGGAACATTGTCATGCAATCTAACTGGAGCTTCCATGTTCAAGGCCTACTGCCAACGGGCCCCATTTGTGCTCCCCAAGGATATTTCTTTCTTTGTGGGATGGGTGGGTCAGGGTGTGAATTCTGGGGACGAGGTATGTGCTACCTGGGGTTTCTCAAACCCCCTCTGACTATTTAAGCCCAGCACTTCTCCTTTAAAACGAGTTAAACGGGGTTTTTGGGACAATGTTCTTTTGTATCTTTAAAAGGGATCAAAATATCTCATGCCTTGGCAACTGAGACTGCATTTAGCCTTCAGGAAATCCAGCAGTCTCTGGGTTCCCTGGCCATTGTGGTCCTGGACAATCGCATAGCCTTAGATTATCTGCTGGCCTCTAGTGGGGGTGTTTGTGCCCTAGCTAATACAATACAAATTGCAGTTACAATTGTACAAACTGGTTTTACAAATTGATTTAGACCCCAGGTACCCTATCTGAGGGATAGCAGCTTCTGTGAGCCATTGGGTCCGTACATAGAGGTGAGAATTAAAAGAACTTCCCCAGCACTTTGGGTGAGCCAAGGAGCTTGGGATAAGTGTTGCATAGCCTGAGAATGTGAAGGGTTTTCCAACTGTCATATTGGAGGAACTACTCATTGGTTGTTAATATCCCTTGAAGTACTTTGCCTGGCCAGGCCAAAAACCAGTTTTCTTTCTTTTTTTTTGAAGCATACTTTTTAAAACTTTATTTTTATCGTTGTATCTTGTTTGTTTTCTTTGGCTATATAGCTAATATGGAAATGTTTTGCATGACTTCACATGTATGATTGAAATTAAAGAGCTTGCCTTCTTGAGAAAACCCAGTTTTCTTAGAGAAACTTGTGGTTTCAAAGCCAGACAGAAGTAAGCAGGGGAAGGGGATTATTGGATCAAAACATTTTTTCTTTCCAAAATTACTTTGGGAGAGTAGAAAGAAAAGATAAGAAACATTTCAGAAAGAAAATATAATTAGTCAAGATTTTGTTTGTGTTCAGTATTGGCTTTTTTTTTTCCATATAGGATAAAGGCTGTTTCTTTGTTCACCAAAACTTTTATTACAGGCTCTAGAACAGGGGGGGATTCTTAACCTGGAGGGTTTTAGAACTAATTTTTTTTTGCTAACTGTATTTCAATATAATTGGTTTCCTTTTGGATTCTTTATGCATTTAAAAATATGATTTTGAGGGGTGGCTAGGTGGCACAGTGAGTAAGAGCTCCACACAAAAAATACTGGCCCTGTAACCTTGGTCAACTTAATCCCAATTGCTTTAAAAATTTTTTTAAAAAGTGATTTTGAGAAGAGGTCTCTAGATGTTTACCAGGCTGCTAAAGAGTTCCATGACCCAAAAAGGTGAAGGACCCCTTGTTCTAGGAAAGGTAAGCCTTTAATTCTGGGTGGATCTTAATAGTGGGTAAGGGTTGCCATGAAATCTAGCCTTTGGTTAATTTCATCATGTCGGTATGGTTCCAATCACATTTTTTTTACTCTGCAAGGATGTTGTATATCTACTGTTTGTAGTGAGCTCTTAGTACACAGGCTATTGAGGCCCCCTCCTGCTTTTTACCCCAAAGGTTCAGTGACTTGCCCTTGAGGCTGGAAACTGCTTAGTAAGCTTGGGGAAGGGTCACTCAACTAGTGTGTGAATGAGGTAAGATTTAAATTCTGGTCTTTCTGACTGCAAAGTAGAGAGGGCAGGGCAGTTGAGCAGTGTGACTGCCATCTCTTACACTATGGAAATGCATGCCATGAACACATAACATTATCTGATTGACAGTGCTGGAGGCTAGCCCCTCCATCACCACCTCCACCAACTGGGGACCAACTGCTACCAACAGTCAGGCTTAGGAGATTTGCTGGGAGGGGCATCATTTCCCTTCTATACCCCTGGTCCTCCTTTCAGCCCAGCCGTCACTATCCTTGGAAGCAACTCCAGTGGAAAAGAAACTGTCCCCATCATCTGCCACACACAGGGCAAGCATATGTGCAGCCAAAGCAGCAAGGGGGAGAGAAGGGCAAACCAAACCATTCACCACTTTGATCACCATCTCCCCTCAGACCCTGATGGAGACAGCCCAGGACCCTGAACCCAAGAGCCTTGGCAATAGCAGTATTTCCATCCCAGTACCCTCAACCATCATCCTGGGAGGCAACTTCTGGAGATGCTCCTGCAGGGGCTATAGCCATAGACTACAAAGAAGACCTCATACTGCAGAAGACCCAGAAAAGAAAGTCTTTTTCAACAAAGTCCTTGACACTCTCTATTACTCAGCATCAGAAATGATCATTTTACGAGTGGGAATGACATTAAATAAGAGGCATCATTGGGATCCATGGGGACTTTGCAGTCTGACTTGGCCGCTGAGACTTTCCAAATGTTGTCTTCCCATTAAAACGGGAGCTCCCAGAGAGCAGGGACTGGCTATTTGTATCCTCAGTGCTTAGTACAGTGTTTTGCTCATAGCCACCACTTGATAAATTCATTCATTCATTCATTCATTTGTCAGAGTAGCATTGTGAGTGTGGGATTTAGGTGTTTCAGGATATCTTTTCCTCTTTGTGTATGGAATGTTTACCTTCTGTTCTATATGAGTTCCTTGGGAAAGTCTGGGTTTTTTTTTTAGCTGCCTGAAGTTTTGGGGCACTGAGAATACCAAAGTTTGGTGACAGACATGTACCACAAGGTTATAATAATAATGGTAATAAACATTTATATAGCACTTTCTATGTGCCAGGCACTGTGCTAAAGCCCTTTATCTTATTTGTTCCTCACAATAATCCTAGGGAGCTAGGTGCTATTATTATCATCCCATTTTGTAGATTGGGAAATGGTGGCAGAGTTGGTGACAGCTGCATCATTCTAAACCATTCCTTTTTCCCCAGAGTGTGTCTGGATCAGGTATCAAGGGACTCTGACAGTAGTTGCTCAGCTCCATAGCCTGTTGCTGTACATTTTTGAGGTCCAAAAGGTCTTGTGCTGCTACTGCCCTTGAAGGGGCAATTACTTGATAAGCTTGGAGAGACTGGAAGAATTTTTTTATGACAACTTTATTGCTAGCTGGGTATTTGCATGGCCTTAATAGGCAACTTATTTTATCGCTGTTGTTTGAATGGTTCCTTAACCCTGATGAGCATGGCTAAAGACATCTCTGGAATACACTTTCCTAAGGGAATACACATATGAAAACCTCCTGTGATCAAGGTAAAGCATGGTAAAGTAGACAATGCCAGATTGGAGACAGAAGACCTGGGTTCTTCTGGCTTCTACTGCTTACATACAGCTTGTATGACTGACCATTTTATTTTATTTTTTTCAATAAAATATTTTTATCTAATATATAAATTTACAAAACACACAATTTTATTAAGTATTTTTGTTACAGTAAATAGATTTTCTTATTAAATTAATATTTAATATTTCTTATTTAATAATTGTTACATTTTAATAGTTAATATATTTGATTTATGTTTACATAAATTTAAGTTTTATAAATATGTAAATTTCATATATAAATAAAAATATTTAATTTTTCCTCACCTATAAAATGATGAGGGTGGACTCTATGTCCCCCTAAAGTTTTCCAGCTTTGAAATATTTAATCCAAATTGCTGCCCAGATCCAGTTATAGAAAAACTCATGTGTAATCATAGCAATCTTGTATTTTCCAATATTGGTGGTGGGGTATTAGCAGCTTTCTCCATTAATTGCCTTCCCCAAAGCAGAATTCCTGATAGATTTTCTGCCAGGCTTTGAATGCTGCTCTAGGTTCTTTTCTCAAGCTAATCTGAGTGTGATTGTCCTGAGTTATCTCCCAGCTGCTGACACATCTGGCTTTCATCTTGCCTCTTGCTACCTGCTTTATAGCTACAATGGGGATTGACACAAGATGGTAAGAAAGCAGTACTCTTTATTGTTGGCAGGTTGCCCATTTTGAGAGTAGCTCAGGTGTTACCAACGGTAACAATAACAAAGGAAATGTTACATTAATTTCCTCATGTAGTTATGTTTAGATTTAGGTATAGTTGCCCTAAATTGGGCAGATTGGTAGGGGTTTATTTTTAACTTCTGCAGGCTAATGAGTTCCAAGATTTTAGAATACTGCCCCAGTTTTAAAAAGTGTATTTCCTACACTAAATGGGAAATACCACAAAGATAACCAAAGGATAATCAAAAGCCACCATATTCTTCTAAGGTTTTGGTAGCAAAGTTTGAATCTGATTAAATTAACCAAGCTTTCCTTTTAGATTTCCCACAATCACATTTGTTTGCCATGATTTGTCTGACTGCCAATAACCAATTAGGTACACATTCTATGCATTCAATTGTGTATCTGTTAATAATTGGGCCCAGATGCACAGAGAATTGATTTAAATGTTGAAGCTACTGTGGGGCTGGTTAGAGTGTGCATTAGCATCCTTGAAAACTTTTTCCTTCATAATGCTAGATAAGATTATTTGTTATGTTGCCTGTATTGGTGGAGTAAAAGCTTGGTTACAAACCCAATACTTATTTCAGAAAAAAAGTAATTGTTAAAAGAGGGGGAAGAAGAGAGAAAAGCCAAAAGTGGAGGAAGAAGGGGATAAGCTGAGATTGGAAGATACCCCTGGAGTATTTCGGGGGTGAAGGGAGTCTTGGGGAGGGGAAATCTAATAATTGCAAAGAGATGCTCCAATATATGATGGAGGGTTGATAACTAAGGTTTTCATTAAAAAAAATTTTTTTTCAAATGCTTTATTAACTTCTGATTTACATCATTCATTTCCGCCAGATTTTGAGTTACAAATTTTCTCCCCGTTTTTCCCCTACCCACCGCCCCAAAATAACAGCCCCACAGGATATCCCCTCCTCCAATTTGCTCTCTCCCATATTTTCTCCCATACCCCTTTCGACTTTTCCAGTGGATGTCTATGCCCCAGTGCCTGTATATCTTATTTCCCAATTACATGTAAAATAGTATTAATAATAGTATACACACACATATATATATTTGAGTATTTGATTTTAAAACTTTGAATTCCAGATTCATTCCCTTCCTCCCTTGTCTCCCACCCTTACTGCGAAGATATGCAGTTCAGTATAGGTTGGACATATGTGGCTAATGCAAAACAATAACATAGTAGATATATTGTAAAAGACTGACTATATTTCCCACCCTCCTATCCCACCTCCCACTTGTTCTATTCTCTACTTTGATCCCTTCCCTTTTCAAAAGTGGGTGCTCCCAACTTTCCTCCCCCCAGCCTGCCCTCCCTTCCATCATCCCCCTTCTCATCCCCTTCCCCCTACTCTCCTGTAGGGTGAGATACCCTGTTTAGTGTGTATGTCCTTCCCTCCCTGAGCCAAATTCAATGAGAATAAGGTTGACCCATTCCCTTTTGCCTTCCTATTCTTCTGCTCCATTGTAACCAAAAATTTTCCCCTTGCCTCTTCTATATGAGATAGTTTACCCCATTCTGTCTCCTCATCTCCTCTCATTATATTCCTCTTACCTCTTATTAAGTATCATCCCTTCCTATTAAATTGGTCCTGTGCCCTACCTCTATCTATGTATACCTGTAAACATATATACACATATTCACATATGTTTTCATATGCCCATATACCCTCATATATAGACATATATATATTTCTATTCCCTTCAACTACTGAGAAGTTTCATCAGTTACAATTATCGTTTTTCCATGTAGGAATGTTAATAGTTCAACTTTGATAAGTTCCTTATGATTTCTTTTCCCTGTTTACCTTCTCATGCTTCTCTTACTTCTTGTATCTGAATGTCAGATTTTCTATTCAACTCTGGTTTTTTCATCAAGAATGCTTGAAAGTCCTCTATTCCACTGAATGACCATATTTTCCCCTGAAACATGATACTTACTCAGTTTTGCTGAGTAGGTGACTCTTGGTTTTAATCCCAGCTCCTTTGCCCTCCAAAATATCATATTCCAAGCCCTTCCATCCCTCAGTGTAGAAGCTGCCAGATCCTGGGTTATCCTGATTGTGTTTCAGCAATATTCAAATTGTTTCTTCCTGGCTGCTTATAATATTCTCTCCTTAATGTGGGAATTCTGGAACCTGGCTATAATATTCCTAGGAGTTTTCTTTTTGGGATCTTTTTCAGCAGGTGATGGGTACATTCTTTCAACCTCTATTTTGCCCTCTGGTTCTAAAACATCAGGGCAGTTTTCTTTGAGAACTTCCTGGAGGATGATTTCTAGGTTCTTTCTTTGATCATGGCTTTCAGGTAGTCCAATAATTTTTAAATTCTCTCTCCTAGGTCTATTTTCCAGGTCAGTGGTTTTTCCCATGAGATATTTCCCATTGCCTTCTATTCTTTCATTTGTTTGGATCTGTTTAACAGCATCCTGACTTCTCAAAAAGTCATTAGCTTCCATTTGCTCCAATCTAATTCTGAAGCAATGATTCTCCTCAGTGAGCTTTTGAGATTCTTTTTCCATCTGGCAAATTTGGCTTTTTAAGGCATTCTTCTCCTCATTGCCTTTTTGAGCCTCTTTTGCCATTTGAGTTAGTCTGTTTTTTAAGGTGTTATTTTCCTCAGTCAGGCTGTTGACTATGACATTTCTTGCATTGTTCTCATTTCTTTTCCCAATTTTTCCTCCACTTCTCTTATCTGCTTCTTAAGGTCCTCTATAGCCTGTAACCAGCTTGTATTTTCCTTTGAAGCTTTTGGTGCAGGAGTTCTGACTTCACTATCTTCCTCCTGTTCCATGCTTTGTTCCTTTTTGTCCCCAAAATAGGATTGTAATGTTGGAATCTTCTGTCTGCTTTGTTTCCTTTGCCTGGTCATGTGGCCCCTCTGTCACTTGACCCCTGGGCTTTTTGCCACAGTAGGACTCTGCCACCAGACAGGGGAGTTTTCGTCCCAAACGCTGGGGTTTTCTCAGCTGCCTGAGGTATTAGATGGGTGTCCTCTCTGAGGTCTCTACACTCTCTGACAAGCTGGACATACACCCCAGGACCTCCACCCTAGACTGCAATCCAGATCCAAGCAGGTTAAAGCAAGAGCGATTACCCCTCAGACTGGTGCTTGGTGCCCCTACACTCTGCAGGCCAGGAGCTGAAGCTGCCACGTGGCGCTGCCTGGCTGTGCCAGCGTCTCAGTGGCTTCTCGCCCCAGGGGTAAAAGCCAGGCACTCCCACTTACTGGTCCCAAAGACCAGACTGCACTGACCTCTCACTTTATCCTTCCCATCTATGTGTTGATAAATCTGGAAACGGCCACAGCTGCTGCTGACCTGGAGTCCCTCTGGCCAGTGGCTGGTCAGGCCTGCCCTGGGGCTAAAGCCTTGGTGTGGGGCTGGGCTCAGCTCCCAGAGCACTGGGCTGGCCTGCCGGGCTGTCCTCAGTGGGAGGTTAGCTTCCCTGTGACATTTTGTGTGTTCTGCAGCTCCAAAGTTTGTTTAGAGTCCCCTTTTTACATGGATTGGGGAAGGTGGAAGCTGGAGCCGCGGGGAGGTCCTGCTTCTATGCCGCCATCTTGACTCTGCCTCCCTCCCCCCCCTTTTCATTTTTTTAATAGGCATTAATGTACTTGTAAAATACTCTTGTTAGTAATTTTAGATACATAGTACTTAGAGCTTCCACTACATAAAGTTAGTGGTGTCATTGCTGTTATTTTTTTTTTTAAAGCAATCAGGGTTAAGTAACTTGCTTAAGGTTACACAGCCAGTTATTTCTGGGTGTGGTGCTAAGTATCTGATTCGATCCTCAGGTCATCCTGACACTGGAGCTGGTGCTCTTACTCGCTGTGCTACCTGGCCGCCCCTCTTGCTGTTATTTTTGAAATAGAATATTGTGAATGTATCTTTCCTGATCCTTGTAATGAAGAGGGGAGGAGGAAAAGAAGGAATCCAGTAAAAAGGCTATCCTCCTGCAGTACCTTGTGATGGATGATGGGAAACCATTCCTTTTGTCATTCACTGGCTTACCATAGTGTACTGGGCCAAGTAGATTGACTTTTGTGTTGTTGTTACTGTTATTGTGGCAATTGGGGCTGTGACTTGCCCAAGGTCACACAACTAATAAGGGTCTGAGGCTGGATTTGAACTCATGTTCTCCTGACTCTAGGGCTGGTTATCCACTGGGCCACCTAGCTGCCTCCATTGGCTTTTAAAATCTTCCGTAACGTCTGAAACTGCTGCCTCTCAAGTTTATTATCTCTCACCTGGAGTGTTGAAAGAACCCCCTACAGGCTTTTCCCTTCTAACTCATCTGTACACTGTTTCTTTGAGTGACAGCTGGATGAAATTATCAGAGGTCATTAGTGGTTCCCTGGTGCCTTCTGATAAGTCTGAACTCCTCAGCTTTCTGTTAATTCTGTTAAGGCTCCAGTTAATCTTTCCAGCCTTATCCTTCTCTATGCTTGTAATATACACTCTGGCCAAGCTGGAGTACTCATCAAGTCCCATACTTTTTTGCCTGTGTTTCTTTGCTTATACCATTAGATGTTCTCCCTCTGTTTTCACTTACCAAAACCCCACCCATTTTAAAAATCCCCTTAATTCAATCTCCATCTTTCCTCATCCTAACTCTCCTGAACTTCCATACACTTGTGGTATAGAGAAAACTTTAAGTTCTTACTACGAATCAGGTCATGTGCTAAGTGCTAGGGATACAGATATGAGCAAACAAGACAATCCCTTCCCTTGAGCCTACATTTTAATAGGAGAATTCAGCAGAGGAAGAGAATCTGTAAAAGGTGGAGTGGAGGGGGGGCCAACAGAGGCAGGGAGTGTGTTTCGATGGCAAGAAGTGACTTGGGCACGGGGGTCTTGCCAATGTAAGTGTTCAAAGTGAATTTATAGAAGAATAAAACTGACTCAATCTTTTCTGTATTAACCATTTAGTTGTATATCAGCCCTTGTGAGCTGCCAGACAGCAGCTGGTAGCCTTTAGTGTCTCTTCTTGGTGATATAGAGACTTAGCTGCTGAAGGTGGAGGGTATCCTAGGAATGCTCTCCTCCCCTGGCTGGCCCGATAGCTGCTTGGCTTTGATTTGGTGAAACTGTTTAAACTAAGATGACTCCCTTATCCGTTTCCTAGAGCAAATAATATAAAAATTTATTTTAACAAGTATGACCACCTGCATTTTAATGAGAGTCATCTTTATTTTCTTGGTTTCATATAATGTATAATTATTGCGTACATTCCCCATCGGTTACTGGAAGGAGAATGACACACTCAGTGTGATAAAACCTGTGTCTCATTGTTCTGGCCTATTGGCATTAGCTAGTTGAATTGATAAATAAATTAATTTGACATAAGGCAAAAGCTCACCCATCAGAGTCCAGGGTGATCCAGGGTCAGAGTACATGGTTCTTGTCTGAAGGAGGAGGGTAGGCCAGAGGCAGTGTGACACTTTTGGCACTAACCACATTTTAACTTGTATGTTGGTTTTTTTTTCCTTTTTGGAGGGCAATTGGGGCTAAGTGACTTGCCCAAGGTCTCACGGCTAGTTTTTGTGTTAAGTGTCTGAGGCTGCATTTGAACTCAGGTCCTCCTGACTCCAGGGCCAGTGCTCTATTCATTGCACCACCTAGCCGCCCCTGATTTTAGCTTGTATTAACAATTTACTTTCATACCTGTCTACTTGTCTACCTCTTCTAGATGTAGCTCTTCTATATCTGGGGCTGGTTTTTTGGTTCATCTTTGAAAACTTTTGTACCGACTAGCATACTGTGTGAAGAAATACACAAGAGGTAGCTAATAATTTTTTTTTTTAATGAAGTGTGGCCTAATGGTACCTGTGAGGAAAAGTCTTCTGATGAGGCCAAATTTGAACAAAGTTAGACAGAAACTACATTAGTACAAAGTCTTGTAATGATGGATGCTTTTTCTTTTCAGCAAACTTTGTAAAATAGAAGAGGGCATGAAATCAGTAGGGAGATTAAAGGGATGGTGATGATACATGCATTGAAGAATGCTTTTGCTTTCTATCATTCGAAATGAACTGATAGATTCTAGGGAAGAAGAAGAACTGAGGGGAAAAAAGGCAGCTTGGTAGTTATATTTACATCACCATGTTATGTGAACATAAGTGTGTTTACAGAAAGGCAATCATTCTATGCCTCTGTTATGTTAGGGCACACATTTTTGTGCAGCAAACGCAGAAGAGCCTTTTTCAGGGATTTATTTAAGAAATCTATTTGCCTAATGATGTCTGTTTTCAGCCCATTTTTTTCTATACTTTTTGATACTTAGAAGGCTAGTTACCTTGTAGAAAGGACCCCAAGGCAGGGCAAAATACTGGACTTACTGAATCATCAAAGAAATATTAAAATTGTTTATAGGATCATAGATTTAGAGCTAGAAGTCACCCAAGAAGCCTTCTAGCCCAATCCTCTTTTTATAGACGAGCAAAGTGAGGCCCAGAAACTTGCCCAAGGCCATGTTTCAGGGCATCTCGGGCAGCTCCCTGGGTCAGAGCTGCTGACTCAGCTTTGGTGTCATGGTCCCTTGGATCATCATGTTGGTTCTTCTAGGGAGCTGATTAGCTCAGCTCAGTTCAGGTGTTTAGGAGGGTGAGGTGGCAGGAGCTTTCTAGGCAAGTCTGATTGGCTGGTTTCCAACCCTGAGATCCTGTGAGCTAGGAAGCAGGATTTTGTGGCTACCCAAGATCCAGCTATAGGCTTTCAGAAAAGGAGAAGGGATGAGAGTAAGGACATGTCAGGAGGGAGGAAAGGAGGACAGCATGACTAGAGAATGAGGCAGCCTGCTGGAAAGAGAAAGACCAGTCTGGAAAAACTCCAGTAGCCTTTCTGAAGTGGTAGGATGAATTTTAATTTACTCCCTAGAGTGGGAAGAAGCAGAAATGGGGATAAGGGAGATAGCTATGCTTTTATGGGTTTGAAAGACTCTTTAGTCATCAGACACCCCCTTGTAAATGCCAAACAGCCTATTATGCCAAAAGGGGATTTGACTTGGCTGCTGGATGAAGTTCAATATTACTGTTTGCCATTTTAGGCATAAAAGAGGAAGGCGATTTTTCTGTGTCCTATCTTTTCTTCCTACTCTTTCCTTTTCCTTCTACAATCCTTACTTCCGCCTTGTTCACTTTGTAATTTATCAAACATAGTTGGTTCATGATGCAGGATTACATTTTACTTTAACCGTTTTTGTTCTGGAGTTGCAATTTCTTTGGGATAAGGAATTTTCCTTGAGCAATGCAAATTGGCATCCATTCTGCCACTCAGTTGACTTTTGTCTGCCCTGGTTCACAGAGCCAATATTTGCAGTGCAGGGATTTGAACCTAGGTCTTCCCAGTTTTGAGACTGATTATCTACCCCCTAACCCATGCTGCTTTTCTTTTTTTCTTTTTTAAAGATAAGGTGAGGGAATTTGGAGATAAGAGATAAGGTTGAGGTTCTTAAAACTATAACTTCAGAGTAGTTGTAATCACACAGGCTTAAAGCCCTGTACAAACCTTTCTAGGTGTCCAGGATTGTCCTATCTTTTTTTAGTTCACAGGTCAGGACCTTTTGGGGCTTTGGTGACTGACTGTAACTTTAATTTCCATCTAGAGCTCATAAAATATTGAAAGGACATTGAATTTGGAGTCATCAGACCTGGGTTTGAACTTCCTGCCTTTGTGACTTTGAGCACATCATTTTACTTCTTGTGAACCTCAGTTCCATTATCTTTGGTGGCTTGGAGTCAGGAAGACCTGACTTTAATTTGGCCCCAGACCCTTACTTATCTCTCTGATCTGGGCAAGTCTTAACCTTTGTAAACCTCAGTTTCCTCATCTGTAACATGGGGATAACAATAACAATTCCTATGTTGCTTACTACTCCCCAGCATTGTCATGAGCATCAAACAAGATAATATTCATAAAGTACTATGTAAATGCTAGGTGATCTTATTGTTATTAGTGTTGTAACTAAAAGGTTGGTTTCAGAAACTCTGGAAATCTTTGTATAAACTGATGCAAAATGAAATGAGCAGAACCAGGAGGACAATTTATACAATGACATCAACATTCTAAAGACATACAACTTTAAAAATGCTAAGAATTCTAAGTTATAGGATTATTAGCTGCTATTGTTGTTATTATTATTATTATAATTATACTGTCACTGTCTTCATCCCAAAATTTTGTGAAGAAAGTTCCTTTAAACCTTAAAATTTCGTATAAGTAGGAAATGTTACTGGTTGTAGGTTTTTACCTTTGGTCTGCTTAGACTCTGGAAGTTTAAGATCTTTTCCTGCCTGATACTACTCTGTGCACATGCCATGTGCTTCACCTTTAGCTGGTATTTAGCCCAAATACCGATTAAGCACCTATTTTGTGTAGAGCACTCTGCCTGGGCATCTGAGGGAGTCTGACTTGGAATTTATAGAATATCTCATTTATCTAAGGCCTTTGTCCTTAGAATCTGTCCTTTGGTTTGGAGCCTTGAAGGCTTCCAAGAGCCTTCTAGGGATTTTTAAAAAAAACTTCTCACATTGGGAGTATTTATCACTCAGTAACTGGTGCCATTGCCCTACCATGCTTCCAAATTTTGTTATTTTTTTATAATTCAATAAAATAATTTTTGGTGATTTAATTTGGATGACATTGAATATATAAATTAGTTTAGGTAAAATTTTAGTTTTTATTATGTTGGCCCTGCCTTCCCATGAACAATTAATGTTTCTCCAATTATTTAAATCTGATTTTATTTGTATAAATTTTTTTCATAATTTTGTTCATATAGTTCCTTTTTTTTTTTTTTTTTTTTTTTTTTAAATTTTTTTCCTAAATTTTTTATTACCCTTTTATTTTTTTTTTTTTTTTTTTTTTAGGAAATCTAGTTCCCAAAGAGACCATGTCCCTTTTACATATATGTTGTCTTGTCTGATCCTTAAATTAACTCTTGAGGTGGTTTATACAAATAATATTCCCATTTTATAGATGAACAAATTTGGACTCAAAGAGGTTATGACTTGCTCTGTCACCAGCTAGTTGGGGAAAATATAAGTAATAAATACATATATATAAGTTATATATAAGTAATAAATATATATATGTATGTAATTTCCAGTTTGCATGTTTCCTTTTATGAATTTCATTGGAGTGGAAATTTTAAGGATTATCAAAAATGAGATACAGCAAAAAAAAAAAAGAGGTCTGGAAGAGTAATCTAGGGTTGACGCAGGGGGGGTCAGGAAGTCCAGGAACCCCAATAACCAGAGTCCCTAGAAAGCAGTCTGGAATGAATTCACGGACCTAAGCACTCTCTATTGTTACACTGTACAGCAGGCAAGAGTTCTTAGGGAACCTGCAACCTTAAAAAGGTACAATTAGTTTATATAGGATATTCTATAGATAGTAGAACCTGTGCCTTATATGCTAACTAGGTGAGTCAGGGCAGGATTAGGGAGTGGTCAGTTCATAAAGGAACATACACTTTTAATATCTACTGTGCAGGCCGTATTGAATTCACTGGGAAATAGCCCAAGGGGTTGCTGCATGGAGCTGTGGTTTTGGACTTGAAGCATCACTAACTAGGCTGACCCAGCTGCCACCCATCAATGTCTTGTTTGACAAGATGGATGTTGGGGGTATATGTATATCCCAAGCTAACAAGGGATCCAGGATGTATGTAATGAGCTAGGGAGTATACGTATGACTTAATCTAGGATGCGTAGGATAGGCATGCCCCAGTACACAGCTGCTTCAGCCAGTACACAGGTGGGTCAAACTACTAAATTCTGGCGGTGCAGCTGGCTGCTGTATCAGGAAGAGAGATTTTGTTAGGGCATGCTGCCCTTGAACTAGAGAGAAATTGCCAGAGACAGTGTTTTGAGGTTAGTTAGGGAGAAATGTGATTTTGGAACTGGATGTGATTTTACAAACTGGGGTTCAAGCACAGGCACCCAAGCATCCCATCAGGGTCAGGGCACCAAGAAAAGAGGAGCCGAGGGGAGTAGTGTGGAAGGCTGACAGATGAAATTGACCTGCTTCACAGCTTTGTCGGGAGTGGTCTTTCCCTCCCACAACCCTGGTTAGGCTTCAAAAAGATTGAATTAACCAGAATACTCATTATTCAAGACTATGGAGATTTTATTTTGTACTTTTCCTCTAAAGAGTTAATAAAACAACTAAGCTCTAGCAGAGACTATTTTACCAAGAAGAGGAACCAAGCTCATTGTGAAGAGGGAGGTGTCTGGGCTTTGTTTCCAGTTCTTTGTGAAATGTTACCTGACTTAACCCAATCTGGGAAGCGCTTTATGCTCCGTGGGTGAAAGATGATTTTGTCCTTACCTCTTAAAGAAATCTGCTGCCAGCATAATGGCCATTAAGCTAGACTCCATGTCATGAAATGACATTTCTTAAATCCTTGCATATGATTCATAAGCCCCCTTCTTTTTTGCACCATTCTCAGCCCTCTATATTTCATTCTTATTTCTCCCTAGCTTCCTTTTCCTCTCCCTAGCCCTCTTCCCTACTGTGTTCCTAGATACACAGTATCCTTCTTTACCTGTAATCTGGTTTCCTAAAGCCTACAGGACATGCAAAATCTGGTTTCCTAAAGCCTCCAGGACAGTGTCCAAAATTACCTCCATCCAACCCTCCCTCCTGGAATCTTAACTCCTTGTGAAAGTAAACTGATTGCTGTTGCTCTTGTGTCCCTCTTCATAATTTAACCTAATTACCTTGCAGCTCAGTAACAGTTCAACAGGTCACTGTCTTTATGGTAAACGTTTTATTTTCTACTGGCACCCAGCCCTTCTAGTTTTTCTTGTTTGATTGCATAGCATGTGCCCAAAATCATAGGATTTGAGAGTTAGCTGGGACCCTTAGTTTCCATCTAGTCCAGTTTGTCTATGAAAGGCATCCCCACTATAGCATATATATGTATGTATATTAGCAATAATATATACATAAATATATACACACACATATATTATGACACACTGTAACATCCCCACATAACATAAATACCTGACAAGTGGTCTTCCCTCCTCAACTTGAAGAGGAGAAACATAGTAACCCTTGAAGCAGCTCATTCATTTTTTCATCAGTTCTAATAGTCTTTCCTGGTATCAAGCAATTTCCCCCCTCCTCTCCTGCTTCTGTCCTCTGGGATGGGATGAACCTGCTCCACATGACGCCCCTTCAGATACTTACTTGAAGGCAGCTCCCATGTCCCTTTTGAGACTTCTCTCGAACATACCCCATTTCCTTGAAATGATATTCTGACATGATTTCAAGACCCTTTACCCTCCACATTGCCCAGCTTAATCACTTCATCCCTATCCACCACTTCCTCCTTGAAGATAACTTCAAGAAGCCTCTGAAGGCCCCTGAGACCCCCCCCCCCAGATTGGATGACTCCTTGAAGAAGCTCCATTTAAGGAAGTCTTCAAGGCCAGCCATCTTTTAGTTTCCTGATAGGTGGAACTCCCTCTCCCCTAGATTCCCCCCCCCCCCCAGCTTCCTTTTATGTCTTCTCCATTAGAGTGTAAGTTCTTTGAGGGCAGGGGCTGGCTTTCTTTTTGTTTATAAGTGTATTCCCAGCTTGAGGCTCTGGTGCCAGACTATAGTGTTATTGTATAGATAGTGTTGACTGACAATTGGCTTGATTAAAGGCTTAAAAAACGCAGTGAATAGAACTCTGGGCCTGGGATCAGAAAGATGACCCGAGTTCAAATCTGACCTCAGACTAGCTTTGTGACCCTGGATAAGTCACTTAATCTCTCTCAGCCTCAGTTTCCCCAACTTTAAAATGGGGGTAATAATAGCACCTGCCTCCCAGGGTTGTTATGAGGCTCAAATGAAATAATATTTGTCAAGTGCTCACCACAGTGCCTGGTACATAGTAGATATTTAACAAATGTTTGTTCCCTTGATTATCGATGTTCTTCCTAAATGGTGGCCCTTGGATCTGCACATAATGCTGTAGATTTATTCTGACTACACGATGTAGTCTGTAATAAAGTAAATGAGAAGCTGATAAAATACACTGAATGGGCTTACTGGGTCCCCAGTAGCTGTGGACTCCTGTGCATACTGATAGAACCTTTGTGTGTGTGTGTTTCTTTTTCAGTTGGCATGTTGCTGTGGATATGCAGGGTGTGCCTTGTGCTGCAAGTGCTGCCCCCGGATCCGGCAGTCCAGGAGCACGCGCTTCATGTACGCCCTCTACTTCATCCTCATCTCTCTCATCTGCTGCATCATGATGTCCAGAACAGTTGCCACAGAGATGAAGAAACATGTAAGTTTCTCACCGTATTAATTTTGCTCAAACCAACCTTGTACTTACCTACACTCAGATATTCTTTTACAGAAGTCCCTAGAGATGGTGTGGTGGCAGCATCTCTGGTCCCGGGACCTGGGATAGCTGGTGTTCTGCCTCCTTACTTGAGTTGGGCTTAGGGCAGGTTTTCTCACCTATAGAATGGGCATGATAGAAACAAATTTAAAGTTAGAAATGAATTTAGGATTAGAGTCAGTCAGTAGTTAATAGGGCAGTGATGTCAATAGGGTCATTAAACAATACACAAGGACCTCAACAGGTCCAATATTGACCTAGAAAACCACATATTAACATTATCTATTTCTATTGTGATTTCATTTATTTTGTTAAATATTCCCCAATTACATTTTTAATCTGGTTCTAGCACATTAAAAGTAATTATAAGCACATAATACTTCTGTAGTGGATAGAGAGTTGACGCTGGAGTCAAGGAAGGCAAGGGTTCAAGTACTGACTTTTTGACCCAGGGGAAGTCATTTAACCTCTTTTTTGGTTGTTTGTTCATTGTGTGTGTGTGTGTGTGTGTGTGTGTGTGTGTGTGTGTGTGTGTGTTTTGTGGGGAGGCAACCAGGGTTAAGTGATTTACCTAGGGTCGAACAGCTGGTCAGTATCTGAGGCCTGATTTGAATTCAGATCCTCCTGATTTCCAAGGCTGGTGTTCTATCCACTGTGCCACCTAGCTGCCCCCATTTAGCCTCTTAACACCCCAGACATATGATTTGTCAGTTTCCCTCAACGGTGGCTGTCTCTATGATAGAAATTTCCTATATAGGTGAGATTGCAGTTCTAGACAAAAAAAAAAAAGAAGAAAGAAAAAATACTTTCATTATCTGCTTCAGAGTGTTGTCAGGAAAGTTTGACACACACACACACACACACACACACACACACACACTTATTTATGTATATGATACATTCAGTATTCATGAGAGGTGTCAGAATACCAAACGGTTGAAGAGCAGAATTATTGGGAGTAGAGAGGGGCTCCTGGAGCCCTTTCTTACCCATCTGGTTGAGGCCAGGCTGCTGGTGGGGAGGGGGTCGTTCTAGAACAGAGCCTAGAATGGAGCCAGGCATGCTGCCACAGACTCATACAGAACCTATTTCTGGGTCTCATTCTCTTTGCCTCAAATAGCAGCTTCTCTTCACATTGCAGTATTTCTGTATTTAAATAGTCAGCATGGGAAAACCATGTTAATTTGGAATTCAGGAATAGGAAGGGGGCTTGGGCTCAAGTTTATAACTGCATTTTACCTAGAAAGAAAGGGCATGCACAGTAAACATGATATAGATAAGATGTCAGGGAGACTACTTAAAACTATGAAAACAACAGACCCATTTCAAGCACTTTGCTAATATCAAATTCTTACCTCTTCATTTGGGTGAATTTAAGTTCACTTTTAGGATTTGAGGGCCTTCATTACAAAAATACTTTATAATTGTGGTTGTATGTAATGTAAGTACTATAAAGTAACAAAGCAGGATTTAATTTATTCTATACCACAGATTTTTCCCTCTCCCTGGGCTTGACTTAGTAAACTGTTTGTACCCTTTCCATGACTTAATCTTGAATGCTTGGGTTAGGAAATAATAGAGCAAACAAGGTCCTAATGTCATAAGAGTTTTTGAGTCCTTTTGTCCCCCCCCCTTTACTGTTTGGGGTCCAGAGCTGCCACTTTTCAGTAAACATTTGTTAAGTGCCTACTAGATGTCAGAAACTATGTTAAGCACTGCGGTTTCAAAGAGAGGCAAAAGACAGTCCTTGCCTTCAAGGAGCTTACAATCTAACAGGAGGAACCACATACAAACAGACATATACAAAGCAAGACGGCAGAAATAGGAAATAAGTGGTGGAGGAAGGGCACTGGAGGTTGGGGAAGGCTTTCTTGTAGAAGGTGGGATTTTTAGCTGGGACTTAAAGGAAGCCCAGGGTGGTTTGTTGGGAAGGTCACACAGCCCTTCTTGTGGTATATTAAAATTAGTTTAAAATTCTCAGGTGTTTTCTTATCTAAGATAAGGAACCAGACAGGGAAAAAGAAATTTATGACACCTTATGGGGCTGCTTAGGTGGTGCTGGACCTGGAGTCAGGAAGACTCGTCCTCTTTTGTTCAAGTCAAGACACTTAGTAGCTGTATGACCCTGGGCAAGTCACTCTAACATTGTTTGCCTCTATTTCCTCATCTGTAAAATGAGCTGGACAAGGAGATGGGAGATCATTCCTGTATCTTGTCAAGAAAACCCATTGGGGCGGCTAGGTGGCACAGTGAATAGAGCACTGGCCCCGGAATCAGGAGGACCTGAGTTCAAATCCAGCCTTAGACACAAGAAAACCCTAAATGGGATCAAGAAAAGTTGGATAGGACTGAAAAAATAGCTTAAAACACCAAGCCTTATAGTCACCTTCCTTGCAGTCAAAATTCCCAACAACTCTTTTCTTTGTTTATTGATGGATCCACCACCAGGTTCTAGCTGTGAAATTATCTTTTGGCTTGTAACTTTTTCCTCTCAGTCCTTTGTAAGCTCTCCAGATGTAGCATTGATGTATAAATCTCCCAAGCCTAGCTTGGAAAGATAATTCTCTTTTGTTTTTATGTATAGACCAAACTTTGTCTTTGTTTTTTCTTTTCCTTGAGCTATGGGTGAGAATCTATTTCCCCTAATACAGGTATCAGATAAAAAATGGATAATTACTAAAATTATTAAAAATTATTTGTCTTTCTAGTGTAATTAAAACTTTGTAATCCTTGTGAACTCTCTGATAAGGGCCCAGAATTTATTAATTCTAAGTCTGTGCTTAAGTGTCTAAAAAGCCTTGGTTTTGCCTCCTGGCAACAGTACCTATCAGCAGACTCTATGGGTGTTTTCCCATGATACTAATAAGGCAGAGTGCCTTTCTGCTAAGATATGTCTCAGCCAGCTAGCTGCCTTACTTAAGGGGGCCCTATTTTTGTGTTCCTGCCTTATGAAATCTTTAGAGCATTGGCTTAGTTCAGTGAGTGTTGATTTAACACTTTTGATATATTCCAGCACTGTCCTAGGCACCCCAGAGACTGTGGCATGGCCCCTCAGAAAGCTTTCAGTCTTTGGGGGAGATTGAAGCAATTAGAAGAAAAAAAAATATGCAACACTTGTATATTTAGATATAGTAATATATCTATTAAGGACAGATACATTTCAACAACATATTTCAAACAACCACAGGTAAAAATAATAGAATAATCAGTATTAAATTTCTTGCCCTCTCAAGGAGGCTAGAGGAAGAGAAAGACTTTAGAACTCAATGTCAAAAAATATTGTAAAAAAAACTTTCTACATTGAATTGGGAAATATTTAACAAAGTAAAAATGTATTTAAAAAATTATACTAGAAACAAAGCAGAACCTTCTGCCTCCTTCTTTAGAGTGCTGATCTCCACCAGGCTGGGCTCTGAGTTGCTCTGGGCCTTATGCCTGGTCGCACTGCTGTCTTTTCCTGTTTGTCCAAGCCACAAGCCTAACCAGAATTTTTTCCAGTTGTCTCTGCAGGGGTGGCTAGGTGGCAAAATGAGTAGGGCACCGGCCCTGGAGTCAGGAGGACCTGAGTTCAAATTCAGCTGCAGACACTTAACGCTTACTAACGGTGTGACCTTGGGCAAGTCACTTAACCCCAATTGCCCTGCCTTCCCCCTCCAGAAAAAAAAAATGAAAAGAAACAAAACAACACCCCCTGCCCCCAACCCAGTTGTCTCCTCATCCAGGCTTTGGAATATGAATGATAATTAATCAGCAAGTATTAGGCCCTGCCTGATTTGGATTGGTAGCAGAGATAGATCATCCACAAGTATTTATTAAGTCCTTCTATGTGCTGAGCTCTAGGGATACAAAGGAAGGGACAAGGCCCTTAAGAAACACTTCTAATGGGAGAGGCAGCATGTAAATAGTGAGATACTGTGCAGAAAATCTAATTGGGAGTTCAAGACAGTGGGGTGCAGTTTATCAGAAGTAAGATTTTTTTTTTTAAGCAATCGGGGTTAAGTAACTTGCTCAAGGTTACATGGCCAGTTATTTCTGGGTGTGGTGCTGAATCAGAAGTGAGATTTTTTTAAGGAGGTGAGAGCATTTGGGGAATATTGAAAGATACTGAGGTGAAAGATAGGGTGTCCTGTGTGAGGAATAGCAAGTGGGCCAGTGTCCCTGGATTTGTATAATACACGAAGGGGAGTAAATTATCAGAAGACTGCCAACATGGTGGGAGGAAGGACCCAGGTGGTGGAGGGCTTTAAATACTGAAGAAAGTATTTGATCCTGGAGGTAAAAGGCAGCCATGGAAGTTTATTGTGTGGTGGGGAGTGGGGTGACATGGTCAGAGCTATGCTTTAGAATTTAGGTTGATTTGGGAGAGACTTGAGGCAGGGACTAGAAGCTTGTTATCAGAGGAAATGTTAACCCAGTCCCCAGATATATGGTATAGGTGCTAGGTGCCATAAACATGAAGGAAGTTATCAGTTGGGAGGCAGTATGTGACACAGTAGAAGGAGTCCTAGAGTCAGAAGACCTTGGTCTGCAGCTTGCTGCCTGTGTATCATTTTTTCTCTCTGATTCTCCATTCCCTCATCTTTAACAGGAGGGAGCTGGGCTAGATGAGTGCTCAGGTCCTTTCCAACCCTAGGCCTGTGATCCTTTGATAATTAAGAACAGAATTGTCTGGGAAGATTTGAGATGAGCAGTGAAGGATTGTATTCATAAGATTTAGATTAGTGGAAAAGGGGAGAAAGGAAGGGGAGCATTCCAGGTATGCTGGTTAAATGGAAATAACATGGATTGCAGGGAGTAGCCAGCTTTGCTGGGGCAGAGGGTGTTTGTTTTGTATTTGTTTTTAAGTCATTGTTCAGCCCTGTCTGACTCTAAGGTTCTCTGCCTTATGTCTCAACTCTTCAGTAGGAGTAGGGTCAGGTGAGCATCCAGGGGCATGCCTTAAATGGGGTGGGGGAGTCATTGTTTGCTGTTCAGTTGTTTCAATCATGTCTCTCCAACTCTTCATGATCCCTTTTGGGGTTTTCTTGGCAAAGATACTGGAATGGTTTGCCAGTTCCTTCTCCAGCTCATTTGATAGAAGAGGAAACTGAGGCAAACAGGGTTAAATGACTCGCCCAAGGTCACATAGCTAGTAAGTGTCTGAGGCCAGATTTGAATTGAGAGAAATGAGTCTTCCTCATTCCAGGCCCAGTGCTCTATTCCCTGTACCACCTAGCTGCCCAGAATGGTCCCATACTTATCTATTAAATTTTTGCCATTGGAGAATTCTCTTCCAAAACCTTCATTTGATTGACCAGTACCTTAAGTGACTGACTTAGTTTTTTTTTTTTTTTTTAAAGCAATCGGGGTTAAGTAACTTGCTCAAGGTTACAGGGCCAGTTATTTCTGGGTGTGGTGCTAAGTATCTGAGCCCGGATTCAATCCCCCAGGTCATCCCAACACTGGAGCCGGTGCTCTTACTTGCTGAGCCACCTGGCCACCCCTGACTGACTAGTTTTATGAAAAGAAATATCTTCCACTGTGTCACCTAGATGGAAATAGTGTTACTATGGAAAATGGAGCCAGACATTTTTCTAGTAGACAGTGGGAGCCATTTAAAATTCTTAAGAGAGAAAGGGAGGGAGCAAATTTTGGAAGCCATTTGCAAGATAGATTGGAGGATATGCTTGCATGATTGAGGCTGTTAAAATTAAGATGACCTCATTAAAAGAAAAGGAGATTATAATAATGCAGACTTCTGAACTTTCTTGTGCTTTTTCACGATTATAAATGTGACTCTCCTAAAATCCCCTACTTGAACTTTTCTCTGGACGAACAACCAGGGTATCATGGAGATTTTGCAGCATGCCAGTCTTGGCCCACAGTCGCTTTTGTCTCATTGGCATTTTCTCCAAGTGCAGAACAGGAGCTGGTATCATCATCATCATCAGCAGCAGCAGCAGCAACAGCAGCAGCATGCCCTCACTGTTCCTTCTGAATGGGGAGGCTCTCAGTGATTCAGTGAAAGAACTTCTTGTGGAGACTTAGGCTGTGAGCCTCTGCTTTGCCTGACCCACTTGGAGGGCCTATGGAAAGTTAGGATTATGACTGAGAAAAGAAGAATGAGAATTGTAAATTTGTAATTGCTAGGAAGAAAAGCTTCTTTCACACCCACACCAGCATTCTTTCCTTTCTGCTAACTCTATGCAAGCTCTGTCTCTGGTCACATGAACCTCTGGTGTGTGGGAGTGAGCAATGTCTCCCCCTCTTTAGCTTGGTTTATTTAGAGCATATCTGGTAAAGAAGTCATCTGGTCCAGGGATTTTTCATCTTTTGGGCATCACTGGACCCTTGGGCAGTTTAGTGAAGGCTATGGATGCCTCAGAACAGTGTTTCTAAATGTATAAAATAGAATACACAGGTTTGCAAGAGAAACTAACTCTGCTGAAGTATAGTTATCAAATATTTTTAAAAAGTTCACAGACTTCAATCTAGTCCAGTTTTATGAGCAAGGGAATTAAGGCCTGGGGAGCTGCAGTGAACCCTGAAATGACACTTCTAGGATTTTTTTTTGTAAAACTTGGCATACCTAGATCTCTTGACTCTTTTAAGTACAGTCAGTGTTGGAAAGAGCTCTGTATTTACTGAATCAGAAGTCTTGGGTTCAAATCCTAATACTTCCATTTACTAGCTGTTTGATTCTGTTCAAACCATATTATTTTCCAGTGTTTTCATTTGTAAAATGGGAATGAAAAATAGCGTGTGACTTAGAGAAATTGTTCTGTCAAACAAGATGATATAAGGTCAATTGCTACCCAGGTGACCGCTCTTATTTTTACTAACAGTTTGTATCTGTTTACTTTTTTGCACATGCTCTGTGATTAGTTATTTGTGCATGTGCAGTCCCTGTCCTTCCCTTCCCCCCCATATTAGATTGCAAAATCTAATGCAGTGCCTCATAAATGTTTGTTCAGTTGAATTGAATTTACAGTCATGAACTGTAGAGAGCTGCAGTATCTACCCATACCTTCCCTTTTTGTTTTAATAATAATAATATTTCTAATAATAATAACATTTCTATGTTTACTGTGTTCTAGGCACTGTGTGGAATGCTTTGCAGATGTCTCATTTGATCTTAAGTTTTCGCAGAACTGCTAAAAATTACTGAAGTAAAAACTACTGATAATAAATTGTGAGAAACAGTAAGGAGTTAAGTTTCCAGACTTGCTAGATATTACTAAAGTAAGATAAAGGGAGTTAGCAGGCAACAGGTGGACCTGACCAATCAGAAGGCAGACAATGGCCTTGAAAGACCTTCAGACCAGGATAAGGACCATGGTGAGGGGAGGTGCCTTGTGGACTACAGGTGTAAAGTTTTTCCTGCTTTTGTATGCTCCACTCCCCCCCTAAAGAAAGGCGGAGTCCACTTCTGGTCTTCAGTTTTAGGAATGGAGTTATTTTGATAGTGACTAGATGAAAATGAAAGGATACATGGCTGCATACTTTCCACAGCAATACTGTTATCTGGGTTTCAGTTCCTCAGAAATTCTCCTGAATAAACTTCTTTTGATACCCAAGTTTTGATATCAATTGTATTTGTATTATTGTATTATTTAATAATGTATTATATATGTATACAATGCAAACACTCCATAGCAGTGTTTCTAATACTCATAACCACCCTGGATGGTAGGTACTTTTATTATCCTCATTTTACAGATGAGGAAACTGAGGCAAACAGAGGTTAAGCAACTTGTCCGGTGTCACATAGCTAAGTTAGCATTTGAGGCCTGATTTGAACTTAGGCCTCCTGACTCCCCACATGGTGCTCTATTCACTGCACCACCAGCTGCCACTAATGAGTAACATGTGTGTTTATTATCTTTAAAAAATTCAGAAATGGGAAATTTGCTTATTAGGCACTCTGGTTGCCTAGTTGATCATTTCTTTTGTGATTTTCTTCCATCTCTTAATCGGTACCCGTTTCTTTTTCTATTCCATCCAGTCCTGACTTTGCCTGAAATCATTGTTGGCACATGGCCTCTTTCCTCTTGGATTCTGGTTATTTGTGTTCCTTTTCCTTTCTTCTTCCCTTTGGTCCCCATTAGTTTGTGAACTTCTTGGGAGGAGAGCCTGTGTCCTCCTGGCTGACTTTGCCATCCTCGAATCCTCTTTGTCCCGTGGTATCTCCTTTTAGGAATGAAGTTGTTTTGCTAGTGACTAGATGACAGTGACAGGGTGCATGGCTGCATACTTTCCGCAGCAGTCCTGTTACCTGGCCATGCAGTAGACGAAGGAGAAGCACAAAACGTGCTCCCTGCCCTTAAGAAGATTGGTGAGAGCAAGGAGATGAGATGAAGACGTGTTACAAGGGTGTCACGTGTGCAGGTACTTTGTTAGACTTCGTGTCCTGTAATGGATGTCCCTTATGTGGCACCTTAAGAACAAAACATGCTATTAAGAGTCACATTATGGTAAGACAAATGATTATAATAACATTTGTAGAGAACTTTAGTATTTAAAAATGGCTTTTAGCTTGCAGTATATATTTTGTTTAATTATTGATGCAGTTAAACCTGAGTCCATTAAATAGCACCCTGGAAAACCCATACCCCAGATTTGTAGCCATTTTTTTCTTGCTCCTCCTTTTCACTAACATGGTCTGGGTTCCTAGAAAAAGTTTCAGAATTTTCTGAGACCATCATTCTTCCTGAAACATTTCTTGGTCCTGAATCAGCCTTCTGTAGCCAACTAACAGCCCCTTCTCCATCCCTTTGTGTTGAGTTAAAGGATTTCTTTTGTAGAGAGGCTGCCTTAAAGCTTGATTGGTTGTTAGGAAGAAGGAAGGATGAAACTGTCACCGTCACTTATATATTTGGTGGCTTTCCATGTGAGATGGACTTGCCTTAAAGTTGCTCTGGAAACAAACATACCCTGTGTGGGCAAATGATATTCACCTTTGACCCAGTGTGCCATGTAGCTTAAACCAGACCTGCCTGCTGAATATGGAAAGTCTGACTCTGATTTTGAACTTGAGATACAGTGACTGCAGATGTTAATGGAACATTGAAACCCCTGAGTGGAAATGGGCATTCTTAGGCTGGCTTCCATGTGAGGTGTGAGAGCCAGACCAGCTTCAGCAAAGAGTTGCTAACCCAGTGGGTTCTTTTGCCTCACAGTTTTTGAAGATTCCTTTTATTCGCCTATATGAGATGCTTTTCAAAAGTTTTCTTAATGAACTCAGAGAGTGGGTACCTTCACAGATGATGAACATTGTTTGAGGTTTAAGTTACCAAGGCAGAAGGGGATTTTTGTGCTTTGCTGGGGAACATCAAAGCTGGGGTGGAACATTAAGGGGACAGCCTCATTAGAAGTGTGTGTGTGTGTGTGTGTGTGTGTGTGTTGGCAGGCATCTATGGGAAACCTCCCCTCTCTCTTCCTTCTCTCCCAGTCTGGTTGATTGTGAGAAAGCTGATTTCTAAACAACTTTCTCTCTCTTCCAGATATCATCCAGGCATAACACCAGTAGTTTCCTATAAAGAAACTTGACTGCTTGAAAAGCTTTCTTTTAACCTCTTCCTCCCCCCTCCCACTCCCTTGCCCTCAAGGGATACCCTTCTTTTTCTTCTCTTCCCTGCCCTCAACCCTTCCTCCTACAGAAATGATTTCTGGGAGAATAGCAGTGGGGAGTGAGTTCTGTACTAGATGCATCAATGTGAACTCAATGCTATCCTGCTGAGAACCTTCTTGAATCTGAACCAAGGACAAGGAGGTTTGATTCCTGTCTAGTAAGTAATAAGCTTGCCAGGAAGTAGAAGAAAAGAAACAATAGTTATTGTCCTGAGCGGGTGAAGATAATTTGTCTTTTTTTTTTTCTGGTGTCACACGTTAACAAGATCTGTTTCAGGAGAGGCTTTGTTTGGGGGGGAGGGAGGAGAAAAGATGATCAGAAATTGTCTTCCTAAGACATTTTTTTTCCTCTCCATCAAATAAAAGCTTTTTGCCTAGGGCTGTAAACAAGTAAAACAGGCACAGGTCATAGGCCTTTGTGACCCCTAATAGTTTATAACAGGCAGTATCATTCCTTATGATGTATTATGTAGCAAGAAGAGGAGACATTGAAAAAATAAAAATGAAGACCTGTGAATATTAATATATAAATATTTGAATGTGTCCTTACATTTGATTACTCACATACTGGATAGAATACTGGGCTTGGGAATCCCAAATATTTGGGCTCCAATACTGCTCCTGACTGATACTCTTCACCTTTCTCAGCTTAATTTGCCCTCTTTCCCCTCTGAGCTGATCCTATTGATATTAAGGTCTGTGCTAGGACCAGGTAATGTTAGCAGCTATTTCCAGTTCTAAAATTCTCTAATACATGATGATTTCATTTATATTCACTAATACAGTCAGCAAGGCTCTTAACCCTGTTTGTCCTAGTTTCCTCATCTCTCAAAAGAGCTGGAGAAGGAAATTGCAAACCACGCCAGTATCTTTGGCAAGAACCCCCCCCCCCCCAAATGGTCAGGAAGAGTTAGACATGACTGAAAAACAATGGAACAATAACATAGTGGGGGTAGGGCTCAGTTCTGTATTGCTGCTTTGGTGCCACGTAATAAGATGTACTGTTCAATTCTGCTTGGAGACTTAAAATCAGAAGGGGCTCTGTGAATTGATCTAGCTCAGCCAGTCAAGCAATATTTAATTTTTAAAAATTTTTTGCTTTTTTGGAAGGTAATTGGGGTTAAGTGACTTGCCCAAGGTCACATGGCTAGTTTTTGTATTAAGTGTCTGAGGCCAAATTTGAACTCAGGTCCTCCTGACTCCAGGGCCGGTGCCCTGTTCACTGTGCCACCTAACCACCCACAAGCAATATTTTAAAAGTGGGTTTCGAGAGGGTGTGGTTTCTATGACTCAGTTTAATCAGTATTCCCTGAGAAGAGGTGGTGGAGGATTGGCTTGTACTGCATCTTTGTTTGTGGGAGAGGGAGGAGAGATGATCAGAACTTGCCTACAGAATTGTCAGGAAGTGTCAGAGATCTAGTTAATATCTGACCCCTGACCTCCCCCTCCCAAAAGACAAATTATCTTCCCCAGCTCAGGACAGTAACTATTGTTTCTTTTCTTCTACTTTCTAGCAAGCTTATTACTAACTGGGTAGGCATCAAACTTCTTTGTCCTTGGTTCAGATTCAAAAATAGTTCTCAGCAGTATAGTCATTAGTTCACATTGATGCCTCTGGGAGAGTAATACAGATTTGGGGGCAGCAATGGGGACCCCTGAAGTGGTGCCATAGGTTTCAGTCCCAAAGGCTGGAATGTCAGGAAGTCTGTCCTGGCTTATCTCCTTCTGATGTGTTTGAGGGTTGCTCTCATTTTCCCTCATGTGTTGCCTTTGGCCTTTCTCCTAAATGTTCAGGCTAGAATTTACCCCCAGAAGAAAGTATTGTAACTTAACAAAAACTATCCCAGTCAGGTAAGAACCCTGACATTGAAGGCTTCCAGAAAAAGAGCTTATACAGTCAGGATTGGTCATCCTTGTCAATGCTAAACAACTTTGATTGCTAGGGAATACTTTTTCATGCTTAATCTAATTTCCTCTCACAGCAACTTGGGCCTATTTTCTGTTATTCTGTATTTAGTGGAGATTGAATTCAATTGGATACCATCTTGGGTGAGAGAGCTCTTCATATACTTTAATATTATTATTCAATCAAATTATTCAGTAAACCCTCTCTTGCTCATGTTGAATAATTGAACAAATTGAAATTTAAGGCCTCTTAGGTTTAACTCTTTAATTTTGTTTTTAGTGAAACCTTAAATTTATCTGTAATCTCTTCTCTTTCACCTCTTGAGAGTCCCAACATCTCATTTGTTTAAAAAATAATCCAAGGGGCGGCCAGGTGGCTCAGCAAGTAAGAGCACCGGCCCCAGTGTCGGGATAACCTGGGGGATTGCATCCGGGCTCAGCCACTTAGCACTCATCCAGAAACACCTGGCCGTGTAACTTTGAGCAAGTTACTTAACCCCAATTGCTTAAAAAAACAAAACAAAAATAATAATCCATAAGCATATGTATGCGTTTTTATATCACCTTCATTTCTAAATAATGCTGATCCCTTGTAACCAAAAATTTTAAAAAGAAAATAATAAAATGAAAAGCAGTTTAGCAAATATAACCAATACAACTAAATCTGATGTCTAGGCAATGTTTTACTCCCCTAGCCCTCCATCTCATTGTTTTTGTTGTTTTCGTTTTTGTTTTGTTGTCGCTTTATTGTGGTGGTGTTGTTTTGTTGTTGTATTCTTGTAATGAAGGGGGGAGAGGGAGATTGATTTTCTTCTCTTTTCTTCAGGGCCAATCTTGATCATTATAATCACACAGAGTTCTGTTTCGTTTTTTTTATTCTTCCATTTACATTGTTGTAGTCATTGTTTTCTGGGTTCTTCGTCTTTAATATTCATGTGGTACAATAATATTTCATTACCTTCATGTACCACTATTTCTTTCTCCATTTGCTAGTCCATTAACATCTACTTTTTTTCAAATTTTTGTAGATGTGAAACATTTCTTTCTGTCTGTTTTCCTTGGGTATATGCACAGGAGTGGGATCTTTAGCTTACAGGGTATGGAATAAGTACAATTCCACATTCCTTTCCAAAATGATTGGACCAATTCATAGTCCCACCAACAGTGTATTAGTGCACCTGTCTTTAAAAGGCTCATTTGTACACTGTTCTTATAGCATTAACTTTGAGATTGCAGAGAATTATCATTAAGTAGCTGTTGCTGTTTTGGGAAATACTTCCTGATTCAAGACATTGCCGGTCAGTCTAACCACACCCAGAGATTTTTGCAGAATTTCAGTTCCTCTTTTGGTTAGCTAGCAATGTAGGCAGTCCTAATCATAATGAATAATGAAATGAATACTGATATATAATATAATATATTAATATATTATTCATTCATTAATATAATATCATTCAATAATATAAATGAATAATGAAATCTGTCTTAGGATAACATCTTTTCTTTGTTCAGCCCCAATATCACAATGGGGTCCTTTTGCTTTTTAGTGTGGAGAGGGATGTTACACAGAAACCATTGACTCCAGAAATGGAGCATAATGTTCTTGAGGATAGAGACTTTAATTTTTCATTTTTTAGTATGCCCAGTGCCTTAATCGCATTGAATTTAAGGCCAAATTTATGTTGGGACTGCCCCAAAGTGCTAGGAAGTAAGTGACATTTACTCGTCTGTTCAACAAACATTAATGTAATGAGGAGAAGTACAAATATAAATTCTTAGAATCTCAACATTGAAAAGAACCTCAGGGGTTATTTATTCCAACCCATAACTGATTAGGAATCCCATGCTTCAAGACCTCCAGTCTTATCTTCTTTAGGATAAGAATCCCTGATTCCTTTAGGCAATCCCTGTATGACTTGGTTTCCATTCTGCTCCCTGTTCTGGTTAACATCCCAGATGTGTTCTGAGGAGGCTCGCACTGTTTATTACCTTTCCAGATCCTACTTTTGGGAAGGGGGAAGGGTGGGACTTTCTTTGTATCTCTAGAATTTAGCACTGTGCATAGTATATAACAGGTACTTAATAAATGCTTTTTTGACTTGACTTCTCTTATCACAGTCTTATTATCTTTTTTGACTTCCTTGTCAAATTGGCAATTTCTGTTGATCTTATAGCCTGTTAAAACTCCCAGGTCCTCTTCATACAAACTAAGGCACATCCTATTCTCAGAGTTTATAGTTGAGTGAATTGTAATAACATTTACACACAAATAGAATAAACTAATGTAGATGAAATAGATTTTACCTTCCATGTTTCTATAATTCTAATTCTTATCTTTCATCCCTTTTGGCTTCTTTCAATCTCCACATAACTTTTGTCTTAAAGTTTTCCTTTAAGGACCGCCTAAGTGGCTGGCTTTCTCTCTTTTTCTCTCCCTCTCTCTTTAAAAAAAAAAAAACAAAACCAAAAAACTATGTTTGCCATGTCTGGAAAACAAACAGAATTGGCCAATCTGCTTTTTTTCCATCTATTGGTCTGTCTGTACACCTTTTTTTTCCACTGGAAGCTAAGAGTAGAGAGGGACATTAGAGATTTAGCCCAACACTTTTACTTACAAATGAAAAAAGTAAGACCCAGAAATATTAAGTGATTAAGGTCACAGATAGTAGAGTCCAGGATTCAAATCTCCGTCCTCTGACTCTAGGTCTGATAATCTTTGGATTATTTTGGGCAAGTGGTCTCATATATGTCCACAGATATGATTTTTCCCCTAGATAATCACTTTCTCCCTTTTACCATCTATAGTGTTTCAGTTCACAGTGTACTAAGTTTTCTGTTAAATAAAATATTTGTCTTATAGGCATATCTCACCTTAAAACTTTGCATGGACTCCTGCATATTGATCTGAATTTTTTGAAAATCAAATGGATAGTTTCATTGTACTAGCAAAGACTTTTTGTTGTGTGTCTGATTTTTTTTTTTTAAAGTAATTGGGGTTAAGTAACTTGCTCAAGGTTACACGGCCAGTTATTTTTTTTGTGGATGCCAAGTATCTGAGGCTGGAACCGATCTCGGGTCTCCCGGCACTCTTACTCACTGTGCCACCTGGCCGCCCCCTGAATTTTTTTTACATTTGTCTAAAGTGAGGTATGCTTATAGAGGGTCCACAGGTCTAGGACTAGTCACTGGCTTCGAGATAGACAGATGTTATTTATGAACTGAGTATTTTTAGTAATTTTTGACCTTGAATTTGTTTCATCCAAACTTCCATGTGGTCATTTTGCTTGCAGAAAAGTTGATACAAGACTACCACAGACAAATCAATGAGTTTAATGTTCAGGAGAGGTTTCTTCTGATATTTGGTCGGTCTAAGGAGGTGACACCCTTTGGCCTGAGATATATTTATCTTTTTAGTATGGAATATGTGTGTAGTGTGTATCTTCTTTATTAAAAAATTATGAAAGTACTTGGAACAACAAATATTTGACCAGAGCAAATTATCCTTGTTAAAATGTAGCCTTCTTTTCCCCTGTATATATTTAGCATTTTATTAAATGCTGATGCCATATTAAGTCATGTTTAGAATGTATAGAAGCCTTTGTTAAGTGTTTGGGGGGCGGTGAGGTTGTCTCTATTTTGGCTGAGGTGTGTGAATGACCCATTGATTTTTGTGTTGCAGAGGCAGAAACCTCCTTCCTTGATAATTCTCCTGGAACCTTCATCCATACCCATTTTAGACCTACACCCTCACAGTCCTGACCTTCCCTTCCATTGTGACAACCCTTATTCTCAGGCTCCCTCTGCTTATTACATCTATTTTCATGCTGTTTCCATCTTTTTGTATTCTTGGAAATTTACCCTTCTGTGGAAGGGCCTTAATTTCCTGTCACCCTCCTGTGAATGCGACTCCTTGCCTTATGCTTAGATATACAGGGTCAGGAAGTAGAGTTACATGACTCCTTGCTCTTTACTCTCCTCTGCTACTATCACTCTGCACCCGTGCCTCCCTTACGGTTTACTCTATCTTAATGTATTACCCTGACCCTATTCTTTTTGGTAACATTGACTGGCCTCCAGGTCACAGTCCCTTCAGTCCCTTTGGTATCCGTTCTTCATCAGAATCCAGCTTTCTGGTTTCCTTTTATTTACATTCACAGTTTATGATGTCATTCCTGTATCACAACTCATTCAGCCATTCCTGAATAAGGGCACCCCCATTCCAACATCAGGGATTAGAGGTGCTGCTGCTTGGGTGATGGTGTATTAGCTATAAGAGTCATGCTGTGAAAAGAGACAGCCTTTCTGTTGTCATTTTTCAGTCATGTCCTACTTTTCATGACCCCCTTTTGGAGTTTTCTTGGCGGAGATACTGGAGTGCTTTGCCATTTCCTTCTGCAGCTTATTTGACAGATGAGGAAAAGGAGGCAAATGGGGGTGACTTGGCCATGGTCACACTAGAAGTGTGGAGTCCTGATTTGAGCTTAAGAAGATGATTTTTCTTGACTCCAGGCCCAGCACTGAATCCATTATGCCACCTAGCTTCCCAAGAGACAGCATAGTGTGTTGCAGAGGATGCTGGCTTTTCAGAAAAGTTGGACCTCAGCCGTATTTCTACCAGTTCATGCTTGACCCCAGAAGCTTCCTCATCTCCAAAGTGGAAGTAATAATACTTAGACCCCTAATCTCCCAGTGCTGTTGTGGGGAAGCTGTGGCATACTTTAGGGATGTGATTTATGATACTCTCCAGAGGTTCTTGGCTCAATTTTATCCCAGTCACCACTCTTCTACTCTCCACCCCCACTGTATAAAAGGTCAGATGTGTTACCTTTCACCTCTCCCCCAGGGTTCTCTTTAAGGGAATCTGGTGGGTTCCTGGCACCATTCTCCCATGGGTGGTAGGAGGGGGGATGGCCCCCTGCACCACCCCTGTTCCATTTAACCAATTAAAAGACTAGCTTTTACAAAGGAATATTTATTTCAAAGATAGGAAGAATGAACACACAAACATTTCCTCCCCGACACTGAGGGTATAATCCTTCTCCCCCTTGCATTTTCTCTGAAGGATTAAGTGGTTCATAGTTTGGAGCCGTTCCTATATAGCACAGTCCCGGGTTCCAAGTCCAAAGTTCCTGGGACTCAAGTCCCAGGCATCCTGGCTTCTCTGTTTCCCTTTTCCTATTGGCCTGCCTGACTGCAAATCTGTCTCCAAATTCTACTTCTAAGGTCACTGTGGCGCAGTTCTGGGTTCAGTGGGGATTATAACATCTGTACCCAGAACTGTAAAAGGACCCCCCCCAAAAAAAAAGACCAGAAACCAAACCCAAAGGGTAAACTGGATGAGGAGGGATAGGGCACCTCCTGGCCCCCCCATTTTAGGTCATGGCACCCATGCTGTGGATGAACTTAGATATTCACCTGGATGCTGTGGGAAAGAGTTTACTTTTTGTCTTTTTATTTCAAAACCTGGGACAGGGCCTGGCTCCATTAGTGAATAAATTTATTGATGTGTTCATTGATTTGAACAGTAGAGCAGGAGAGCTATATGAAATCTGCAATAATCTGATACCATATATGTAAACATTTTCCTATTGGACTCTTATGAATTATTGGGGTACAGTTAGGGCTGGGTGGCAGTCTATAGGGATCATACTGATCCCCTCCCCCATTATTTCTAACTAGGCAATTAGGTGGTGCAGTGGTTAGAGTTGGATTTAGCTTCCTCTTCCTGAGTTCAAATATAGCCATAAGTACTTACTAGCTGTGAGACCTTGGGCCAGTCACTTAACCTCTGTCGGCTTGTTTCCTCCACCGTAAAATGGGAATAATAATAGTGCAAAGTTGTTGTAAAGATAAAATGAAACAATATTAGTAAAACACTTTATACAGTGTCTGCCACATAGTAAGCTCTTACTTAATTCTTGTTCTTTTCTCCCATTCCATCCTCTTCAGTAATTTAAAGTCAGGGGGAAAAAGTTGTTGGAAAATAATTTTGTCTACCTTAAACCTTGTTTGTCCCCTCCACCCTACACTAAGGCCTTGACGAAGCCTTAGGCCTTGGGAGCATGTGTGCCAGTTTTAAAAACTTTCTTCTCTCCTTTGCTCTCCATTCAGATTCCTTTTTATGAAGATATCTGTAAAGGCATTAAAGCAGGGGACACTTGTGAGAAGCTGGTGGGCTATTCTGCAGTTTACAGAGTGTGTTTTGGAATGGCCTGTTTTTTCTTCATCTTCTGCTTATTTACAATCAAGATTGACAACAGCAAGAGTTGCCGAGCCTACATTCACAATGGGTAAGTGATGTGTCGGTTCCTGTTTCCCTTTGTTGTTGAAGTTCAGTCATTTTAGTCACCATTTTACAGATGAGGAGAAACTGAGGCAAGCAGGGTTAAGTGATGTGCATAGGGTCATAATTGCTACTAAATGTCTGGGGCTGTATTTGAACTCAGATCATCCTGACTATAGGCCTGACACACTATCCACTGTGCCACCTAGCTGCCTCTATTTCCCTACCCTGCCAGTTTCCTTATAGTCCTGAGGAATTTCTGATTCCCTTTGAAGGGTGAACATTCCTTATGCTCTTCCCCTGCCCTTCAGCTGAAATACAGAGAGATGGAAGTGTATTGTGGGGGCTCTTGGGGTATCCTGAGGTTTGGAGAAATTTAAGTCTGAAGATGGTAAAATCCTCTTTGTGGAATGTGGCAGTAAACACCAAGTTCATTCTTTGTATTCCAATCTTTACTGAGATTATCTTTCTCTTCAGTTGTGGAGTTTTTTTTTAAATAAGACTCCAGAGCCCAGCTCTTTATAATCACAGTAATAATCATTTGTGTTCAGTTTCAAGAGACCATTTTTTATTTTTTAACTTAATTTTATTTTTAATTATGGAATAAAATAAGCATTTCCATGACAGTATAATAAAAAAATGATTGTGCATGAAACTGTAATTCTGTTATGTACGACTTACTGTTCACTTTAAGTATATAATAAAGTTATCCTGTGGATTTTTTTTCTTTCCTCTCCCCCACCCTACCCAGAGATGGGTAGGTACCATTAGGCACAAATATGTGTGTATACATATATGTATACATATGTAAAATCATTCTAGACATACTTCTATTTATCAGTTCTTTCTCTGGTTGTAGATAGTGTCTTCCTTCATATGTCTTTTGTAGTAATTTTGAGAGACCATTATTTTCAAAGAACGGGATTGAAAGCTCTTTCTTTTAGGATGTCTCTTGTAGGCAAGTTACCCTCCTTTCTTGTGTGTATTTATATTGTATTTTTATTTTGTACTTAACATTTAAATTCATTTCTCCCTTGTTTTCCTCTCTGCCAGATTCTGGTTCATTAAGCTTTTACTGTTGGTTGCCATGTGTTCAGGGGCCTTCTTCATCCCAGACCAGGACACATTTCTGAAAGGTAACAGTGGGCAGTTTGGGTGTTCCATTTTGTCTTTTTATTTGCCTTGTGAAATTAACCCCTGGGGTAAGCCAAAGGGCGTTTGTGGATCAAAAACAAGTTTTCTTGGACCTTCTTCAGAAAATTTCTTGTTTTCTTCTTTGTCTTTCTGTTTCCACTCAATCTATAGGTTTTGCTCTTTTCTTTTCGTATTATTTACCTTCTTCCTCTTTGGCTGTATTAATGGATGCTATGACAGTATGACTTAGACAACCCCAGAAAGTAGTTTAACATTCATTTATTTTAGGGGTGGCTAGGTGGTGCAGTGAATAGCGCACTGGCCCTGGAATCAGGAGGACCTGAGTTCAGATCCAGCCTCAGACACTTACCGTGTTTCCCTGATAATAAGACACTGTCTTATTATTTTTTTTTTTGGACAGAAAAACACCAGAGGGCTTATTTTCAGGGGAGGGCTTATTTTAATGAACATTGACAGCAAATAAACAGGTAAATGTGAACAAAAAAATGTACCTTTATTCAATAAGCAAATCACTGGGGAAGAACAGGATGACGCGCTCACTGCTGCAGCTCTGATCGGATGCAGCTCAGAGCGCAGTGTGCGTTTCATGGGGGGGGGACGGTGCATACAGAGGGTACCGTAATGTAGCGTGTAGCGCAGGGGATCACCTTCACTACAGTAGCAATCTCAATAGGGCTTATTTTCGGGGGAGGGCTTATTTTAGAGGAATCTTACATAGTAAGGGGAGGGCTTATTTTCGGGATAGGTCTTATTATTGGGGAAACACGGCAACACTTACTAGCCATGTGACCTTGGGCAAGTCACTTAACCCCAATTGCCCTGCCCTCCCTCCTTCAAAAATCAAAAACAAAAAAAACCCCAAAACAATTATTTATTTTCTTTCCCCTGTCTTCCCTGATCTCAGCTTCCTGGGGGAAAAAAGACTTTCTTTCTAGCAAATAGGATAGTCAAGAAAAACAAATTCTTTCATCGGTCCAAGCTACAAAATGTAGTAAAATACACGTTTATGAGCCCAAAATGCAATAACAATATATAGAGGAGTTAACTCTTGAATTGAATTCATTGGTTTTTTCCCTTTGTTTCTGCCTTGCAGCATGGCGCTACGTCGGGGCCATCGGAGCGTTTCTCTTTATAGGAATACAGCTCATCCTACTGGTGGAGTTTGCGCATAAATGGAACAAAAACTGGTGTGTGCCACCGTCGTAAAACATTGTCGCGGTGCTTGTCAAAGTCAGTTTGTGTTCAGTGTGTGTGTGGATGCTCCTTCTTTCTTTCAGGGGGTTTCTTAGCCTAGTTATTTTTAAACTTAAGCTTGAAACTAAAACTTTTTAAACTTATAAAAAATTATTTTTCTCGTGTGCTTTAACAAAAAGTTCAAAATTAGTTTATGATCTACTAAATATTAGAGTATGCCTAGGTGTTACTAAATGGTTATGGAAGCACTTAAGATCCTCATGGCAGAAAATTGAATATAATATATTTGCTGAGTAATAAATACACATGTATGTGTGTTATTTAGACATATGTATGTATGTTTACACGTGCACGTCTGTATATGTGTATACATATATAATATACACACAAACATATATTTGTAATATTGGGTCTTTTTGAGGGAAGAAGGCAGGGCAGTTGGGGTTAAGTGACTTGCCTAAGGTCACATGGCCATAAGTGTGTCAAGTGTCGGAGGCCAAATTTGAACTCAGGTTCTCCTGACTCCAGGGCCCATGCTCTATTCACTGTGCCACCTAGTTTCCCCCAATATTGGGTCTTTCAACCATACTGCTGACCACCTCCTTCCTTATCCCCTATTGTTGAGTCTGATCCTTTGGTCAAAATTATTTCATGTGACTCCATTTTGGGGTTCAGTCTTCCCAGTTGTCTTGAACATACCATATCATGTTTGGTGGTTTTCACAAACAAGAGGAAGTATGGTAAGTGGAAAAAGGTATAGGTTTAGAGTAAAAGAACCCAAGTTCAAATCCAGGTTATGCCTCTGAACTTATGTAGGACCTTGATCAAAATAGTCAGCATTTCTGGGGCTTCATGCCTTTATCTATATAAAATGAGACAGATGAACTTCTTTCTAGCCCTACAATCCTGAGTCATGTATGTACATTTAGTATGAATTTTTCATAAGATTTCATTAATTTTTTTCCTCCAAGTCTTCCCCTCTCTCCTCACCCTCTCCCCCCGATTAGGTACATATTTCAAAGAGGGAATTTTACAGTAAAAACCTAGTGTCCTTGGCAGAGTATCATTTATTTGCCTATAAAATAGTGTTCTTTTGGGACTGCCTCTTGGTTTTTTGGCTCTGTAATGTTTTGATTACTTCTGAAGCCATTTTGTTTCTGGGCCTGTAATATCCATGCTGTTTTGTTGGCTGGCACTTCTGGAAATGCTTGGGTTGCTTTAAAACTTTTTAAAATCACCATGTGAGCAGCTTAAGCCTACATAGTGAATGTCACATATGTCCTTCCTGACTTTGCAACTTTCTCAATGAGCTTTTGAGATTCTTTTTCCATCTGGCAAATTCAGCTTTTTAAGGCATTCTTCTCCTCATTGCCTTTTTTGAGCCTCTTTTGCCAATTGAGTTAGTCTGTTTTTTTAAGGTGTGATTTTTCTCAGTCAGGCTATTGATTCTCATTTTGTAATTTTCTTGCATCGTTCTCATTTCTCTTCCCAATTTTTACTCCACTTCTCTTATCTGCTTCTTAAGGTCCTGTATGGCCTGTAACCAGCTCGTATTTTCCTTTGAAGCTTTTGGTGCAGGAGTTCTGACTTCACTGTCTTCCTCCTGTTCCATGCTTTGATCCTTTTTGTCCCCAAAATAGGAATCTAATGTTGGATTCTTCTGTTTGTTTCCTTTGCCTGGTCATGTGGCCTCTCAGTCACCTGACCCCTGGGCTTTTTGCCACAGAAGGACTCTGCCACCAGACAGGGGAGTTTTCGTCCCAAATGCTGCGGTTTTCTCAGCTGCTGGAGGTATTAGTTGGGTGCCCTCTCTGAGGTCTCCACACACTCTGGCAAGCTGGTCAGTGTAATAGTAATGTAATATAAAGATCCCTCTGTATTGGCTTGGTTTTTGGTTTGATTGTGTTAAAACCCAGAGCTTGTTAATCCCACTTGTGGGATGGACTTGTTGACTTGAAAAGAGCGGGCTGAACTGGGAGGAGCTGGTGACATAGATTTGGAGAGACACAAGAGAGAGGCAGAAGAATTTTTTGGAAGCAGCATCGTGGAGGCAGAGAGAGACTGAGAGGATTGCTGAGGGCCACTTTGAATTGCCCAGGACTTTGAGAGCTGCCACCCAGAGCTGCCGAGGACTGAGGAGACATGGCTGTTATGCTGGTACTTTGTCTGTTTTGATGTTGTTTTGCCAGATTTGTCCACTGGTGAAACACAGTCCTGTTGTTGCAGAATATTGGGAACCTTGCTGTTGGTTCAGAGCTACTAAGACTGTTCTGCAGACAGAGAGTGAATTCTGTCCACTGTTGAAGGACAGTGCTGTTGTTGCAGAAGGCTTGGAACCTTGCTGTTGGTTCTGAAGCCCTGAAGAAGGATTCTCTTGTTGTATATATACAGAAATTCTGGAAGAGGGTTTTGCTAATGTTTTCAGGGGTCCTAGGACTGTTCTGAAGACAGAGAATGAATTAATGAAGAGACTGGCAATGTATCTTGTGTCCTTGCTAAGCTTTGTCTCCCCAGGAACAAAGATTGCTGAGAACTTGCCTCTTGTCAAGATGAAGAAAACACCTCCATTTGGGTATTAAGTGCTGTGCTTAAACTTGTTGTAACTCTGGGGTAGATTCAGTTGTGATCCAGGGGTGGGGAACTTTTGACCTTTTTGTTTTCTATGATTGAACAAATGAATGTACTTTACTTATGATTGGAAACTAATCTCCATTTGAGAAGAGGGGCTTTGTGGTGGACTAAATGAAGGTACAGCCTAGGGGTGGAGTAGTATTTAGAACAGGGACTTTGTAATTGATTGAATGAATGGAAGGTCCTGGGGTGGGGTAGTACTTGGAGATTATTTAATCACACTTAGTAAATGCTGTATTTTGAATGATGTCATGTTTTGACCTCTCAAATGGAGATTAGTTTCCAATCATAAGAAGAGGGGCTTTGTGATGGACTAAATGAAGGTACAGCCTAGGGGTGAAGTAGTATTTAGAACAGGGACTTTTAATTGATTAAAAGGATGGGATCACAAAATGTCAGGCCTCTATTTGGAAGCAGTGGGGCTTTAGAGGGAAAAATGGCTATTCCAGGATGGGAGGATTTGCCTTATTCCTCTCTAGCCAGAGAATGGGCCAAAAGCACAGGGCCCTGTGAAAACTGGGAACCAAGGCTAAAAGAGGGAGAACCTGGAGATTTGGAAAGATGTTTGCAAGGAATACTCATAGAAGCAGGCAAAGAACTGGCAGGAGTGTGCAGGAGAGGCTGGGTGCTGCTAACAAGTTATAGCCTTATGTGTAAAATTAGGGATAAGCTGCTGGAGGAAAGAGCTGGGATGGCTAGGGAGTCTACTGGTTTGCCTGAGGATTCTTCTGTGTCACAGCATTCAGAAGAGCAAACTATAGGGACTCATGTGGTCCAGGAGCAAGCTACTGTTCATATAGCTAAAAGGAAGCAAAAAACTAGCAGAAGGAATGTGCATGCAGCTTTTGTACAGGCTGGGCAGAGTTGCCCTGAAAGCTTCCAGGAGAATGTGTGTGAGGAGAATGGAGCAAGGTTAGATGAGGAGTCTTCTAATGTAGAAGTACTCCCCATACGAAGAAGACAGGAGAACCACCAGGGCAAAACAGAGTCCAGGGAGATAATTGAGGATTTCACTCAACAGGAGATCACTGATATATTGAGTAGATTCACCCAAAGAATGGGGGAGTCTTTAGTGTCTTGGATGGTAAGAATCACTGATGAAGGTGCCAGAGGAATAACACTGGACAATGAGGACTGTTTAAAATTCATAAGTATCAGTCGGAATCCTTTTGTACACCAAGCCAATACAGAGGGATCTTTATATTCCATTACTATTACAGTCACACACCCCAGGACCTCCACCCTAGACTGCAATCTAGATCCAAGCAGGTTAAAGCAAGAGCCATTACCCCTCAGACTGGTCGCTTGGTCCCTCTACAGTCTACAGGCCAGGAGCTGAAGCTGCAATGTGGTGCCAGCCAGATGTCTCAGCAGCTTCTTATACTCCCAACTACTGGTCCCAAAGTGATCATCAGACCCGCCCTGGGGCTAAAACCTCTCTGGGCTGGCCAATTCCTGCAGGCCCGCTAGGCTGTCCTCAGCAGGAGGTTAGCTTCTCTGTGTCATTTTGTGGGTTCTGCAGCTCCAAAGTTTGTTCAGAGTCCCCCTTTACATGGATTGGGGAAGGTGGAAGCTGGAGCCGCCTGGGAGTCCTTCTTCTACTCTGCCATCTTGTCTCCCTGTTTGTCATTTTAAAAACTGGAAAACTCCCTACCCCCACCCAGGTGTACTTTAATGCATTGGAGTTCTTGAAAGATATATCATTATAGTGCCAGCAGTGAACAGAGGAAAGACCATTGCTTCTAGACTCAGAGGATCTGGGTTCAAATCTTATTTCTTTAAATCCCTCTTCTGACACTACCTGTGTGAACATTGGACAAGTCACTTCACCCTCTCTGGGTCTCAGTTTCCTCATTTGTAAAGTAAGGGGGTTAGACTAGATGGTTTCTGAGATCTCTTCCTATGATCTTAAATTCTACCAACTTAGAAGCGCTTCAAGAACATTGGGCTTAGAGTTAGGAGGACCTGAATTCAAATCCTCTCAAGATATACTAGCTGGGTGACCCTGGGCAAGTCCCTCCATTTCCTCATCCATAAAATGAAGGCCTCTAAGATCCTTCCCAGCTCTAAATAGAAATCCTTCACCTTCTGAATATAATCCTAGTGACATAGAAGTTGGCAGCTTTGTGGAAGTTTATCACCACAAAGTTAACTGCCAACTGATTTTGTGTGTGTGTGTGTGTGTGTCAGTGGTAACTCATAAAAAAAGACAAATACAGAATGCCGTTCAGTCTGTGACTCGTTCTCTTCTCCAGTGATGGTGGGAGATAGGGTGAAGATTACGCAGTGTTGAGACATCACACTAATGCCAGCTGGTACTCTTAATGTACGGTCATTGTCTGGTGATCAGTGGATGATTTCATAGGGTACTGGTGAAACCAAACCACATCCCTATTGACATTGACTTTATACTGTATTGAGAGTCTGTTAATCACTTGCCTGTCATACAGTACATTAGCTGTACTTCACAGTTTTGTGTCATCAGCAAATTTTATTCTTTATGCCTTTAAATAAAAAAAGTTTTGTTTCTTTTTAAATCAGCTTTCTTCGTATGGTCAGTTTATCCCCTGGTTATAACAGATAGTCAAAGCAAAGAACAAAGGGTAACGATGAGATCATGAGTATTTAGAGTGACTCCAGTCCAACTTGTTTAGATGTTTTCAACTCTGAATAATGAATAGAAACAACAACGTTGACTCTGTCACCATTTTCTGTCATGACCATGAGGAGTCTGAAAGAACCCAGAAGCCTCAGGCAGCCAACATTTAATCTCTTTATCAAGTACAAGGTTGATTTAGTTTACAGCCTCATTTGCAAAAGCATCTTAGAGCTAGAGGGAAGATTGAGCTGTGTTGCTTCATAAAATATCATGAGATGATAACTTGGTATGAGTTTCTATGGAGTCATATTATCACAAAGACATTCATAGACGAAACTGGGAAGGGCCCCAGATATATTAGCATTTTAATCACAATTTTATAGTGATCTGTTTTTATTATAATGGTAGTGAAACACATTCTTTTGCCTCTTCACCAAAAGTGCTATATGTGGAAATGGAAATGACTTTTCAGAAGATGAAATTGGGAAGAGCATCTGGACCTGACCAAATACATACCAAAGAAACTGGCAGGACAGGCACCACAATTCCAAGAGGGGTCTTTATTTTTTGTCTTTGAGATATCTCAGAGAATAATCTAAAAGAATGGAACGAGGCATAACCAGTGCTCCCCCTGCACCCCAAGTCCTCCCCCCCCTTTTTGTTTTGGAGGGGGGAAGGCAGGGCAATTAGGGTTAAATGACTTGCCCAAGGTCACACAGCTAGTAAGTGTTAAGTGTCTAAAGTCACATTTGAACTCCGGTCCTCCTTACTCCAGGGCTGGTGCTCTATTCACTGCATCACCTAGCTGCCCCATTCCCACCCCTTAAAGGCAATGAATGAGACAATAGCAATTACTGACCCACACGCCTACTTTATTATCTCTCAGAGTTTTGACTCCATGAATGTATAAGAAGGTTAATTATTTTGCATAGCAACCTCCATTTTAGGGGGTCACATAACTGAGAGGTTTAGAAAAAGTAAAAATCTCTGTCATTCTTTTGTTGATGTCTTTAAAAAAATGTGGTAGCTTGGTGCAATGGAAAAAAAATTGCCTGGAGGATACTGAATATTGGAGGCTCCTAATTTTGCCTCTGCTTATTTGTAAGCTTAGGCAAGTCACTGGGCTTCTCTGGGCCTCAGTGCCCTCCTCTGTAGAATGAAGTTAGACTAGATTATCTCTAGGAGGTACCCTTTAGTTCTGAATACATGACTGATCAGAACAGAATGCAAGCTTAGAGGTCTTCTCCAATAAGGACATATGTGACCACAAAGGTAACCTTATTTTCAGTAATATGTTTCATCAAATGAGGTGCAAAATGTAGAATAAATGCTCTCCTAAGTTTTTTATTGTCATCATCAATGATCTGTATAGAGTCTAAACAAAGTGTGGATTCCCTATTGATAGCAAAGCTATCTAAAGTCTCCTGTTTTTGTATAGTACTGACAAGTCTCAAAATAGCCTCACAAGCGCTAGTGAAATCCGCACTCATGTGAAAGAGGTTGATTAAACAATCAACGCTGATAAAACAAAGTGGATGAAAAATACGTTTTCCAGATGGTGACATAGAGTGCAACTGATAGTTGATTGAATTAGTTCGTATGTCTTAAACAGATCAAGTTTGAAAAATAAATTGAGTAGGAAGAAGAGATTGGGCTGGATTCCCTTTGGTAAATTGTTCATTGCTTTCAGTGATCCCTACACAACAGCACATTTATTGCTTTTTTTTTTGGTAGGGGTTAAGTGACTTGCCTAAGGTCACATGGCTAGTTTTGTGTTAAGTGTCTGAGGCAGGATTTGAACTCAGGTCCTCCTGACTCCAGGGCTGGTGCTGTATTCACTGTGCCACGTAGCCTCCCCTAGCACATTTCTTTTACTCCTGTGTTCTCTTAGGAATGAGATATTACCTTGGATCATAGACAATTGCTGTTGGAGAATAATCAAAATTACAAAAAACCGAGAGGGCAGTAGAAAGACTCTTGTTGAGCATAAGTAGGCTATATATAGTATGTTCCCGCATTAAAAACAGTCTTTTGCCCTTATTTGTATCCTTAGCACTTAACAGAGTACCTGGCAAATAGTAGGTGATTTAATAAATGCTTATTGACTGACAGACTATTACTTTAATATTAATTGTAGTATAAAAGACATCGTCAAATTAACTTTTCCTATGCAGTGGCTATGAGCTGATCATAAAGCAATAATTGCAACCAAAAGATGTGTGATTCAGGATGATGTAACAGTATCCCTTAAATATGGAAGGAGCTGGAGTGAAAACTTCGGCTGCCCTCTCTGGAGGATATATGGAAAGACATGGGTAAAAATTATACAGGATAAGGTACCAGGAGGAGTTGTAAGGGGTATCTGTAATGGTAGGAGTAGGCCTTCTGCCAGTACCCTGCCAGTTCACTTTTGATATCTCAAAATGAGATTCTCATAGTCATTGAACAGTTAACAAAAGAGGCTTTTTACCTAGATATCACCAAGAAAGGATGGCAGTAAGGCTATAGTAGCACTTAGTTTCAGTTTATTTTATTTTATTTTATTTTATTTTTTTTATAAGCAATCGGGATTAAGTAACTTGCTCAAGGTTACACAGCCAGTTATTTCTGGGTATGGTGCTAAGTATCTGAGCCTGGATTTGATCCCCAGGTCATCCCAACACTGGAGCCGGTGCTCTTACTCGGTGAGCCACCTGGCCGCCCCTTAGTTTCAGTTTTGGTAGGCATGGGGCTTCCCTCGCTTCCTATGGAAACCTTTCTGGTCAGCTGGACAGCGTATGGGTGACTGTTGGTCTCAGGACGTACACCAAGTCTTAGAATAATGAACTCCATGTGAGTGGGCGACTGGGATGGACTGGTTATGTTAAGGGGGAGAGAGAAGGTACAGGAAACCCTGGTAAATATTAATTCTATCACAGATGTCAATTGCCCATTTTCTAAATCATAGGTCCATCAAAGTAGTGAGTATAAAAGACTCTGGAAAACATAACATTGTGGACCAGTGGAGAAAGGAAGGGTCCAATGGAACAGAGTGTTATCTTTACACAATTCCTTTTTTTCTCTCACACTTTGTTTCCTCTAGAGGTATCTGGTGGCACAGCGGATAGAACTCTGGACCTGGAGTCAGAAAGTCCAAATATAGCCTCAAACACTCTGTGACCCTGGGCAAGTCATTTAAACTCTTTCAGCCTCAGTTTCCTCAACTGCAAAATAGGAAAAACAGTTCATTTACCTCTCAGGATTGTTATGAGGACCAAATGAAATAATATTTGTGAAGTGCTTATCCTAGTGTCCGGCATAGAGCACTTGTTAAATGCTTTCGACCTTCTCAAGTTTTGTCCTACTTCCTTTTTTCATCTTGTAATTGGGGATAATTTTGTGGTCAGTAGTTTGAATCATTACTGTACTGTTATCACCACAGAATGGTTGTCATCCTGTCCTTTCCCATCTTCATTCTACTTTGGTTACAGTAACTTTTTATCATAGGTTCCTTGAATGTTTTCCAATTTTGTGAAAACAATAAGAAAATTCTTGTTTTCTTTTTTCTTTGCAGTATTTCTTGAGAATGAGGTTGCAGAAAGCAACCTAATTCTGAAAGTCAGATGACAATGATTCATGAAATATTCTTCCTTTTGTTTCTCTGTTTCTTTTTTTGTGTGAACAGTTTTTGAAGGTTTGGAATCCTGTCTTTTTTTCTTCTCTCCACCACCAATGTTAAAATTTTTTTTTTGATACACAATCTTTTTTTCCCTATCAACATTGTTATTGGGAAATCATACTTAAAAGTCTGTCTTTTCTTTTGCATAGTGTTGTCCTCTCCTTAGTTTTTTTTTAATGTAAAAATCCTCTTATGTGCCTTCTCTCCTAATTTTTCCAGACCTACTTTTGTCTTCATCATTATAACTAGAATTCTCTTGCTGCCCCCCCCCCCCCCCCCCTTCCCTAAATAGGTAGTGAGCTACAGAACACATGACTTTGAATTACGGTAATTCGGTCACAACCCTGAAGAGAGAGATGCTGCCAGGGTGATTCTGGAATCAGTTTGGATCAGTGTATACATTTATTAAGTGCCTACTGTGTGCCCCAGGTACTGTGCAATGTGTTGGAATACAGAAAACAAAACAGATGGTCCGCTGGAGGGAAATGGCATCTGTACAGATTAATCAATAGAAAATATATACAAAGTTATTGGAGGGGACAGGCACTAATAACTAGGGCGGGGGGGGGGGAACCTGTGGCTGTGAGGCCACATGGCCCTCCAGGTCCTCAAGTGTGGCCCTTTGACGAAATCCTTATTTTACAGATGAGGAAATTGATTCTGCAGATTCCCCACCCTTGAACTAGGGGATTCAGGAAAACGCCTCAGGAAGGGAGTTGAAAATTGAATTGATGAGATCTGTGAGCTCCTAGAGGCAGAAATGAGGAGGACATTGAAGGTATAGGGGATATAGATTATGCCAGTTTGGCCTAAATGTAGAGTGTGTAAAGGAGTAAAGTTTCATCCATCTAGAAGCTAGATCGTGAAGGGCTTTAAAAGCCAAGAGGACTTTGTTTAGGCAATTGGTGACTCAGTGGATAGAGTGCTGGGCCTGGAGTCAGGAAGACCCGAGTTCAAATGTGGCCTTAGATACTAGCTGTGTGACCCTAGGCAAGTCACTTAACTTCTGTTTACCTCATTTTCCATATCTGTAATATGAGGATAATAACAGCACCTACTTGTCTGGGTTGTTGTGAGGATCAAATCAGATAATAATTGTTAAGTGCTTAGCACAGTGTCTGACACAGTAACCATTACATCATGTTAGCTGTTGTTTATCTTAAAGAGAGCCAACCATTGAAGCTTCTTGAGCAGGGGAATGACGTGGTAAGACCTAATAAAACTACTAGGGTACTTGAATAATAAGGAAAACTTCTTTGAACAAGAACCTTGGAGAAGAACTGCCTTACATATGTGCTCATCCTACTGTATCGTGTAATCATACCATTGTAATTAATGGTTTTCCTTGCAGGGCTTCATGAAGATGTCCCAGAGTTAAAATATACATGTTTCCAAAACTCAGAAAGTTCTGAGTACAAGCATCCATTTAAGGCAGTGGTGGTGGTGATGGTGGTAGGAGTCCCAGACTTGGACTTGGCCAGAAGTAGAAGACCAAAGCAATTTCCAATGGGCATTTATGAGTTTCTTAGACGAAGTAGGTCAAACATTTCCCAGTCCATCCCGCATTGTCACGGGGTGCATTCATTTCAGAAAGCCAGTGTGTGCCTTTTGTACCACTTGTTACATCATCCTGGGGGCTGAATACAAGAGATTTATTACTCCAAGAGTGTATTATAAGACAAGTGATCCTTTGACTAATCTTTTTCTCTTTTGTCTTCCCTTCTTGGAAATAGGACAGCAGGCACAGTTCATAATAAAATGTGGTATGCCTTTCTTGCCCTGGTGACTCTTCTCATGTACACAATTGCTGTGGGAGCTCTGATATTGATGGCCTGGTTTTACACACGGGAGGAAGGCTGCTTGCAGAACAAAATTTTCGTTGGTGTCAATGGAGGTCTCTGCCTACTTATTTCCCTCGTAGCCATCTCACCCTGTGTACAAAATCGTAAGCATGGTGTCTAAGACTTTTTCTTCCCTCCCCTCCCTCTGCCTCATGGTCTTGAAAGCCCTTGGAACAGTGGTGTCAAACTCAGATATTGACTTAGCCAACCACAAATGAACATTATTTATGTTGTATTTTTATTTTTTTTTAATGTTTCCTAATTAATCTGATTCCAACATCAGGAAATAGCTGATTTTGACCCCTCCTCTCTAGAACCCTGTGGGTTTCTATTTTGAAGGTATTGATATTTATTCACTAAGGTGGTTAGGTTCATTCTGAGAAGAGGTCCATAGGCTTCACCAGGCTTCCAGTTCCTGGTGTTAAAAGGTTAAGAACTTCTGGTTTAAACATATTCAGGGGAGGCTCTAAAGTCTCATGGTGATTTTGTCTGAGAAAGACGCGTGAGAGAGTTATCCATGACAGGCAGTGCATTTTTCATTCAGTTTTAAAGATTCAGTAGCATGATGGGTAATTTGTGAGCCCTTGTCATAATTGTAGTATCATCATAAATCCCAAAAAATCACAACAAAAATGATTAGTCACAAAACAAGTTTAATGTTCCCATGTAGGAGCTAATGACTGAAAATTGTAGCTCAGTCAGCCTGTTCATTTAAAATCCAGTGTCTTAGCAGCTTGGAACACCTCTCTTTCTTGGAGCCTGGCTTCCAATAGATTTCTTCCTTAAGTAGTATCTGTTTCGTTCTTCGCTCAGGACTCCATCAAGCATTAGTGCCTTATTAGTGCGTTTGCCCTTTTACAGATGAAGAAACAGATGTCTTGCTCTGCCCCGCTCCCCAAGGAGCTGATGTGCATCTAGCTGTGGAAGACAATTTGTAGTGCTTTGCTCCCAAGATGTCTCTTATGTTACCCCATTGAGCCACTGGGGATCTCTAATAATTGGAGTGACACTTTTCTTATAATGTGTTTAGGAATCAGATTAGGTTTCAGGATGCCCCTGGGGCTGGTTACATTTCAGCATCATTACCATGAGGTGTTGGACAAAAAAAAATCCTTCTGTTAGCAGTGTGGGCCAGAGTATAATTTTGCTTTTCATTTATACAAGTTCCCCTTAAAATATATTAATACATAAATTAATATGATACAATATGTGACATATAACATAATAAAGAATATAATATAAGTAAAATTAATATGTAAATAATTGGAATATGTAAATATATTTAAACTCTAAAGTTTTAAAAAATTATCAAAGTTAATTTTCTTAGATAGTAACAGAAAGGGGGTGGCTAGGTGGCACAGTGAATAGAGCACTGGCCCTGAAGTCAGGAGGACCTGAGTTCAAAACTGGCCTCAGACACTTAACACTAGCCGTGTGACCTTGGGCAAGTCACTTAACCCCAACTGCCCTCCAAAGAGCAAAGCAAAAGATAGTAACAGACAGTACCCTTTGTGTAAGAGCATAGGTAATTTCCTTCTCAATTCCTTTCAAACTATGGCAGGTCTCTCATTTTAGAATCGGGAAGTTTTGTTAGGAATCTGTAAGCCAAAATTCAGAGGATGTCCACTAGGAAAAACGATGTTCTCCTTCCTAATGTTTGTACCATCTTTATATTAGCATGGTACAGCATAAAGCATTTTAATTTGGAGTCAGAGACCCTGGACTGGAATCCCGGCCCTGCTTTTGACTAAGTTTGGGACCTTGGACCTCAGTTTTTATAAAATAAAGGCGTTGGACCAGATGGTACCTCAAGCCCTCTGGATTCTGTCCTCTAGGATTCTCTGACCATGGACCTATTTTCCGTTTTCAGGGCAGCCTCACTCCGGGTTACTGCAATCTGGCCTCATTAGCTGTTATGTCACATATCTCACCTTCTCAGCTCTCTCCAGCAAACCTGTGGAGACAAGTAAGTGATTCTTTCACTGATTACCTATGTTGAGTATGTGTGATTTGTGGGGGAAGGATTTTTCTTTCATATTTGTAAGCTGTTGTTTGAAAGCATAAAAATAAAAACATAAAAATTCAAATGAGTTGTTACTTGAAGGTCTTTTAACCTAATGAAATCCTTAGTTGTCAATACATAGGTGACAACTACTTTTTTTTTCCCTTTGGCTGTTCTGAAGCAAAGGTAGCTAGAAGGCTTCCAGTGCTTTTTTATTTGTTGGTTGGTCTGATATCCATTTGGAAACCTCCTTTATTAGGAGCCATTTTCGCGATCCCTTCTAAGTGGTTGACCTTCCCAAAAATTGCTTTAGGAAGAACCTTAGAAAGGACAGCTAGACGGATCTGTGTTCAAATCTGGCCTCAGACACTTACTAGCTGTGTGACCCTGGGCAAGTCATTTAACTCTGTTTGCTTCAGTTTCCTTATCTGTGAAATGAGCTGGAGACTGAAATGGCAACTACCCCAGTATCTCTGCCAAGAAAATCCCAAATGGGTTCACAAAGAGTCAGACATGACTAATAGACTAAACAGCAACAGAAATATTTCTGTAAACAAAGACTGAACCTTGCAAGTTAAGTTTTTTCCCTGCTTTGAATTTCAAGCCATTTACTTTTTCTTTTAGGCAAAGTAGTGATTCATCTTGATCAAAGCTATGTTCATAGTATAAAAGCTTAAGCATGGCTGCTGCGTTGTGCATAAAATAGATGAAACTCTGTTGTCTGGAACTTTAAATTCAATACCCATCACAACATTCCTTCTTGGATTGAGAGAATTTTGGAAGACTTAGTATGAACCGTGCCTATTTTTTTCTATGTAGCTATTCAGAAGGGGAAGAGTTGCAGGTGGAAGACTCAGATCGTGTTATTAAAACACTAGCTCTCAGTTAAAAAAAAAAAAGACAGAGAGAGCATCCTGCGTGTTTTTGTTTTAAGCTTCATTTCTTTCATGGCTTTTGACAGACCCAAGGTTTTGACTGCTGTGCTACTTGGTTATGGTAAAATGTTGGAAGTGCTGCACCAGCACTGAAAGCCCATTTATTTTTCATTTCAAATGGTTCTGCTTAGACAGAAAATGCCTTTTTGTGGCTGAGATCAGTGCTCTTTAGAAAAAATTTTTTCCATTGGGCTGAAAACCAACAGACTCCAAACCACTGTGTGCATTTTAAAGCACAATTGCTAATGATAATTTCAGTGCAACTTCAGATACTTAGGATTTGCCTTTTTGTGAAATGGTTTCTAGGGTCATTTCAGGTCTATGCTAATTATATATAGTCAGAGCTAGTAATTAAGCCCAGCTTCTATATTCAGAATTGGGGTCTGTGTGGGCCAGGACATTGGGTAATATTAAAGAGGTTATTTGTTATGATAAAGTAGATTATATATGTATATTTTAAGTTTTCCTTTTAAAAGGGCCTGCCTTAAATATTTTCTTTAACTATCCTGCCTTCTTAGGAGGTACAGGAGTTACAAAAATGAAATAAAGGTGCCTGCTTTACAGGGTGTTTACAGAGAAGTAGTCCATAAAATGATGCCAAACTGTTCTAGTATAATTGTCTAATACAGAGCTCTTTGAAATGTGAGAGTTTCCTCTTCTTTAGAAGAGATGAGGACAAGAGCCTATTGATTTTTGGAAATGTAGGACTCATCCGTCACTTCAGCTTGTCTTTAGGCAGCCCCCAGCCAGGGCAGAGTCCAAGAACTTGTTCCCCATGGGGATGCAGATCTGCATATCAGCTCCTTTTTGTGGACCCTGAGTAAGGAAGGGGGTAGGGTTGACATCTGTTTCTCTAGAGAAATACCCCAGAGTCTATCCTATACAATGGTGGACTTTATAAATCAAAGTCTCTCCCTTTGCTCATCCTTTGGGATTCTGAGGGAAAGCAAAAGCTGGGATTTTTTGTTGTTTTCAGCCCTATCCTCCAACTCTTTGTGACCCTGTGAACCATAACATGCTGGGTCCTTTTATCCTCCACTGTCTCCCAAAGTCTGTCCAAGCTAATGTTTGTTGCTTTCTTGACAATATCTATCCATCTTATCCTCTGCTGTCCTCTTTTCCTTTTATCTTCAGTCTTTCCCAAAATCACGGTCTTTTCCAGCGATCCCTGTCTTCTCATTATGTGGCTTCAGCTTTAGTATCTGTCCTTCCGGTGAATTATTACTTTGTTTAAGGATTGACTGATTTGATCTCCTTGCTGTCCAAGAGACTCTCAAAAGCTGAGCTAGCTTTTCCCTGAATGTTATCATCCTCTGTGAGTTGATGGCAGGCTCACTGCCTCACTAACTGTGGTTACTGTTTTTCCTTTCCAAGTTTTGGATGAAAACCAGAAGAACATAACAATTTGTTCACCTAAGTTCGGCCAGGAACTCTATAGAGATGAGAATCTGGTCACGGGCCTGGGTACCACGCTCCTGTTTGCCTGCATCTTATATTCTTGGTAAGTACCTTGGTCATGTGGGCAGCATTGAGGACCTGAGGCAGAGGTGCTTAGAGGGGGTGTTTGGATCAGGTGAATGAGGGTCATGAAAGAAGCAAGTGCCAATTTGGTTGGTGGGTGCTAGAAATTAAAAGAGAATGTTAAGGATAGACAGTTTCTTCTTTGGGCTTCTTAACTCACCCTCGAGGTGAATCAAAGAGAGGAAAAGAAGTGTTTATGCTTCCATTGACTAACACCTTTGATCAAGACTCCCAGTTGGCTCCATTTGAAGTACCATGTCCATCAAGTTAGGGTGCAGGAGAAAGGGAAGTTTTAGCAGCTTTATAATCCAAAGACTTTTCTTTTGCTGTTGATAGAGACAGTGTGTGACCTGCACATGCCACCATTTTGTAAGCTGTCCAGAAAAGATGGGAAGTTTTTGTTTCCTTAGTGCAAAAAGTCATGATGCGGCACTCCAGTAGTCTTGGCCGCTTCTCAGGCAAGACATGTAAGCAGGGCGCTTCTCTGCTGTGCAGTGTGAAAGTCAGTGTTTTGTCCCTGGGGTGGCTGGCTCCACCATTAATAAAAAATAATAACCTGAGTGAAGAGACCAGGATCAGGAAAGGGGAGTGGAAAGATAAATGACTTATCCTTAGAAGTAAGTTGAGTTTAAGGTGTAGACCTCCTTTGGCATAGCGTTAGCCTGTCCACCATTGTGTTTTGGGCCGTGTATTTGGTTTCTGTGTGAATTCACTTTTTCCAATGAGCCCATCTTAACTCTCTCATTACAGAAATAAAATAACGGTGATGATAATGGTCTATTGGTAGAATTCCACTCTGATCTTTAATCTTTTTTTACTCAAAAAAAAATGACTGGCTCAGATTCTATCTACCCTGCTTACAAAGGCTCAAGGTGCAATCTGGCCCACTTGTCAATACAAGCGTCACAAATGCTTGGGGGTCCTTAAGAGTCTACCCAGTATGGAGAATCGTTAATAAGCTTTGTTTTAAAAAATTGCAATCTTCCAACATTCTTTTAAAATTTTGAGTTCAGATTATTTTCCCCCGGTCTTCCACCCACTGAGAAGGCAAGCAATGTGATATCAATTATACACGTGAAATTATTAGGCATATTGCAAAAAAGCAGTAAGAACAGAGAAAATGAGAAAATGATGCTTTGATTTGTATTCACAGTCCCTTTCTTTCTGGAGGTGGATGGCATTTTTTCATCAGGGTCCTTTGGAGCTGTCTTGGATTACTGTATTGATCAGAGTAGCCACTGATCATTGGCTGATCTGATCATTTTGTTTACTTTCTCTCAGAGAATACTAATAATAAATAACTCACATTTGCATAGCCTTTTAAGGTTTGCAAAATGCTTTGTATAAATGAACTTCATTTAATTTTCACATCAACTCTGTGAGTTAGACTAGTATCCTTTAACCCCATTTTATAAATAAGGAAACTGAGGCTCCAAGAGTGTGAAGTGACTTGTCCAGAGTCACATAACCCTTGTCAGAGGCAGGATTCAAACCCTGATGTCATGTCCAGCTCCCTTTCTACTCTACTCTGTTCCTTTTTCCCTGTTGTAGTAGTGAGAGCCTCAAAGATTTAGAGTAGAAGAAACCTTAAAAGTCATGTAATATGTACCCCCTCGTTTTAGGGGTGGGACAGAATACAGGCTTCGAGAGATCAATAGACATGTTCACACAGCTAGTGAGTGGAAGAGTTGGTGAATTAGGACCATTAACTTGAGCCATTTGAATGAGGGGTTGGGTTTTTTGGTTTTTGTTTGTTTGATTTTGTTTTTAAAATAAGGAGACTTGGCTATTTCTCCTACCCATTTCAACTTCTATTTGGCAGCAAAGACAAATGAAAAGTGAAGTGGTGAGTCAACATCCCCACTAAGGAAGTGAAAAGGAGAAAACTTATATGCAAGACTTACATATCTGTAATATAATACCAAGCAAAGGCAACTTCCCAGGTTCAAAATACCAGCATAGGTGCTCTCTATTTTATTCAGTAACAAACCCAGAACAGAGAAGATCAAAACATGACATCATTCAAAATACAGCATTTACTAAGTGTGATTAAATCATCTCCAAGGCCTACCCCACCCCAGGACTTTCCAATCATTCAATCAATTACAAAGTCTCTGTTCCAAATACTTCTCCACCCCTAGGCTATACCTTAATTAAGTCCACCACAAAGCCCCTCTTCTCAAATGGAGATTAGTTTCCAAACATAAGTAAAATACATTCATTTGCTCAACCATAGAACACAAAAAGGCCAAAAGTTCCCCACCCCTGGATCACGATTGAATCTACCCCAGAGTTACATCAAGTTTAAACACAGCACTTAATACCCAAATGGAGGTCTTTTCTTCATCTTGACACGAGGCAAGTTCTCAGCAATCTTAGTTCCTGGAGAGACAAGGCTTAGCAAGGCCATAAGATACATAGCCAGTCCCTTCATGAATTTATCCTCTGTCTGTAGAACAGTCCTAGAACCCCTGAACACATTAGCAAAGCCCTCTCCCAGGATTTCTGTAAACATACAACAAGAAAATCCTTCTTCAGGGCTTCTGAACCAACAGAAAGGCTCCCAGACCCCTGCAACAACAGCACTGTCCTTCACCAGTGGACAGTATTCATTCTGTCTGCCGGACAGTCTCCAGACCCCTGCAACAACAGTACTGTCCCTCACCAGTGGACAGTATTCACTCTCTGTCTGCAGGACAGTCTCAGGCCTTCTTAACCAAATGCCAGGTTCCAGGACTTCTTCAACAGGACAGTCTTTCACCAGTGGACAAATCTGGCAAAATAACATCAAAACAGACAGACAAAGTACCAGCAAAACAGCCATGTCTCCTCAGTCCTTGGCAGCTCAGGGGGCAGGTCTCAAAAGTCCAGGGCAATTCAAAGCGGCCACCAGCAATCTCTTAGTCTCTCTCCACGAGGTGCTGCTTCCAAAAAGAACTTCCGCCTCTCTCTCGTGTCTCTCCAAATCTACGTCACCAGCTCCTCCCAGTCAGGACTTTCTTTTCACATCAAAAAGTCCATCCCACAGGTGGGATTAACAAGCTCTGGGTTTTAATACAATCAATTTGAAAACCAAGCCAATACAGGGGAATCTTTAATTGCCATTACTATCACAATATCCCAGTCAAGTCAGTCTTATTAGAGGATTTTCTCCACAACCAGTTGAGACCTCAGGAGGGTTGGAGTTGGGAGGAAGGTCTGTGGTATTCCAAGTCTGCATAGTAATTGAGGTCATGATTGATGGTTCCAAAGGTGGCTCCCTACCTTTCCCCTTTTCTGTAGGAAAAGTTCCATCTCTAATTCATATTAAAAATGATTTCTCAGTTTTCTTGGGCTTTGGGATGGTGACTGATGGTGAATAAGGTGCTATCTGTTACTACTCCTTCCAGAGTTAGACTTTGGGATTTTGGGGCATTGTAGCTGGTTGAAAAGGATGAGAGGAATAGTATTGAAATGCCCACCCTTGACCATCTGCTTGAGGTCTGCTAAGGGTAGGTTAGAAGAGAATGGAAAAGATTTAATCTGGGATCTCAGATGCTATGAGGATGTTTGGGCCCAAGTGAACAGTTTTCTCTGAAGTTATAATCAGGGAGATGGAAAGAAAGGTTTTAGGGGTGAAAACAAAGGAGAGTAAAAAGGAATTATAACTACGTGGGGTGTTTCAGGATAGTAATCACTTAATATGGACAGGGTAGGGGAAGGCAGCTAGGTGGCCCAGTGGATAAAATGCCAGGCTTGGAGTCAGGAAAGACTCTTCTTCCTTAGTTCAAATCTGGCCTCAGACACTTACTTAGTGGTTTGACCCTGAGCTCTTAACGCTGTTTGCCTCAGTTTCCTCATCTGTAAAATGAATTGGAAGAGAAAATGGCAAACAACTAGAAAGCCCCAATAGGGTCATGAAGAGTTGGCTATAGCTAAAATGGTGCACCAGCAGCAGATATGGGTAGGGGTCTTCCTAGGGAGTTCTGTCTCTAGATTGCTTGGCCATTGTCAGGATGAGGCCATGGGTTTGAGGTCTGAGAGACTCTTCCCTACTTGGGTTGTTTTGAGGTCATTTGATGGCCTGGATTTTGGGTTAAACTTTCATGGACCATTCCTCAAGTCCTAACACCCACTAGGGATAGTGAATACGTTTAACACTCATTCAGGGCCTTTGGTTCATAAGTTCATGTATTGGAGTGAGATGGCCCAGAAGGCATCTATCTGGGGCTGCAGTATATTTTAACATAGGATCTTCAGTTCTAAATCCAACCCACTTTCCACTGTAGTATGCACACATATAATTAATATATAAGGTGTCATTAGGGCAGTCTCATAAGTTACCATTAAGGCAGTCTTTGTTTGCAGTTCTACCTTTGAGTCTGTATATGACACAGAGACTACATCTAAAATGTTGATGACTGGTTATCTAGGATGAATTATAATCATCATAATAATAGCTAACATTTATTTACACTTCAAGGTTTGCAGAGTACTTTTTACCTCTTATCTCATTTGATTCTCACAACAACCCTGAGAAGTAAGTGCTGTTATTATCCTCATTTTACGGATAAGGAAACCGTGTCTCAAGCAGGATTCATATACTAGGGTCTTCCTGTCTCCATATCGAGCACTCCATCTACTGCACCACCTACTCTAGAAAAGGAAGGAGGGGGAAGAGGATAATGGGCAGGAATTATGGCTGCTGCCAAAGGTAAAGGCTTGCTGGACCTAACCGTGAATCCAGGCCTGTGTGAAGCTAATTTTTACCCAGAGATAAGGGCAGGGCTTTTGCTGACACAGTATAATAGAGCATGCCTCGCAAGTGAGGGACCCTATGGTGTGGGAAGAAGCCCTGGTGAGTCACTAGTGATTCCTGAGAAAGGAGCCAGTACTAAATAAAACTCTTGGTCTCAAATGTCTGTACACAGATGCCCAAAGTTTAGCTAGCAAGCAAGAGCTAGATTTCCCTATTAACACAAGGAGGCAAAACGTCACAGGAACTATTGAGTGATCGGACCCTGGACTTATAGACAACTAGGTGGGACAGGGAATAGAGCCCTGGCCTTGCTGTTGGGGAGGCCTGAGTTTGAATCCCCCCTCAGACCACTTTCTAGCTGTGTTGCAAGGGCAAGTCTCTTCTTCTTCCTGTAGTCACAATTTCTCATCTATAAAATGGGAATGATAACACCTAACTTGTAGGTTTGTTGTGAGGATTGTGTAAAATGCTTTGCAAACCTTAGAGCGCTGTAGAGAGGTGAGTTATTATGGGATGGTGGTGACAGCCGGGATGTGTTTCTGAAATGAATGAAAGACCTTATCCAAAGGAAGTAGCATAGTAAAAAGGTGAGTAGCGGGGGAAAGAGGGTTCAGCTGGTGTTGCTCACTCACATGAGGAGGTCCGAGACCCTGAGTAGGGGAACAGAATAGAAGGTGTTTAGGTGGAAAGCAGTAGAGGCAGGAGCGGGAAAAATTTATTTTCCTGGGTCTGCTACAGAATTGGCACAGAGGTTTTATTTCTATAGCGGTAGTGGAGGACCCTGAAGTCCTCTCTCTAAACTTGAATTACAATAATAAAGAACCAGCAGTGATTTGCAGTTAGGATTTGGGTTCCAATCTCTTCCCTTGCTCTGCTGCTCACTACCATGTGTGACCTTGGGCCAGTCCCTCAACTTTTATGGACTTTTCCTTGTCTTTAAAACATTAAAAAAAAAGACTTCTGAGGTCCCTTCTTCTGGCTTTGGATCTGGGGTCCTACGAAGCTGTAATTTCATTCTACAGAAGGTGAAGGAAGCAGCAGGGGGGATCAGGGGAAATCTATACCAAATCTGATTACCACTAATAGGAACTGGTTGCTGGGTTGGAAATAATGGGACCCTTGGGGAGAAGTGACCCTTCCCCCCATAATTGGTGATAGAAAACAAAAGGAAAGCCAAGTATAATCTGACTTAACAGTGCAGATTTTAGGAAACCAGATTTCAAAGGATTTGGAGGAAAGAAAGAGTAGGATTCCTGGGGACTGAAGCTCTGCAGGGAAAGTCAGCTGATTTGAGTATGAATGAAAAAAAAAGACTAAAGTGTGTGCTCGGCAGATGTAACCACTCTTATTAATCATATACAAATACCAAATGTTTTGTTTGGCATTCAAAGCCCTTCATAACCTAGCCCCCCCTACTTTTCCAGCCTTCTTACTTACACCTTATTCCCCTCAATGTACTCTTCAGTCCAGTGACACTGGGTCTCCTGTTCATTCCATGAAAAAGACCCTCCACCTCTCTGCTCCGGGCATTCCCTCTGCTTGTCCCCCAGTACAGAATGTTTTCTGTCCTCCTCTCTGACAACTGACCTCTCTGGCTTTCTTTAAGTCCCAACTAAAACCCAACCTCCTCCAGGAAGCCTTCCCCAGCCCCTCTTTATTCCAGTGCCTTCTTTCTGTTAATTATTCGTATCTGTCTGGTATATATATAGCCTGCTTTGTAAATAATTTGTTTGCCTGTTGTCTCCCCCATTAGACTGTAAGCTCCTTGAGGGCAGTAACTGTCTTTGCCTCTTTTGTATCCATAGCACTGAGCACAGTCCCTTGGCATATAGTAGGCACTTAATAAATAAATAAATAGATTAATGTTTATTGAATAACAGTAAATCTGTAAAAGCTGTACTAACAGG
>NW_027185903.1:20207259-20235274 GCF_028583685.1 Petaurus breviceps papuanus | reverse complement strand
CTCCAGTGTTGGGACGACCTGGAGATCGAATCCCGGGCTCAGACACTCAGCACCACACCCAGAAATAACTGGCCGTGTAACCTTGAGCAAGTTACTTAACCCCAATTGCTTAAAAAAAAAAAAAGCTGTACTAACAGAGGGAGTGAGGAAGGAGAAGCAGCTACATGCAGCCATTGCTAATGTAATGTGGAAATTATAAGGCTCGTGGGTTTAGAGCTGGAAGGAATCTTAGAGACCCCCAAGCTCATCGTCCTCATTTTATAGGTGAACTGAGGAATATTTTCTAGATGAGCAGAGGATACTTGACTTGCTCAGGGTCACTCAGCTAAGAAGTATCTGAGAATAAGATTAGGATATAGGTATTCCTGACTCCAAATCCAGTATTTTCTCCACTGTGGTAAACTGCTTTGAAAAGGAAGACTTTTGGGGCAGTTAGGTGGCACAGTGAATAGAGCACTGGCCCTGGAGCTAGGAGGACCTGAGTTCAAATCTGGCTTCAGACAGTTAACACACACAAAAACTAGCTGTGTGACCTTGGGCAAGTCAGTTAACCCCAATTGCTCTACCTTCCCCCCTCTAAAAAAAAGAAAGAAAAGGAAGACTTTTTTTTTCTCTGTAATGCTAACATTTCCCATGAGCATATCACTTGTTGGAAGTTGGCAAGTTATCTTGGCAGGAGAGAGAAGGCAGCTTGTCAGGGTGGTGAGTGATTAATATTTAGGGTAACCCTCCTGCAGATCTGTGTAGACTTATATACTTCCAAAAACTTTACTAAGCAAATAGTTCTTCAAGTTTGTGGAAGGAAAGGATGAAATGGAATTTAGTTTTGGAGTGGAATGTGGTAGATAGGTCACAGTAAGGCAGGCCCAGAGGGGAGAGGATGGAAATCAGTCTGATTGAGGAGGCTTCTAATTATGAATATCTTAGAGTTAATTTTTACTTTCCCATTTTTTTTCCACACTATAAAGAAGTTTTTAATAATAGGTAGGTGAGAATGGGGGAGGGAGGGTCTCTTTTAAACTCTGATGTTTGAAAATTATTTTTTCAAGACTTAGAAAATCTTTTCTTTTTCTTAATAGTATTTAATTTTTTTCCCAATTACACATAAAAATAATTTCCAACATCCATTTTTGTAAAATTTTGAGTTCCAAATTTTTCTCTTCCTTCCCTTCCCCTCCCCAAGACAGCAAGCAATCTGATATTGGTTATACATGTGCAATTATGTTAAACATATTTCCACATTAGTCATGCTGTGAAAGAAGAATTGGAACAAAAAGGGAAAATCATGAGAAAGAAAAAAACAACAAAAATGAAAATGTATGCTTTGATCTGCATTCAGACTCCCTATTTCTTTCTCTGGGTGTGGATGGCATTTCCCATCATGAGTCTTCTGGAATTATCTTAGATCATTGTATTGCTGAGAAGAGCTAAGTGTGTCATAGTTAATCCTCACACAGTGTTGCTGTTGCTGTGTACAGTTTTCTCATTCACTTCACTCAGCAAGATTTAGAAAATCTTAATAGAAAATCCTTAATAGAGTGTCCAGGAAGCTCAGCATCTTTTTTTGGCACACTGGAGGGAGAGGAGGCCATCCCTCCTTCTTTAGAGTGCTTGTGGAAAGTTATATTTTTGACTCTTATCTTTTGGATCCTGACATTGAACTTTCTGTTAAAAAAAAAAGAAGCATACATTTTTTCATACTGTATTGTCTACTGGTAGATAAATGTATGGTTTTCTCTTGAATAAGGAAAATCCTTCTGCTTTTTTATTTCTTAAGTGGTAATATCAAAGAAACTTTTAGCTCCTTGGTTCCAGCCTGCCCACGCTGCTTCTTCTTCTTTGGGGAACCTATTTCTCCGCCCCTGTCTTGTGTAATCTTATTATATAGAGGATTTAAACCAGGAATTGAGAAATCTCTGGCATGTAGCAGTTTTATCCTGGCACCTTGTTCTTTGATCATACTCACAGTCTGTACTACAGAAGTATGCTTCATTTCTTTTGCTTATTCACATTCATATAACTTGAAAATAAGAGATCTGTAATGGCCCGTTTTGTGTGAACAGCATAATAATAAGAAGAATGATAACATTGTGTGTTGTTACCTACCCCTTTAGATTGTAAACTTTTTTGTTTTTATTTGTATTTTTATCCCTGGTGTTTAGCACATAGTAGGCACTTAGTAAACATGTATTGATTGACTGGCTAATAATAAGCAGCTTAGGGGCTTCGCCTTCTCTGCTGTCACTTTATCCAATATGATCTTGGACTCTGTCCCCTGCCCACCATTTGATCCAAATATGATGCAGAAAATACACTGGCCAGAGCTTTGCAACTTCCTCTTAAACCTTTTCTAGTGGATTCTTCTAGACCAGGGGTTCTTGACCTGGAGTTTCATGAGCCTGTGTTTTTTGCTATTTTGATTTTTGATTGTATTTCACTGTAATTGGCTTTTTTTTTTAATGCTGTGCATTTTATTTTATGTATTATTGTGAGAAAGGGACATCGGCTTCACTAGACTGCCAAAGAAATCCACGGCAAAAAAAGAAGTTAAGAACCTCTGTTCTAGACCTTCCTTGTCCTTAATTTAAGTGTCTAACTGGGGCTACTAAGAAAACACAGCTTTATGATAACTTCCTATGGGTATTTTGCCATAAACACTGATGTTCTACTACAGTCAGCCAGTCTGCTTCTGGCCTCTGCCTCCAGCTTCATGCAGCATCTATCTCTTGTCTTTTTAGAGACTTCATAGGGAAACTGACAGCTATTTTTCTGTGATGGTTCGAAGTACACAGCTTCTTAGAGACAGGAAGGTTGACCGCCCTCGATGCTGTCTGTGATTAAGCATACACAGTCCTATAATTAGAAAACAATGAGCCACATGAAATACTTCTTGAGCTTTAACTAGGTTTAAGGGAAATGCTCATTTGCCGTCCTGCTACCTTGGGGGCAAAGTCATTAAAGATGTCAAATTGGTGTTTGTGCATGAGTCTGTGTTTGGTCTTATATCAAAGTTCTAGATGGGATTTCCTGGTGCTTGAGGTGGAAAATCAGCTGTAGAAAAAGGAGGGAGGAGTATGATGGGTTTGGAGCATCAGTAGAAGGAAGGAAATAGGCAGAAGTAGAAATTAGAGGAGGCAGTCTGGTGCAGTGGAAAGGAGGCTGAACTGGGAGTTAGAAAGACCTGGCTTCAGATCCTGGATCACTTACTACCCCTGTGACCTTAAGCCAGTCCAGGCTTCAGTTTCTCATCTGTAAAATTAATAGGTTGGGTTAGATGATTCCCTAAGATCTTTTCCAGCTTCTGATCTATGGCCTTGAAATTATGAATTTAAGTCAGAAAACCTGGATTCTAATCAGAAATACTTGCTAGTGTGACCATGGACAAATTACCCCTTTTCTGAGCCTCTTTTTCCTCAACTGTAAGAAACACAACCTATCTCACAGGATTTTTAGAAGAAAAGTCCTTTGTAAACCAAAAAGTTCTATCTAAATGTGAGTAGTTGATTTTATGGGGATGCTAGGTAGTGCATTAAATGTAAGTCAGTAAGCCTCTTCTTCCTGAATTCAAATCTGGTCTCAGACACTTACTAGCTATGTGACCCTGATCTAGTCACTTAACTCTGTTAGCCTCAGTTTTCTCATCTGTAAAATGAGGTCACCATTGAATTCTTGGGGAGATCCCATTTGGAAGGCTGCTGAGTGTGCCAAACCCTCTATTAGAGGCAGGTTAGGTTTTAGGTGTAATTTTCCACCATCTTTCCATGGTCTTCTGAAGATCTTTATGGAAGTTTGAAGCAAGCAGGCTACTTTTGGATGGAGTAAGCAATAAACAGGCCTTGGGTTCCAAAGCTGCCTGTTTAGGGGGTACATACATGCACCCATAAGTCATTCTGCCTCCAGTGAAGAGGTCTTGGGGATGCTTGAAAGTTTGCCTGCTATGTAACACTGTGACACCAGAAAGAGGGATGTAGAGGGAGCCAAGAGTGTTGGGTTACCACCTACATTGCTTTGTTGAAGAGGACAAGTCTTAGCAGAAGCTGGAATGTTGAAGACAAGAATTTCCTGGGCTAACGTAATTACAAAAAAATTATGCCTACCTTTAAAGAAAAATTCGATGCTAGTCAAAGTTAGAATACTATAGCTTACTTTATTTAAAACTAACAAAAACTCTTAACATACAACCAGTTAATTGCCCCAAGCCACATTTCACTAATACTTATCTAAAAGCGTTTTCTAAAAATACAGAAAAAAGGCATGTCTTTAATATTATCTTGTACTTGAGAGTACAGGCCCAGAAAAACAGATGGAAAGTTTAGAGGGGAGGTGGGAAAGGCAGGAGTCATTCATTTTTCCCAAAGATTTTTTTTTTTAATTTTGAATAATTTCTGAGGGTAGAAGGGAAGCAGCCGGGAGAAAGGAAGAATGGGAGAAAAAAATTTGTTTCTGGAAAATTTAAGTTGATGAAGGAAATAGAAAACATGTTATTGACCTTTATTCTAGTCCTTGTTCCGTCACTAATTTGGCCTCGTGTCAGTCATTATATTGCTTTGAGCCTCAGTTTCCTTATCTGTAAAACAAGGAGGGTCAGCCTTTTTGCTTTGTAAGGCCCCTTTCAGCTCAAACATACCATATATTGTTCGTATATTGCTACCCAGTCTTGAATCTCCCTCTTCCCACCTAATGATTTCTAAAAACTGTGTGACAGGGAATTTTGATATAAAACAGTAGTCCCTGTTAGATTCTTTTCCTTTTTTGTTCACCATGTACAAACACAAATGTGAAGGTGAGGTGGTGTGTTTCTTTCTGCCCTCAGACATTACTCTTTTTCACAAGAAAAGGAAAGGAGTCAGTACCTTCTTTGCTTGTGGACTTCCTTTTCATAACTTGTTTGTAAGGTGTTTGTGTCTGTGTGTGTATGTGTACCTTTTGGGAGTCCTATGAACTCTATAGACCCTTCTCAGAATGTTTTTAAGGGGCAGCCAGGTAGCACAGCGAATAAGAGCACCGGCTCCAATGTTGGGATCACCTGGGGATCGAATCCGGGCTCAGACACTTAGCACCCACCCAGTAACACCTGGCCGTGTAACCTTGAGCAGGTTACTTAACCCCAATTGCTTAGGGGCGGCCAGGTGACTTAGTGAGTAAGAGCACCGGCCCCAGAGTCAGGATGACCTGGGGATCAAACCCGGGCTCAGATACTTAGCACCACACCCAGAAATAATAACTGGGCGTGTAACCTTGAGCAAGTTACTTAACCCCGATTGCTTTAAAAAAAAAAGAGAGAGAGAATGTTTTTAAATACATAAAATTAAAGACATAAGTTTACAAAGGAAGCAGATTACGTTGAATATATTTATACAGTAAATAAGAACCTGTGATTTACATAGGAATGGGCAGAGAGATACTAGCAATCCACACCCTTGCCCCCATTCTCCATGCCTCAACTTCCTAAGGCAGAAATACAAGGGATGAGACTCTCAAGCAAGAAGCACTCTTAGGATTCGATGTTTGGAAGTTCCTTCTCAGTGTTAAGACATATAGAACATCTTCATTGCTAGGTTCCAGAAGGTAAACTAGGATTCTTCCTAGTATATCTCACCCCTGCAGGTGAGGCAAAGAAAGTCTTTGCATGTACAACACAGCCCCTTCTTAGTTGCTTTGGTCTGGTTCACATTCTGTTGTCTTTTACATACTGTGAAATACATTATTCTAGGTTGGGAAATGTTTGCACCAGATTAAAAATAAAGTAGCATGTGAAAGCGTAGAAAACTTTATTAGACCAATCAAGACAAAGCTTTATTTTTCCAATAGCTTTGACCCATTGGTTTGCAGGACCCTAATGAGAACTTAGAAGATACTAATATGATTAAAAACAGTATTTTCTTAGTTCTTTTCCTGAAAATGAGTGATATACTCTATAACTCTATTTAAATTCTTTTCCAAAAGTCTTCCCCCACTTTGGGGGGTGGATTTTAAGTTATTTCTTCCCCCCCCAGTGGCTTATAATTTTCTAGTAATATTCCTAGAATGAGGAATATAAACATTTTTATATCCCTAGAATGTCTATATATTCCCAAGACTAGAGAATGTGAAAAGCTCAGGAAACACAACTTTCTAATTGCTGATGTCTTGTCAGCCCAAGTTTTCACCTGTTTCTTGATATCTCTGAGATTTTTGTCTAGATTTTAGTAGCATGTATATGCCATGGTAACAATTTGAAACATTTAAAATTCAATTCAATTAGTTAGTAAGCTTGTAATCTTATGAATAAACACGACATTTATGTTAATTATCATAATTTGGTTTGCCAAGTTAGGCATAGAGGTGGTGTTGCAGATGAGGTAGGGTTTGTAGTCAGGGAGACATGAGTTCAAATCCTACCAGCACTTTCACTTAGCCTCTCTGTAAAATTAGGGGGTTGGAATAGGTGAGCTCTGGTTTCCCTTCTACTCTCTGAAATGACTGGATAAATCCTTGCCTATCACACATATTGGCCATGCATGACCATGGGCAAATCACTTAATTTTTTTTTTTCTCAAGCAACTCTCAAAGACAATTATATTTCAGACCGTCTGCTGCTCTTCATTGATAAGAGGGAGTTTCTGTACCAGGAATCTCCTTCACCGATGAAGTCACAAGTCTAGACCCACTTGAAATGAGAGTCTTGGACTGCGTGAGCTCTGAAGGCCCTTCCAGTTGTAGATAGCATATCTTTGTGTTCTTAGACCAACAGTGGTTTTTGGAGCTAGGAAGTTTGTTGCCTGATCCTGGTGTAATACGATTTTTTTTCATATATTTCTTTTTTTTTTATTAATTTTTAACATTCATTTAAAATTTTTTTTGAGTTTTAGATTCTCTCCCTTCTTCCTTACCCCTCCCTTATCTATTGAGAAGGCAAGCAAGAAATCAATTTTATAGCACATATTTCTTGTTAAAAATTAGCTTGTATTTCTATTAGTTTGTAAGTTTTGAACTGATTTCCTCACAACAGCCCTTCAAGATAATGTTGTTATTAGCTCCATTTTATGCTTGAGGGACCTGAGACTTAGGGGAGATGAAATGATATGTCCAGGGTCACATCCTACACTTAGTAATTTGGTGGAGCCAGGATGCCAACACAGGGCTCTTTGCCATTCTTTTTTTGCTTTTTTGGAGGGCAGTTGGGGTTAAGTGGCTTGCCCAAGGTCACATAGCTAGTACTTGTTAAGTGTCTGAGGCTGGATTTGAACTCAGGTCCTCCTGACTCCAGGGCCAGTGCTCTGTTCATTGCATCACCTAGCCACCCCTTACTTTGCCATTCTTGATATCACCTCTTAAACAGGAACCTTATATGTTTGCTTTTGGTAATAACTGAGAAACCTTCCTAGTCTTTGCATCCCTTCATCATTCGGTTTTTTAGGCCTCAGATTCCTTATGATTAGATCTGCAGCTCAGACATGCATTTCCTTTCTTGAATTCTAGATTTTGTTTAAAAGGGTTTTTCTTTCCCCCATCTGTATAGCTTCTCACCCTTCCCCCCCAAATCCCTTTGTTTTCCATATTTAAATTCTCCAAATGTCTCCCCTTCCCCCGTTGAGTTTAAAGTTGTTTTCCCCCCAATGAGTTAAAATTTTCTAGGAATATTTTTTTCATCTCTGGGTATAAGGAAAATGACAGAAATCTTAAACCTCACCTGCTACCATTTACTGGATTCTGAAAGAAAAGCTAACCTGGGTGTTGATTACCACCCCCCCCCCACCCACACACACACCTTTGTGAATTATGGAGGCATTTGTTTCTGTGGCCCTCTGCCAATCTAGCTTTACCCCTTCTTGTGAGCACCTCTCTCTAGGGAAAGGAAGATAAAAATACAGCAACCCAGACAGAACTTAGATGATTCTGTTGTTGGTTCCAGTTATAAAGTTGTGTGAGAAAAAAAAAAACACCAAAAAATAAGGTGATGATGGGGAGAAAAAGCACTTTGCAGACCTTCATACACTATTAAGTGCATTAGAAATACACTGCCTTCATTTATTTATTCATTCATTCATTTATTTTTTGTTTTCAGCATTGGCTTCCATAAGATTTTTTGAGTTCTACATTTTTTCCCCCTCCTTCCCCTCCACTGTCCCCAAGATGACATGCAGTCTGATACAGGCTATACATATATATTCAAATTAACCATATTTTCACATTAGTCATGTTGTAAAGAAGAATGAGAACCCATGGGAGAAACCACGAGAACGAAGAAACAACGAAACAGAGAACAGATAGTCTGCTCCGATCTGCATTCAGACTCCATGGTTCTTTTTCTGGGTGTGGACAGCATTTCGCATCATGAATCTTTTGGAGCTGTCTTAGATCCTTGCTTAATGCACTATTAATATTATTACTCTCATCCTTTCTGTGGCTAAAGTAGAAATTTAGGGCAGTCCATGCTTTGGCCTAGGTGTTAGCCCTCCAGATGACAAGCTGACAACAGGACAGCCCAGAATGTGGGAACTGGAAAAGATTTGTTTCTAATGACTTGCCGTAACAGAATGAAGTGTATTGGTGACTCCTTTTTCTGTCTCCCTAGTCTGACGTCAACAACCCGGTCGAGTTCAGAGGCTCTTAGGGGAAGATATGCCGCTCCTGAACAAGAGGCAAGTTAATTTCCTTCGCCTGTTTTTGCCACTTCTCAGAAACCTTTTTTCCAGGAATGCATTGAGTCATTTAAAATCTTATTTATCTCCTGGTTTGTTTATTTAGCTGTGCATTTTGTGTGTCGTATCCCCGTTGGTCTTCCTTCGTCATCCACTTCTCTCCCTGGGAAAGATTGGGAAGATGAAAGAGAATACTGGTTGGCCCTTCCCATGTGTGCTGTGGGGGTGAAGTTGTTTAACCAGTTTCTGAGCCTCCTACCAGCAGAGTTGGCTCTTTGAGCACAGCTTCTGCAGCTTGGGCCTCCTAGCAGATGTTTGATTAACTACTCCATGCTGTGCTCTCAAAGCTCTCTGCTGCTTCCCTGGGCGAGCATCCTGCTTCTGGAGGCCCATAAGCATCTCGAGCTATGGGAAAATGCTTGATTCTTACATCTCCACAGTCTGTGGTTACAAGCTGAGAACTGGGAAAATTAAGTGGAACAATGGAACACCTTGGACCATGGGGAAAATGCCTCAGGTGGGTGGAGGGGTGGGAGGTCTTCATTTTAAACCTGGACCCCCAGAGCCCTCTGGTCCTAGACTTTCCTACTCTGGTGTTTTGTGGGGATAAGTCCATCATTTCCTCTCCCCTGAAAAAATAATTTTCCTGTCCCTCCAGAAACAAGTCCTGCAGAAAACTTGAGCTAGGGTTCACAAGGCCACATTTGGAAGGAATTCTGATACTATAGAAAGGAAGAAAAAGTGATACCACCATTTCCCGAAAAGCCCAGCTGCCAGTCCTATAGAAATGCAAGTTTTCATATAGTGGGGCTAGCTGGACTCTGGCCCCAGGTCAGAAGCACAAGGCCTATTTTGACATCTGGCCATTGGCTCCATCTCCGTGATCATCCATGGATAGACAGTCTTTGCTGTCTATCCAGAAATGGTCTCTCTGTAGCTGGCACTTCTGTGGATCATCTTTCCTGTACCTAAGCTGAGACAGTTGGGGTTGTCTCCCAGCCAGCACATCTAATTGGATCTCTCTGTCACGGAGGGGCGGAGATAACCCAACAGAGTTTGAGTTGGTTATGGCACATCCTTTATGAGAAGAAAAGCCTCCTTCCAGAAGCTGGGGTCGTTTCTTACTGCTGAGTGGGTGACCTCCTGCTGAGATCATCTTGTCACATTTTCAGTATCTTGAATTGTGTTTAGGGCTTAAAAAGCAACAGCCAACCTCCTGATACATTTAACATAAGGGGATTTTTTTCTGTACTCAGTGAGGGGGGAGAATCCATGATTTTCTTCTTTTTAAACCAGTGAATATATGGTTTGTAATTTTCTTACAGGGCACTTGTTTTATGAATGCAGGGTTTTTGGAGACAATAATAATCTTTTGTTACAGCTCTGGAAGAGGCTTGAGGTGGTTGTGAATCCTGCCTCAGCTACACTTACTTATTTTCTCTATGTCTAAGGGCTAGTCACTTATACCCTCCAAGCATCAATTTCCTCATCTGCAAAACGATGATAATAATAATAGCATCAACAGCATTAAGTCACGGCTTGAAGTGAGGCTCAGATGAGATGTGTCACACCCTTTGCAAGCAGTTAATGAACTTTATAAATGCGGTCTCTTGCAGCTATAATTAGGAGTAGGATTTGCAATGCCCTGACGTCGTTGGACCTCTGAGAGAAATGAATGTTGTTTTGTGTGGGATGGTGCATCTTGTTTTCATTAGGGATGATAACTGAAATCTTCAGGAGAGGTCTCTATTTCACAAATGAAGGGAAACATGACAGAAAAAAGTGGAAGGGTTTTCTGTGACTAACTGTTATTGTCTGACTGGGGCTATGGACCCAACTGCTGTGTTTTAGTTTGACATTCTTTATTCACCAGTCCACAGTGACAATCTGGGCCGTTGTGGTTCAGATAATAGCCTTGGCTGGAACCATCTTGAAAGCTGTTAGGATGACTATAGCTTGGTACCTTATGGGCATCTCTCATTGAACTGCTGGGACATGCAGAATCTTTGATATGCATCTTCAAGGTGGCATTATATTGGGAAAAACACTGAATTTAGAAACAGAGGGACCTGAATTGGGAGGGGGAGTTGGGGTTAAATGAGTTGCCCAAGGTCACACAGCTAATAAGTGTCTGAAGCTGGATTTGAACTCATGTCCTCCTGACTTTGGGACTAGTGCTCTAAGGGACCTGAGTTTTAATTCCTACTCTGTTCCTCACTACCCTTGTAGCCTAAATCAAATTACATCGCATTCTTGGGCCTCACTTTCTCACTTGTAAAAGAGAGGGATTGGAATTAGTTCACCTCTAAAGTGTCACAATGTATAGAGTAGAGTGCTGGGCCTGAGTCAGGAAGATCTGGCTTCAAATCTTACTTCAGACAATTTACTAGCCCCGTGACCCCTGACTTCAAATCCTGTTAACTTCTCTGAGCTACCGTATCTTCATTAAAGTGGGGATAATAATGGTACCTTCCTCATGGGGTTGTTTGTTGTGAGAATCAAATTAGCTGATATATATATATATAGCACTTTGCAGACCTTCAAAGTACCATTCCAGCTTGAAATCTAAGAATGATCCCAGGATGGCCTTGTAACAGATCTTTGTTCTGTTTATTTTTCTCTTATAGGTAGCTCGTTGCTGTTTTTGCTTGGCTCCTGATGGAGAAGGTATGTGGGGAATTAACTTTATTTGGTCCTAATCTATTTCGCCCACAAGACTTGGTATATAGACACTTTAACCTCGGATAGAATAATTTTGTTGGTGGTAGAAGTGTTTGATGTATTTTTATACACACGCGTATGCAGTATTTACACACAAACACTGTTTTCCCATTTCTCCTCATGGGTGGGGAATGGGCTGTATTCCTTTCTGGTGTTCTTTGCCAGGGGTTTTCTTTACATTAAAACAGCCAGTGGGATTTAGAAGAATTCCTAGTAGCTTTTTAAAGGAATGGTTTGAAAATAAAAATGTCAGCAGCTCTTAAAGTCTTAATTGTTTTTTTTTTTTCTCACTTCCTTTCTTTATCCATTTTCCTTTTCCTGTAGAGCTGTAGAGTCATGTAACAGAAAGGCAGGATAGACCTGTTGATTGCATTGGTATAAGGAATTCCTAGATGAGGAAATTCCCTCTACCGATGTAGGCCAGTCCCTTCTCTGGAACTTAGAGTCTTGGAGAGCAGTCTGGGGCCTGAGAGGTTTAGTGGCTTGCCCAAGGCTAGTATAAATCCAAGGCTAGGCCCAGAATTGTGATTTCCTGGCTCTTAGGCCAGCTTTCTATCCACTGTGTTATACTGTCTTTAGACAAGGCCTGGAGACAAGAAGATCTGAGTTCAAATTCAGCCTGATGCACTTAGATATGATGCTAGGCAAGTCACTTAACTTCTGCCTCAGTTTCCTCACCTGTAAAGTGGCTACCAGGATTGTTATAAGGATCAAATTAGATAATTATAAAGTACTCAGCACAGTGCTTGTCTATATATTATATTATTACTATGATTATTGCTATTGTTATTTTCTGGGGGGGTTGTTTATAATTATTATTGAGAAATATACTAGTTTAATAGGAGGGGCACTGGCCTTTGGAGTTGGACAAGTCCTAGCTTTTCTACCATTTACTAACTCTGTGACCATAAACACATCACTTCCCATTTTTGAATCTCCAGTTTTCCCATCTGTAATATGAAGAAAATTATAATACTTATAGATTATGGGGAGTATCAACAGAGACTCTCTCTCTGCCTCCCCCCACTTCACCCCCACTCTCTCATTTTCCACCCTGTTTTTTTTTTTTTTAAGCAATCGGGGTTAAGTAACTTGATCAAGGTTACACAGCCAGTTATTTCTGGGTGTGGTGCTAAGTATCTGAGCCTGGATTTGAACCCCAGGTCATCCCAACACTGGAGCCGGTGCTCTTACTTGCTGAGCCACCTGGCCGCCCCTAAGCAATTGGGGTTAAGTAACTTGCTCAAGGTTACACGGCCAGGTGTTTCTGGGTGGGTGCTAAGTGTCTGAGCCTGGATTCGATCATCCCGACAGTGGAGCTGGTGCTCTTACTCGCTGTGCTACCTGGCCACCCCTATTCTCCACCCTCTGTCTCCTCTCCTTATGCTCCCCAACCTCCTCTCTCCACACACATTTCTCTATTTAGCCATCTATATATGTATATATTATAAAATGCTTTGTTAAATCTCAAGCCCAGTATAAATGTACAGTCATTACTCATAATTATTTAATTACTAAATGTAAAACAATCCAAATTGAATTAGAAAATCTGTGATGATAATCTTTGTGGATCCTTAGCTGTATCCTCTAAGGGAAGGATCTGGGTGCTCGTGGGGATCGTCCCCGCTGGGCATTTTTCTTCTAAGTTTGGGGCCATCTTGCCTTTGGAAAGTTGTGTGGAAATGAATAGGACTCTGGAGTAAATCCCCTTCCAGTCAGAAAGTGCTCAGGAGTTACTTCTCCAGATATTCACCCTTCTGTAAAGACATTTGAGGCCAGGGTGAAGTCTGTACTGAGGGCCCCAGGCAGCATGTCTTCCACAGTTAGAATCAGGACAAGATTGGCGGGGGGAAAGAGGAGGAACAGGAACTGCCCCTCCAAAGCAGCAGCAGAGCCCCTCACTTCTTCCCTTTTGTTTTCAGCAGATGTTGATGAGCCTGATGGTCGGAGGGGAGGACAGCAAGTCATCTACGACGAAAAGAAAGGCACTGTCTACAGCTATACCTACTTTCATTTTGTCTTTTTCTTGGCCTCCCTTTATGTGATGATGACAGTCACCAACTGGTTCAAGTGAGTAGCCTTTTCTTCCTAGGGGTGCAAGATGGGTGGTGGGATATCAAAGGAGCCATTTTGAATGATGCTTTAATAAAAATAAATAATAAGAACATAATAACATAGCATATTGCATAGTAATTAATAATGGGGGGCAGATCCTGGAGGAGGAAGGGTTTTCTTGCAAGTCTCTAGAACATAATAAGCTTCTTGAGGGCAGCACTGTACTGTGTCTTTGTATCCCTAGTGCATATATGTAGTAGGTGCTTAATAAATCATTTATTGCATAAATGAATTAATATAGCTTTGTGGGCATTGAAAGGTTCAATAGACATACTAGGTGATTTGATAACAGGCCAGCACATTGATTAGTAAAAAGATGACCATTTGGCCATCTCTCTTAGACCAAAGACAATCATGGCAGAAGGCTTAGAGTTTGTATACCCTTCAAAGAGTAGGTGTTTCTAAGGGTAGGAATCAATCCTGATTGGTTACCAGTTAATGAGAGAATAATACAACGAGGGCTAGGAGTGACATCATGTCACCTTTGGACCAAGAGACTATATATACCCAGACCACTCCTAGCCTTTGGGCAATCTAATTATGCCCTACCCAAACCTGAGCAGAACACAGTAGCTCCTCCATCTCCACAGAAAAAGTTAGCCCAGTGTCATTATCAGAAATGTCCTTCAAGAGACTGAACTTTTTAAAATTAGGATTCTAGAAAAAAGGGGGAAAACACTGGATCTCTCCAGATTATTGGTTATTAATAATCTTTTCTCTCAACTTCTAAACTGTCCACACTCTTAAGAAAGCTGGAGAGAGGAGGGGCAGAGCTAGGTTGGTGGAATAGTAAGAAGAAACCCAACAAGTTCTCCTCTGAAAACTCCTCCACCTAGACCTAGAAAGGAAATCCAAGAGAAAGCCACAGTGAGTCATATAGACCTAGGAAAGGCACCAAACTGAATCCTGATGGGAGAATCCAAGAAAAAGTCAACATGTTACTTTTCTAGTCCATGTTGTTAAAGGGATACAGAGAGGTCTTCAGACCTTTAGGGCCTGGCCAAGAGCTTGCTGAAGGGAGCATTCTAGTGTAGGAGTCTATACCAGACCAAGAAGAGGCCCTAGACATAGATGATAAAATGTTGAGATGGAAAAGTTAAAAAGTTTAAGCATGTTTTTATAAACGAAATGAGAGCACTAGAGGAAACAATTGGAAAAGGAATGAGAGCTGTGGGAGAAAGAACTGCGAAAGGAATTAAGAGCACTGTGGCCTTGAACAGGTGCTGACTGGCCATTTTGTGACTCACTGCCCAGGTCCTGGTGACATGCAGGGCCAGCTGAGGAAGGCAATGAGCCTGGGGATGTTCAGGCATAATGAGCAGCTGCAGACCCTGGGCTGTGTTCTGAGCTACAAGGAGCAAGTTCAGAAAGCTCATACCCCTGGAGTGTTCCAGCCCAGTGTGAAACCCTGGTCCACACCATTTGAGGAGTGCTGAAAGGTTGTAGGGGCCCTACCTGATCTGTTCCTGAGATCCTTGAATAAAATAACACTCAATATTCCTAAAAAGCAACTCCAAGATGAGTCCAGACCTTCCCTTCAGAAGCTCCTGGTGCCCAGTAGCGTGAAGTCCGAAGTCAGAAAGTAGACTGGAAAAATCAACAAATTAAAAAAGGATCCCATCATAAAGAGCTATTAAAGTGATGGGGACGTTCAAAATACAAAACCCAGGAATGACTCCAAAGTCACTCCAAAGGAGTTAATCCAAGTCTCCCTGGGATTAGAAGTTTACAATACAAGGTATTAGACAGGAGAACCAGTATTAAAGAATATCACCGATTTTTTTTTTTAATGGGTTGTGGAAGATCCAGATTCAGCTTGTATCTCTGACACATCCTTACTGTTTGACTTTGAGCAAGTGCCCTGCTTCCCAGTGAAAGCAGCAAAGTAAGAAGGTGCTGATCTGCCATCGCACTAGGGCTTTCCTATAATGAAATTACAGATCTGTTTTTTTTTTTTAAAAGATAGGTCAGCCACAAATTGAGAGCAAAGCATAAAGGGAGAGCAAGGCACCTCCACATGGCTCTGTTGGTATCCACACAATGTCAGGAGGATGAGAGGGAGGCCCTTACCGTATTGCTGGACTTCTCGGGGCTGATTTAGAGGAGGGAGGGCATCAGGAGTTACCAGGATGAATGGGCATAGCTAGGGTCTGAGCGGCATCATCTGAAAATATGCCTCCGTCTCTCAGTCAAACACCAAACATGTATTCAGCTCCTAAGTCATTATTCTAAGTATTGGGCTACCAAGCCACCATTTTAATTATGAGATCATAGATGACTTGCAGTATGATTTTTATTTATTTATTTATTTTTTGCTTTTTGGAGGGGAGAAGGTAGGGCAGTTGGGGTTAAGTGACTTGCCCAAGGTCACACGGCTAGTAAGTGTTAAGTGTCTGAGGCTGGATTTGAATTCAGGTCCTTCTTACTCCAGGGTCTGTGCTCTATTCACTGTGCCACCTAGCCACCCCTGGAGTATGATTTTTAAAAGAAAGCAAGTTAAAGGAAGGAGAACTAGTTTTCAAGGAGGCTCAATCTGTTTCTTTCTTTCCAATAGCTATGAAGGTGCTCACATTGAAAAATTCTTCAGCGGAAGCACATCTTTCTTCTGGGTCAAGATGGCATCTTGTTGGATGTGTATCCTGATCTATCTATGGACCCTCCTAGCTCCTCTCTGCTGTCCTACCAGAGAATTTTCTGTATGAAAGATCTCAGAGCCCTTCTTTTATCAACAATCATTTGACCAGTCTGCCAACTAAAAGACCGTATTGTTTAAAGGTTTTTTTTTTTTAAGTAATGATTAATGTGAGCAATGATTTGATTGAAGTCCTTAAAAACACCTGTGAAATCGCCGGCTACCAGGTTGGCCCAAAGAGGGTCTGAAAAAACAAGCATGTGATAAGAATGTTTTGGTTATATTGAGTTTTTTCCCTGTGAAATGATGAAAGAAACTACCATTCACTAGGGGAAACAGAATTTTATTTTAAATCTTAGAAGAAAGAATTGTTTGGGTTCACAGTGATCATATGTAATCTGTACTCTACATGTGCTTTTGACTTTCGTGACCTTTTATAATAAGATGGTGCCATTAAGTTCAAATTCAACAAATGTTTTTCAAGTGCCTACAATGTGCAGAGCTCTCTACTAGGTGCTGGGGTGAGGGGTGTCAGTCCCTGCCTTCATGAAGCTGAGTCTACTAGGTCTCACTTGACACATACTCAGGTAGCTAGTTAGAAAACAGCTTTCAGAAAGCAGGATTCTAAAGGGCTTAATGGTGTTGCTGGTGTTTTTTTTTTACATTTGTTTTCAGTTTTTTTTTCCCCTTTAGAAATCTAGCTGGTAAAGCTGAGAGTTGTTATTCTTTCAGCAGATTTTTCCCCCCAAATAGAGATCAGGGGTTCAGCATATTTTTGTAGAGCAAAGAACAAGTTTCTGTAGTCTGAAATCTATCTTCTGTGTACAAAAACGTATCAAGCAGCCTGAAGGTCAGTCTTTGGCCTTGTCTGGAAGGGGGATTCTGAGACTGACTGACTCTGCACTCAAAACACTAAGATGGTTTGTGTCCTTTGTTCTGGGATGAAGTATGAAGCATGCAGTTCTGGCCGTATTCTTCATTGTTCCTGCCTTCCTAATATGTAGGGATTGAAGGAGGGAGCACTTACTTTCAAGGCAGGTGACATCTAGTGATTTTAATCCATTAAAAAACAAATCCCAGAGATTTTGTTCTAATTTTTTTTTTCAGTCCTGTTTCCCTGTGGGCCTTAAATGTCTTTCCCTGAACTTGTGATGCTGGAAATCACAGGGACCATTTACTGTCCTCTTTGTCTCCCTGGGCCCTCTAACCCGTTCTCTGCCACTTCTTTGTTATAATGTGAATAAGCACAATTTATTGACAACACAGTCTCACCTTATTGTTATTACTTGATCAAGGTATTTCAATAATTACAACCATCATTTATATTGTTGCATACGTGATTTCAAGATAACTACAAAGTTGTCTTCTTACATACCTAAACTATGGATGGATGATAGGGGTTTTTAAAAAATGGTAATTACTTTTAATAATAATATTCTTATTTTTTTTCCTTTTTGGGGGGAAATTGGGGTTAAGTGACTTGTCCAAGGTCACACAGCTAGTCTTTGTGTTAAATGTCTGAGTCTGGATTTGAACTCAGGTGCTCCTGTCTCCAGGGCTGGTGCTCTATTCACTGCGCCACCCAGCCACCCCTAATAATAATATTCTTTAAAGGGCTTAGATCCTAAAATTGCTTTTTTTTGGCAGAAACCTTTGGGCATATGACTCTCTTCTTTGCTCTGTCCTTCCCAACAAATTTGTTGTTTGTGTGCGTAAGAGAGCTCGGATTTTGTAGCTTTGGTTATATTCCCTACAGTATTAGCACCTTTGTTATTTCTCTGGGATATTATGTCCCAAGAGAACCTTGGGACCAGAGTCAAATAGGTCTGTTTTGAGGGTGACACTTATGTTAAGAGAAGAGGATCCCAGTGTTTTATGGGAAAGGACAGTATTTGTCTGGCTACATAAAGCATCCTTGGGCATTTCATCAGATCAGCACTTTATAGTACTTCCTTTGAGAAATTGGATTTCTGGCCTTGCACAAGGAAGTCTCTTATTAAAATCAGCCCAGAGACATGATCTGCCAAGTAACCATGATACAGATGTGATGGGGCGAAATCTACACTTGGGTATTTCTGGAGTTTCCTAAGCCATTCTTGCCTAGAAATAAGAGCTGGGGAGAATTAGGGGATGAACAATGTTCAGAACAGCTTGGAGGCTCAGCCTCAGAGCTCTCTTTCCCCTCGTGTAGGTTGGGAGGACATTCTAAATCTAGAGACTTGTTAACCATGCTCTCAACCTTCCAGATGAGAACTGATTTTCATGTAAATGACCTAGTAAATTGAAGTAGCCTACAGCATGCCAAATGCTGCATAGGGTTAGAAATAAATAACCAGATTATGAATCTAATGGGAGCATATACATTCCATTTCTTCTCTCTTGGCACTCTTCCTCCATCTGCATTATTTTCCTCTTCTTCCTCTCCCTTAACCCCATGCACCAGTCCATGATAATAGATTGATACTTCTAGAACTGTATGTGTATCTCACAGGAACAGAGAAAAATGGGGGAAAAATGAACTCTGGGTGATCAGCATGCTTCTTGGATCCATTTGGTATCATAATTTGAAGTAAATAGACACCTACTCACTCTGGAAGCCTCTGCTTCTGTATTTGTAGTCTTATTCAAAGTTTAGAGGCAAAGGATTGTCTGAGAGTCAGGTTTGGGGTTGAGTAGGGCTTAGGAGCAGTCTTCAGTAGAAGTTAGAAGGAGAAACTTGAACCTTTTTGGAGAAGACACGAGTAAGTTTTTGTTACTGATGGTGGTGGTAGTGGTTTTACTCTCTGAGGAGAGGGTATAGTATTCCTTAGTTTGCTCTCATATTCTTCCTTGGCCTGGGCAGTAGAGGTCCTATGCTCTGAACTGAAACAGAACCCAAATTCAAGGGGGTATCTTGCGACCCTCGAATTACTGGGTCTTGCTCACATGAGAGAGTGGCCTTCTGCCTCCTAGAACGGCCCCTGGCAAAAGTTCAGGGTCCCCTTGGCTAAGGACCATTTCCAAGGGACCATGACCTCAGTTTGGGGATTCCATTATCAGGTAGTCCCATTATATTCCTGAGTCTAATTTCTTTTTTTTTTTTTCTTTTTGGAGGGCAATTGGGGTTAAGTAACTTGCCCAAGGTTACACAGCTAGTTTTTTTTGTGTTAAGTGTCTGAGGCCCAAACCAAACTGGGGTCCTCGTGACCCCGGGGCCGGCACTTTACTCACTGCACCACCTAGCTGCCCCCTGAGTGTAATTTCTGAAGAATTGGTGTGTGATACATAACTGTCTTTTAAAACCTGAGGTGTTCAAGTGGGCAGATTCACATATTGCTGCTATGGCCACTGTTTAATTTTTCCCCCTTTCTTTTTAAATTTTAAATATTTTTGTTGAAGATGTAAAATGGGGTTGATGTGCCCAAAGTACTGGTGGCCTAGGGGACATCTATAGAAATCTATCTTTATTTATTATAGTAATAAGCAGTGCTCAGGTGATGGGGCAGTATGTATGCATACCTGTCTTTTTGTGCTATGGGATGTTGTGATTCTGGTGATAGAGAAACTGGAAAAAAAAATCTTTGCCAAATTCACTTACCTGGCCTATTTTCAGTGGTTTGAACTTGATCATCTCATTGGCCTTTATCAAAAGGATGAAGCCTCTTGTGAATAATTAAAGAAATGACTCTTGAGTGTCTACTCCACAAGACACTGTCCTTCACTCATAGAAGCTAGAGAAGGTTGTAAAAGCCCCGCATTCTTTCTCTGTACCATTCACTCATTTGATGTTAGAAGTCGTAGAAGAATAAACCCTTATATTCTTGTCTGCCTGTTTGTGTTAATGATGAAAACACTAAAATGGAGGTCTCTGGGGATGATTGTATGTAGCATTACATAAGAATACTACACCCAATGACCATACATCCTTCTAGAAGCCAGTCTGTCTATTTACCACATAAGCTATTAAAGGATCTTGCTCAACAGATCCTTCATATGTGGGAAATCTGGCACTGCCTGACACAAGTTCTTGGTGTTGGCTTTCAGAAATACAACTTTTCCCTTTTTTATTGTGAGAAGAGCTTGAGGAAACTACTTTGCAGAAGAATTTGGAGCCATTTTTCTTGGAGAGGTTAGGGAAAATGATATGAAATATATATATGGATAAGGGAGAGGGGGATCCTGAAGAACTTAGAGTTTCCATGCCTATGAATGGGAGGTTTGCTAGCTGGGAGGCTTCCATGTATCATTCTCAGTCCCTTAGCAGGATTAGCACAGTGAGCAGCCATGAACATTGGGGTAGAATCTCCCAAACAGGCTATCCTATTACCATAAAGCAGTATATATTCACATGTTCTTTTTCTCCCGTGGGTTTACTACACTGGTGCTTCGTGTTGCCCTAGCAAAGGGAATCCCAGGGATTGTATTTAAACTGCTGTGGCTCCTCATCACCCCCCCAACCCCCTTGCCTCCTCTAAATACAACTCATTTTGATGCACACTTGAATATATATATATATTTTTTTTTTTTAAGTGAAAGAATGTTGTCTTGTGAAAACAAGTGATGCCAGTGTCACCAACATCAAGCCCAGGAAGAATGCTGGGTGGTGGGACCTCAGTCAGGGACGACTGGCTTAGGGTTTGATGATTAACTTGTAGACCACATCCTGAATCTAGCCTTCTTTTAGCATTGTTTGAGTGTGCTTTGCCCCCATTGTCATGTAATCATTATGCTCTCAGCAGCTTTGAACTTAGTGCTATATTCTGGGTATACTTGGGGTCTCCTGTGGGCCTTCCATGACATGAGACCCAAGGAGAACTGTTCACAAAAACTATGGGAAATATAATTGCCCAGTCTTTCCCTTCAGACCTCCCAAATTCCTCCTCAAGTGGGCATTTAATCAGACACATAGAAGCAGTTGTTTTGGAAGAGAGGAATAGTATTTTATTTAACCAAAGAGTCCCCTTTTAAGAATTTTTTTAAAAAAATCAGTCATTTTGATAAATAATGGAAGAAACAAAGTGGGGTAAAAATTCAGTGTAGATGAAGTTGGATCTTATTTATATGAGCAAGGTTTAATGAAAGTAACTCAATAAGGTGATCCTTTCTGGTGAAGGAGCCTTGGAAATTCTTTCAGGTGAAGCTTGTGGCAGATTTATAATATATGTCTTTAGAGGGTATTTATAAGAAATTTAAGAGGATGCTTTTTTTTTCCTTCAATAAAGATTGAACTTTAACTTTATTTACAAAAAATGGCTGCAAGAAGTTTTTGCAATTTTTAAACTTTGGTGATGTTTTACAAGAAATATTTTTTAAATGTTTTTACTTTCCTGAAACAGAGACTTTTTTTAAATGTAGTTTTTGGAATGTTTTTACTTAGCTGTAGTCAAATAATGTGGACATGTTTGCTAGACTAGAGTTTGAGGAATAATTTGTATGCTAAATGTACCACTGCTTTGAAGTTTGTATTGGCCTTCACTTGGGTGAGGATTTTAGCTTCTTACTGACGATTGGGTTTCTATGTGTGGTTTCTTTTTTCTTTTTTGAAGCCAAAAAACCTCCATGTTTTCTATAAAGTGTCTAAAGCAGTCTCTTATGTATAATACTTAGAAATTGCTAAGTACAGAACTGAATAAAGTTTAAAATGTAAAAACCAGCTTGTTTTATTTTTTCTTTCTCCCCATCAGGTACCATTTATAAAATCACTGCCTAGGCCACGAATATTGTTTTCTTGTAGAAAAGCAAAATTTTGTTGAGGTAGGTGGGGAGTATGAAGGTCACCAACCCTTTTGGTATGCTTCTTTCTAGCTGTCCCTATGATTTTCATGGAATGACATCTGAGGGGGAGAAGAGAGTGGAATGCCACCAATTCACTTGGGTTCTTGTTCAGTCATGCTAAATAGAACCCTTGGGAATGGCTTGGGCAGGGGCAGCATGGGGTGGGGGGGGGGGAGTGTGTGTGTGTGTGTGTGTGTGTGTGTGTGTGTGTGTGTGTGTGTGTAAAGCAGATTTTAAATGCCCGGGTGTGGATGGTGGGATCTGCATCACAGAGGATCTGAGGAGAGCGCTAATGAGCTGGTGGAACCCCCCTCCCCGTTGGGGAAGATTCCACAATACATTTAAAGACCAGCTGATGTCATAGGATTTATTAAGTCACCTACTATTTGCTGGGCACTGTGCTAAATGATAATAATTCTTCCCTTCAAGGAGCTCAAAGTCTAATTTGGGAGACAACATGTAAACAACTATGTACAAATAAGATAAATTGGGGTAATCTCAGAGGGAAAGGCTTTTCAAAGAAAGCAGGATTTTAGCTGAGTCCTAGCTAGAAAGCAGAAATGAAGAGGGAAAGTATTCCATTGGGGCAGCTAGGTGGTGCAGTGAATAGAGTACCAATCCTGGAGTCAGGAGGACCTAAATTCAAATCCGGCCTCAGACACTTAACACTTAGCCGTGTGTCCTTGGGTAAGTCACTTAATCCCAATTGCTAGGGTCAGTCAAGGAGCAGATAAGAACTCTGGATCACAGAGGAGGGCAGTAAGTTGAAGAAGACTGGAAAGGTAAAAAAAAAAAAAAAAAGGCCTGGCTATGAGGGGTTTTAGAAGCCAAATGTAGGATTTTGCATATCATCCTGGAGGTAATAGGGAGCCATGGAGTTAATGAGTGGGGAGTGAAGTGAGCAGATCTGTGCTTTTTAAGGAAGATCGGTTTGACAGCATAGTGGTGAATATACTGTGCAGTGGGGAGAGAATGGAGTTGGGGAGCTCAACCAGCCAGCTGTTGCAGAAGTCCAAGGTTGACCAGGACAGTGGCAGTATCAGGGGAGAAGGGAGTGTCACTCTAAGAGATCCTATGGAAGTAGAAATGAAACACCAGAAAACAAGAGAGGAGACAGAGACTACCCCACTTACCTCAGTGGTTTTCCAAATCTTTTCTCCCTTCTTCAAACCTCCCATGCCCTCTCCTCCCTCTCCCCTCTCAGCTGAGGACCTTGCCTCCTATGTCACTGAAAACAATTTGAGATCATTATAAAAGAGCTCCCTCTTCTCCTATCAGTCAGAGGTCTTCTTCCATCTCCTCCTCCAGCCAGTCTTGCAATCGTTGCTTTCTTTCTCATCCTTTTTAGTGCCCACAAATGATCATTATAGATCACTTAGGTATCTTCAAGGCCATCCACCAAGAGCTCCCTTATCCTCTCCACACACCGCAGATATGTATTTTATCACCCACATCTCTCTATATCCCCACTCCTTTTTTCCATGTCCTAAAACTGCATCCTCATACAGATCATAAAAAAAAAAAACAGGCAAATAAGAAGATGCTTCCCACCATTAACGGTATTCTTTTGGTTATGCAGACATGGGCCAGACATTGAGAACTTTTCACTCTGCCCTTTCCCTTAATGGTGATGCTATGGATGGAATTTGGGGCCTGGAGTCAGGAATGTTAAGGTTTGGGGTTTAAGGCTGCTTGAGACCCCAAAATGCAGATGTACTGGGGCCTGCCAAGTGAATTTGACTCCAATCTTCTCAGCCAAAGTAAAACAAAGTTTGTTTAAGATTTGCCACAATGGGTAGACAAGAGAAACAGAGATTTGGGCCTAGTGATAATGGAAAGCTTATGGCCTCAGGCAAATGCCTCATCAAGTGGGAAGATTCAAGGAGAGTTCAAGCGGGTTCCCAGAGCCTTGTAGCAGCAAGCACCCCAAGCATCCTCAGGGTTTGCTGCCACCACAGGTTCTTGGATCTGCTTTGTTAAAGGAAAGCAACTCAAAATGGGTTAACAAGCTTACTTTAATCAGTCAGACATATATCGTTTACCTTGCTCAGAGGAAAAGGTCAGCACCCCGAACTTCAAAGTACACAGACAGAATTATCAAGACAGAAACAGATCTAGTAGACAGATTTCAAACTGTCCAACCATTACATCCATACCCAATCAACATCTGGGTTTTTTCAAAGCCGGGGGGGCTCAGGACAACGGCTTCCCAGAATCCATATCAAATCACAGAACGATTCTCAAAGTGAGCCCCAAAAACAAAGCTACACATCAGGGCTTATATAGCCTTCTCCTGGCTCAGAGAATGTAACAACCTTTTGGACCCACTGGCCAATCCAAAAGTATCAACTGAAAAACAAGCCTCCCACCCCAGGCTCCAGGTGCACTTTAGCCTAGGGGCAGGGAAGATCTTCAAATTTGCATTTCCATTACAAGCCTGTACCCCTCTTTAAACACTAGCTCTGTGACCTTGGGGAAGTCACTTAACCTTGTTTGCCTCAGTTTCTTCATCTTGTCAAATGAGCTTGAAAAGCAAATGGCAAGCCACTCTAGTATCTGCCAAGAAAACCCCAAATGAGGTCATGAAGAATTCGACACGACTGAAACAACTGAAAAACAGCAAACAATAGCTAATACCATGGTCATATGACTTTAAAATAATGGTAAAAGGCAAATAGGAAAACATGGCCTAGTATGTGCTGATTACAATTAAGTAAAAACTTTATGTGAATATATATACATATGTATATATCTCACCATTTACAAAGATTAGAAGCAATTTATAATTTAAATGGGAAACAGAATAATGTATAAAGATTAGAAAATAATTCTGAGAACCATACATAATTTGGAGTTCAGTGCTCATAACTGAACAGACAGCAGCATTGCTGTTGCTTGTCCTTGTTCTATTCTTTAGGAGAAAGAGAGGTCTCTGTGGTAGAGTAGGAAAAGCTCTTGGCATTGGAGTGAGAGGGCCTACACCCATAGCCTGTTTTAGAAGGCTTTCTTCCTTGTGTGACCTTAGGTAAGTCACTTCCCTTGTTTGGAATTTGTTTCCTCCTCAGCATGATAATGGGTTTGGATTAAGTGATTTCCTAGGTCCCTTTTCCATTTAGGTCTATCATACTTTGATTTAGAAATCATTCAGAAACTCCAGAGGGCTCTAGAACAAGTCCTCGGATGGACCAGGAACAGCGACCCCTCACTCAATAAATTCCAGTTGCTCCCCATCACCCCCAGGATCAAATATAAAATTCTCTGCTTGTCTTTCCCTTTCCTACCTTTCCAGTCTTATTAGACCTTTGTGATGCAGGGATGCTGACCCAAACAAGATGTTTCACCTTTTGACCCCAGCCTGACCTCTTCACTGACTATTTCTCTTTGGTTCGAATATTCTCCCTCCTAGTCTCTGCCTCTTGCCTTGTCTGGATTCTTTCAAGTCTCAGCAAAAATCCCTCCTTCTAAAGGATGCTTTTCCCAAACTCCCTGAATTCCAGTGTCTTCCCTCTGTTGACTATTTCTAAATTATTCTCTGTAGAATTTAGTTGTACACAGCTGATTACATGTTGTCTCCCTACATTGAGAGGGGACTGTTTTGTTGTTGTTTTTTTTTGAGGAGGGTGGGTATCCCTAGGGCTTAACACAGTGCCTGGTACACAATAGGTACTTAAATGCTTGTTGACTGACTATGTGGATGATCCTGAACATAAATGTATAAGATCTTAGAATGGGAAGTAACCTTAGTCATTCAAGTCCATCTTCCCACTCCCATCTACATATGAGAAAATGAGTCTTTTAAAAATCATCAGGGTCCCCGTTTTCTTCCTCAACCTAACACCCACACATTTCTTGCAGTAACTTTCTGGTTGGTCTCCCTGCTTTAAGTCTTCCCCTACTCTAATCCATCTCCCACTCAGCTGCCAAAGAGATCTACCTAAAGTATAGGCCTGACCACAACATTCCACTAATCAAAACTCCAGTGGTCCCCTGTTGCCTCCAGGATCAAATATAAAATCCTCTTTGTCACCTGGCTCCTTTCTTTCACTCCCCTCCATGTGCTATGACCCATTTACACAAGCCTCCTTGCTCTTCCTCCCTGACCACACTGCATCTCCTGACTCCCTGTCTGACCGTCATGGCTGGGATGCTTTCTTCCTAACTTCTATTTCCTCAGTTCCTTCAAGATACTGCTCAAATCCCATCTTCTGTCAGAGGTCTTCTCCCCCTCCTACCCACTCCCAGTTTCTTCCTTCAGAGGTCTCCTTCCATGTATTTCCTCCGTATCTGTCTTGTATGTACATAGTCATTTCAGTGTTTTCTGCCCCAGCATAATGTTAGCCCCTCAAAGGCAGGGACTATGTTTCTCTTTTTTTGGTATTCCCAGACTTTAGCACAGTGCCTGATAAGTGGTAAGCATTCAATAAATGCTTGATAATCGTCATACATTCGGCAGGGGTGGAATGAATGGGGATAGGTATTCCTCAGGAGGGCACCCTTAAAGAAGCTTGATTCCAAAGAGCCTCTGCCCTATTCATGCTTATCCCTTGTCCCTGCCTCTGTGGGAGGCCCCTTAATCATAACCTTCCAGTCAGTTGTCTCTACCCCTAATGTTAGCTAATTTGCACTAAGGTAGAGAATGTCCTCTGCCAGGTGATTCAGTAGATCATCTTTTAGTTGGGAAGGCAGTACGCATTCCTAAGAAAATAACAAAGGAAAGTATATGGTAGGAAGATAATTAGTATTTCAAGGTAACATGATTATTGAGAACTAGGATTGCCAGGAAAGGTTGTGTGACATGTGAAAGATGAAATAAATGGCTGAGGAAACAAAAGGTTTGACCTTCTGCGCACATGGATTTATTAAGCAAATCATGGCATTTGCCTAATAGACCAGGACCAGATCTCCTCAGCATAGGCATGGACCCCAGTACAGAGGGAGACAGACTTTTATACATTAAAAACACTTAGTCAAAAAGGACCTGTTAATTAAAAAGAAACAATACAACATCAGGTAATCTGATTTCTAATTGGAGGAAAGATTAGGGACTTTCCAAGTTGAGAGTGAACAGGTAAAATTTCCTGAATTCAGAAAAAGAGGTTCCCCACTCCTGCTAAGTGTCCATAAACAACCAATGAAAACAGTAACTAGTGATTGATCAGTATGGGGGTACTTTTCAGATAAGACATATGAGTTGCTTTCAATGAGAAAATTCCTTGCATCAATCTGTGGATCTGACTGGGTTTCTGGTCAGCATAGACTCGGTCCTTAGGTAAGGGTCTTTAAGCAGCAGGTGGAGGCGGTCCAGCTTCCTAGTCATGCAGGGCTAGGTTCAAACAATACAATAAAGTTTTCTCCCATTCCCTGAAATGAGTAAAGTTTTCTCACAAGAAAGGAGTTGGACTAGACCCATAATTGAATAGACAGGATACTGAACTAGCTACAAAAGATGAGACACAAGATGGAGTCAGTGGTTCACTCAGTTCTTACAAATAACTACTTGCTGTCTTAATATCCTCAATTTTCTCAGTTGGAGGGTGTTTGTGAGACTTGAGGAGACTTCAAACAATGGATAGCATTTGTACAGGTAGAAAGGAATAGGTGCTTGGAATCAGGAATCAAAGTCTACATTATCTCAAAATAAGCTGCTCCCCCCGTGCAAGAATCATCTCTATGATATCCTGACACATGCTTGTATCCTGCTGTGGACAAGGAGCTTACTACTTTACGCAACAGTGCATTCTGTTTTGGGGTAGCACTCATTATTTGAAAGCTCATTCTTTCAGTGAGCTAAGATTGGGCATTTCCACAGTGGTACCCATTGGTCTTAGCTTTCCTCCTAGAGCAACAAAACATTTACTCTGTTTCCCACACAACTACATTTACTCTGTCTCCCACAGGCTGCTACACCAGCCTTCCTGCTGGGTCCTTTCTCCAGTTAACCTACCTAAATTCTTCCCAAGGTGACATGGGTTCCAGATGCTTCATTATCGTAATGACCTTCTTGTGGACACTGCCTGGTGTGTCAGGGTTCCTCTTACAAGGGGGTCCCCAAAACAGAATCCTGAATGTTTGGAATCTTTTCATGGAATGACATATAGATAAATCTGGCTGGAGGGGAGGGTGGTATGGGGGAGTATTGGGAAACAGGGCTGGAGAGGTGGATGGGGTG